>NC_143515.1:62676538-63006955 GCF_031878675.1 Megascapheus bottae
TGTCAGTCATAGGCTTGAACTCAGTGCCTGGGTGCTTTTCCTGAGTTCTATTTTGCTCAAGACTTGTGCTCTACCATTTCTAGTCACCACACTACTTCTGGTTTGTTTTATTGGAGATAAGAATCTCACAGACTCAAGGCCCAGGTTTAGCTCTGCCTCCTGTGTAGCTGGGATTATAGGCATGAACCACCAGTGCCTGGTGGGTCAGGGGCTTGAACTTGGCTTGGGGCGCTGTCCCTGAGTTCTTCAGCTCTAGGCTGCTGCCCTACCTCTGGGCATGGGTGTTGTTCCTGAGCTCTTCAGTGCTAGGATACTGCCCTACCCTTGAGTTAAGCCCCACTTCCTGTTTTCTGGAGCTTATTTGGAGATAAGAGTATCTGGTCCTTTTGTGCTCTGGCTGGCTTTGAACTTTGATCCTCAGATCTCAGCCTCCTCAGTAGCTAGGATTACAGGCATAAGCCACCATGCCTGGCTTAAAGTATCTGTTTTTATATAACAGAGCAAGATCGATTGATCTATCTATCTATCTATCTATCTATCTAAAATTTATTTATTTATTTATTTTGCCAGTCTTGGGCTTGAGCTCAGGGCCTGAGCACTGTCCTTGGACTTTCTCAAGGCTAGAGCTCTACCACTTTAGCCACAGCACCATTTCTGGTTTTTTTCTATGTATGTAGTACTGAGGAATTGAACCTGGGTCTTCTTGCATGCTAGTCAAGCACTCTACCACTAGGCCAAACTCCCGGCCAGAGCAAGTTATATTTTATGAGTAACTGTCACATTAAACAGTACAGAAGATTGGAGGTAGAGAGTAGGTAGAGAATAATTAGTAGTTTCTGCTTTCACTGAGTTATTTTATTTTTCATCATGTGTATGAACATCTGTAAGCTGAAAATTCTTCAGAATTGTGTTATTTATTCATTCATTTATTTGATTTTTGCAGTTTTGGGGTTTGAATTTAGAACCTTGCACTTGCTACTAATTTACTGAAGATAAGAAATTACACATACATCAAGTTTGAGGGGCTGAATGCTGGAAGGGGTGACATTGACAGTTGCAACTCCTTTATATACTTACCTAAAGGATTAAAGAAAAAAAGAAAGAAAGAAAGAAAAGAGAGCGGGGAGCATGATCTACTGGTAGAGCACTGTCTAACATAAATGAACCCTGGGTTCCATTCCTTAATACCACATACACAGAAAAAGCTGAAGTGGTGTTGTGGCTCAAGTGATAGTGCACTAGCCTTGACAAAGCCCAATCTCAGGCCCTGAGTTCGAACCCTAGGACACACACACCAAAAAAATCAATAAAAAGCAAAAAAGAATAAGCTGGGTACCTGTGACTCAGTCCTGTAATCCAACCCACTCGGGGGCTGAGATTTGAGGATTGCAGTTCAAAGCCAGCCTGGGCAGGAAAGTCTGTGAAACATGTTATCTCCAGTTAAGCACCAAAAAAGTCAGAAGTGGTTTCAGTGGTAGAGTACTAGCCTTGAGTACAAGAGCTCAGTGCCCAGGCCCTGAGTTTAAGCTGGAGGATGAGTGCAAAAGAAAAAAGAACAGTGCTTGACCAAAATTCTCAGTACTCTGTGGTCTAGTGAGAGTTGATATGTAATATTAGCCATCATCTGGTATAAGATGTCCTGGGCTCATTTTGAAGATTTTCTGTCCCAACTGTGGAAGTCACCAATTTCCCAAGGAATGCTGAGTGTTACTATGTTGAAAAAGAAAGTCATTGGGAATGGTTACTCAGGCCTATAATTGTAGCTTCTCTGAAGGCTGAGATCAGGACTGTGGTTTGAGGTTAGAACTGTTAAGTTCAAGAAGGCTCCATCTGAAGAACAACAAAGAGCTAGGTGTCTCAGCTTCTGTGGAAAGTGTAAAGAGGAAGATGGAAGATCACAATCCAGGCTAGAACAAAGGCACAGTTCTAGAATGGCTCACTTAGTATATTGCCTTCCTAGCAAGTAGGAGGCAATGAGTTCAAATTCTTGGACTGCCCAACAAAACAAAACCTAAAGTTAAATATAGACTAGGGATATAGCTCTGTAGAAGATAACTTGCCTATTATGCATAAAATCCTGAGTTCAATTCATAACACTGCAAAAACAAGCCAGATGAAACACAAAAGATCACCATTAAAAAAAAATTATATTCTAGGGCTCTGGAGTGTGACTTAGTGGTAGAGTGCTTGCCTCGAGTGCTCGGATTCTTGAGTTCAATTCCTCGGTACCACATACGCTAAAAAAGCCGGAAGTGGTGCTGTGGCTCAAATGGTAGAGTACTAGCTTTGAGAAAGCCTAACGACAGTGACCAGGCCTTGAGTTCAAGCTCCAGGACTGTCCCCAAAAATATGTACATACATATATATGTGTGTGTGTGTGTGTAACCCAAGCCCAGGATAGCTTATTTTTTTTTAATTGTCACAATTAAGTGGTTACATATATTTTACAGTACTGTGACAGTTATTCTTAGCAATTATCACAATCACTTATTTAAATGTTCTTCTTTTTAATCGGTCATGGGGCTTGAACTCTGGGCCTGGGTACTGTCCCTGAGCTCTTCAGCTCAAGGCTACCGCCCTACCTCCAAGATAGCATATTTTAAATAACTTAGTGGCTGGGTTTGTGGCTTACTGATAGAGTGCTTGCCTAGCATGCATGAAGTCCTAGGTTTGATTCTTCAGTACCACGTAAACAGAAAAAGCTGGAAGTGGTGCTGTGGCTTAAGTGCTAGAGTGCTAGCCTTGAGCAAAAGTAGCTCAGGGACAATGCCCAGTTCCTGACCTGAGTTCAAGCCCAAGGATTGGCAAAAAAAGAATCTAGTGATAGACTTGGCATATTTTAAGTACCCGGTGGATTCTACAGGCCCCCCCCTCCCTGGGTGTATTATTATATTGCTGTTATCCTAATACAATTATAAACTGATTGATTTTTTTGTGAATTTTTCTGTACAATAGTTACTGAAGTTTAAATTGAAAAAAATTTACTTTTCATTCTGAAGTACTTTATCCAAAATAGTGTTTGTTACTGTATTCCTGTGTGTTGTAATTTTTGAATTTCAAAAATATTTCTAGTTGTACTCCATCATCATGGTTCACTGTAATCATGTTCATTCTTGTATTTCTGCTGCAGTCAACAAGATAGTTTAAGGAGGCTAAGTTTAGGAAAGCTATAATTAATAATTTAAAAGTTGCTTTGATATTGTAGATGAAAGCTGTGCTACCAAAACCAAATGCTAATGTTTTTAATTATACTCTCCTCAAGAAATACACACACACACACACACACACACACACACACACACACACACACACACACACACACATTTTCCAGTCCTGGAGCTTGAACTCAGGGTCTGGGCACTGTCCTTGGGTTTTCTCAAGGCTAGTGCTCCACTAGAGCCACATCACCATTTCCAGTTTTTTCTATGTATGTGGCACCAAGGAATCGAATGCAGGTTTTCATGCATACTCGGCAAGCACTCTACCACTAGGCCAAACTCCTGGCCCAGGTTATATATTTTTAAAATTTATTATTTTCATGATCATTGTCATCATCATTGCAGACCTGGGGCCTGAGTACTGTCCTTGGGTTTTCTCCATTCTGGAGTTCTACCACTTGAGCCACCACCACTTCTGGCTTTTTCTATGTATGTGGTACCAAGGAATTGAACTGGGGTCTTTATGCATGCTAGGCAAGCACTCTGCAGCTAGTCCAAACTTCTGGCCCCAACTTTATTATTATTACAGAGGTGATGTATAGAGGGGTACATTTGCATGAGTCGGGTTATGAGTACATTTCCTTTCATCATGTGCCACTTTTAGGCTCTGTTAATTTTACCAAGGAGTTTCAACAAGGTATTTTGTATGTGCATATATTTATTCCATTCATAATAACCTCTTTTATTCCCCATTCTCTATCTTCTTCTCCCTATTGTTCAGTAGCTTTCAGTGAGATTTCTTTTTTTTGCCAGTCCTGGGCTTGAGCTCAGGGCCTGAGCACTGTCCTTGGACTTTCTCAAGGTTAGAGCTCTACCACTTGAGCCTCAGCACCACTTCCGGCTTTTTTCTATGTATGTGGTACCGAGGAATCGAACCTGGGTCTTCATGCATGCTAGGCAAGCACTTTAACCACTAGGCCAAACTCCCGGACCCTCAGTGAGATTTCTTATGTTCCTCATATGTAGATGCAGAGCATGTTGATATTACTCCCCCCCCCCATTATTCTTCAGCATTTTCCTTTCAACATAAATTACTGGCTTGAGTTCTATAGAACTAGTTTCCTATGATTACTAGTCTGGATTTAAATTTAATATGAAATGTAGGGGAAAACCCTACAAATGGTTTATCTTTCAAAAGCTGCGAGTTACCCAGAAACATGCTATTAAATTCTTGAACGTTGACTTTCCCATGACAGTAATAGATGTCTTTCTTTGTTTAAGGTAATATTTTGTAAGGCTAATAAATTGTGTTTATAGAGTTGGAGACATTAGATTGGAAGTTTTGACCTGGATATAGCAAAGTGGTTTTAACTGCCTTTAGTTTCTTCATAGAGTATAGTTTTAATTTTCTCTCTCCATTTTCTTGTAATTTATTTTGTCTGTAACTACTTGTATCCCCAACTGTCAAAGGTAATTGCTCTTAGGTTGCTGTTTTTCATAATTACTAAATCTGTTGATTGGCATTTCTTCTCTTCTCATTGGCTCTTTCATTATAGAACATTGGATTGCCTTGTCTTCCTTGTACTTCATTTCCCATCTCTCATATTGGACAAATAAGACTTTCTTGGGGCTGGGAGTTTGGCCTAGTGGTAAGAGTGCTTGCCTATCATGCATGAAGACACAATTTGAGTTCTTATTACCATATACATAAAAAAAGCCGGAAGTGGTGCTGTGGCTCAAGTGGTAGAGCCTTGAGAAAGTCCAAGGACAGTGCTCAGGCCCTGAGTTCAAGCCTCAGGACTGGCAAAAAAAAAAAAAAAAAAAAAAAAAAGAAAAGCTTTTCTCTACTGGATCATTTCAAACAACATGCCTTAAAACCTCTAATTTTAAGTGGAAACAAACCTGTTTAAGTCCTTTTTTCCTCTTCTCTACTGCCATTCTCAGTAAAATTTCTCTAAGGAGTTGTCTACATCTGTTCATAGCTTTCATGATAACCATTGGCGAAACTAACTGCTTCTTACCAAATTTACCTGTTCTCATCTTAATAAACCTGTCAGCAGCATTGCTACAGTTGGGTTTTCTCTTGGATGCCTATAGACTACAGGCAAAATGGTTATTGCTAGCATACTTCACTAGAAAATAAAGAATTTACATATAAAACTTTACCTTCTCAGAGACATAGTGTAATAAATTACAGATTCTTTGAAAAAATATTTCATGGGACTGGGAGTTTGGCCTAGTGGTAGAGTGCTTGCCTGGCACGCACGAAGACCTGGGTTTCGATTCCTCGGTACCACATACATAGCAAAAAGCCAGAAGTGGTGCTGTGGCTCAAGTCGTAGAGCTCTAGCCTTGAGAAAATATATATATATATATATATTTTTTTTTTTTCTTCTTGGTCATGAAGCTTGAACTCAGGGCCTAGATGCTGACCCTGAACTCTTTTGCTCAAGGCTAACATTCCACCACTTTGAGCCACTGTTCCACTTCTAGTTTTTTGGTGGTTAATTGGAGATAAGTCTCAAGGATTTTCCTGCTCAGGCTGACATTGACCCATGATCCTCACAGCACAGCCTTCTGAGTAGCTATGATTACAGGTATGAGCCACCTGTGCCCAGTCCTTCTTCCTCCTCCTCCTCCTCCTCTTCCTCCCTATACTTCCCTCCCCCCACTCCTCCCCCTCCCCTCCCTCATTCATTCTTTCTTCAAAAGATCTTGTTAAATGAAAAGGGGTGTCAATGTGTGAGAAGTAATGCAACCATTACCTGACCAATGTAACTGTAAACCCTCTAAACATTGCCCCCATAATAAAATAAAATTAAAAAAAAAAGATCTTGTTAATAAGTCTGCTGGCCTTAAATTCCTTTTGTATTACAGAATGCTTTGTGATTCACTCTCCTCCTGCCTTAGCCCCTTGAATCCTAGCATTACAGGCATGTACTGGCATTGGCTTGAAGTTTCATTTTTCTAGACTTCCTTCTGTGGAAGACAGGAGTACTGTTTTGCTTCTCAATAATCTGGAGATCTCTGTAATTCCCTTTATAGATGTGTGTAGTCAAAGTTATAAAGTAATTAAAAAATGGTTGTTAAGGTGAGGTGATGTACAGAGAGGTTCTCATTTCATATTATAAAGTTTTTTTTTGGTTGGTCATGGAGCTTGAATTCTGGGCCTGGGAGCTGTTGCTGTGCTCCTCAGCTCAAGGCTGCCGCCCTACCTCTGGGCTTGGGTGTTGCATTGAGCTCTTCAGCTCAAGTCTGCTACCCTACCCCTCTTTTAATTGGAGATAAGAGTCTCTTTCTTTAGTGCCTGGCCTGGCTTTGAACTGCAATCCTCAGATCTCAGCCTCTCAGCTGGGATTACAGGCGTGAGCCACCATGCCTGGCTTATAAAGTAATTTTTTTTTTCTTTTTAAATTTTAAGATTCTGGAAGACCAGGTGCTGGTGGCTCACGCCTATAATGTAGCTACTTAGGAAGCTGAGATCTGAGGATCACATTTCAAAGCCACCCTGGGCACAAAAGTCTATGAGACTCTTCTCCAATTAGCCACTAGAAATCAGAAGTGGTGCTATGGCTCAAGTGGTAGAGTGCTAGTCTTGAGCTGAACAGCTCAGGGACAGTGCCCAGGCCCAGAAGAGTTCAAACCCCATGATGGACCAAACAAAGAAAGAAAAGAAAAAAAGATTCTGGAAATGTTGTTTTCTGGACTAACGTTTTTGTAGGTATGAAACTCACTATTATGTTGGCTTCTTTCCATAGAAGAAGTCCACACTATCTACTGGCTACAGAAACTCAGAAGCACAGAAACTGAATGTGGAATTCTCAGTGTTGATAATAATTTTTTTTTTTTTGCCAGTCCTGGGACTTGAACTCAGGGTATTGGGACTTGAACTCAGGGTATTGGCACTGACTGTACTTGAGCGTTCTCCAGGTTACAGCTCTACCTCTTAAGTCACTTGCTTTTTTTGTGTGTATGTGTTTCTGAGAAATTGAACCCAGGACTTTGTGCATGCTTGCAGGCAAGTTCTTTACCACTAGGCCATGCTCCTGGCCCTGATAATAATATTTTTTGTTGTATTTTAAAAGACCCAACTATTGTCAGTTCAGTAATGAAACGTAAATCAGTTCTTAGTTTGTTAATGTTTTTGGCTTACATTGAAATTCTTTTTCCATGCTGGGTTTAGCGCTAGTGAGAAAAACAATAGGTGGACAACACAGTTGACATCAGAGATATTGTTTGGCTTTTGTCATGGAAGCTTCCATAGTACCAGCATTAGTCCTGGGGTTTTCAGTTCCACAGTTCCAGCTCCAATGTTCCCCAAGATGCACTTTTTTTTTTTTTTTTTTGGTGCCAGTTCTGGGGCTTGAACTCAGGATCTGAGCATCATCCTTGGGCTTTTGGTTATTGCTCTACCACTTGAGCCACAGCACCACTTCCTACTTATTTATTTTTGAGTAATTTATTGGATTTAAGTGTATCATGGGCCTTCCTGCTCAGGCTGGCTTTGAACTGTGATCCTCAGATCTCAGTGTCCTGAGCCACTGGTGCTTGGCTAACTAGTGTTTTTGTTTTTGTTTTTTAATATAATTTTATTATTTAGGTGTTGTAGGGGGGTTATTGATATAAGTCAGTGAGTACATTTCTTTTTGGACAATGTCACACCTTTCACTTTCCTCTTCTCCCCTCCCCCACCAATTACATAGTTCATTTTCCACATAGTGTACATTGCATAATTGCATTAAAATTATTTATTTATTTTTGTCAGTTGTGTGACTTAAACTCTGGGCCTGGGAGTTGTCCTTGAGCTCTTCAGCTCAAGGCTACTGCCCTACCTCTTGAATCACAGCACCACTTCCAATTTTTCTGGTGGTTAGTTGGAGGTAAGAGTCTCACAGACTTTTGTGCCCTTTTGTGCCCAGGCTGGCTGGCTTTGAACCTTGATTCTCAGATGTCAGTCTCCTGAGTAGAGCTAGGATAACAGGTATGAACCACTGTGCCTGGCTTAAAAAATGATTTTGTTTAATGATCTTTTGTTTATGTGCACCAAGGAATGGAATCCGGGGCCTACTGTACGCTAGGCAAGCCCTCTACCACTACGCCACAATATCAGACCCACATGATTATATTTGTTCACCCTTCTGTTTCTCCATTTTTTATGCCCTCATTACCCATCCTTAAAAGACAGAAAAAAACCACACCTCCATTACCAACATAAAAACCCATGTTTTCTTTTCCCAGAATTCATTTTGATAAATAGTATTTTAAATGTTTAGAGGAATTTTGGGTTCTTCCCTTAAGAAAGAGTATCCTCGTTTAGTCTGTGTGCAAATTGATAAAGTTCTGTGTACTTTATCATGGACTAAGTTTTTTTTTTTTTTTTTGCCTGTCCTGGACTTGGGCTCAGGGCCTCTGAGCGCTGTCCTTGGGTTTTCTCCAGGCTAGAGCTCTACCACTTGAGCCACAGCATCACTTCTTGCTTTTTTCTATGTATGTCGTACCAAGGAATTGAACCCTGGTCTTTCTGCATACAAGGCCAAACTCCTAGCCCATTAGTTTCTTTCTTGATAGACATACAGATTTTCTAAGATCTGTTTGTTCACACATATGCATCATTTATTGGGCTCTTACTATATTTTATTTGGTGTATTCAGTACTTGACCAACTTTTTCTTATCAAATTCTGTGAATGAAAACCTTAAAGGAGGAAATTGGTGTTGCACAGAATAGAGTGAGAACATAGTAATGTCTTTAAATGTATTTTGTTGAGAAAACATATGAAAAAATAAAATGTTGTCTTTTATCTTTCAAGCTCTTATTTTTAAGCCATTGCATGAGAAGATTGTGTGGGAAGTGATGTCTCAATACTGGTTCTTTCCAATAAGGGAAACTTGTTTTATTTTTCCCAGAATATGTTTTAGCATTTGATGCCAAATTATCTAGGTTTGCCAGACCAACTGTCAGATTGTAGCCCAAAGAAATGAAGAAACATGCTAGCTCAAGTTAGAAGAAAATAATGATTCCTATTTAGAAACTGTTACAGATCCAACTTTAAGCATTTGTGTCCCTTTAGGTAGTTGCTTTATATGATCCAGACTCATAAATTCCTTAGTAGATTATTTAACCCTGTGCCTGCTGGTAAACATGATGTATCTTAATAAAACTTCTATTTAAGCCGGGTGCAGTGGAGCAGTGGCTCACGCCTGTAACCTTAGCTACTCAGGAGCCTGAGATCTGAGGATTGTAGTTCAAAGCAAGTGGGCACAAAAGACTGAGAGACTCTTATCTCCAATTAATTCCTAGAAAACAGGAAGTGGGGCTATGGCTCTAGGGATTGGGTGGTAGCCTTGAGTTCTGTTAGAGCACTGGGACAATGCCCAGGCCCAGGGATAGGGTGGTAGCCTTGAGCTGAAGAGCTCAGGGACAGGGTCTAGGCTGAGTTCAAGTCCCATGACCCCCTGCCCCCCCCCAAAAAAATCATGAAAACGTCATTTTTTTAAAAGAATTTATTAACGTTGATTTTACACCATATTTTAAATGACAAGTTTAACATACAAGTGTTCAAGGAGAGATTCTCTATTTACAATCACTGGGGCTTAGTATTTAGAACTTAATCACAATTAGGCTAAGGGTTTGTATGTCCTAGAAACATTAATTTATGAAATAAAACATTATGTCTATAGAGTCATAAGTTTTTATGTCTGTATAGTTATGTTCGTATTTCCATTACCATGTCCATAGCTTTGGGTATGCCGTTATTGAGTTCTCGCTCATGTACTCTTTGGATTCAATAGCCACATATTAAGGCCACATATTAAGCCACATATTAAAACTCCCAAACCATCTTTCATGTTCTTGTTTGAGATTTAAATCGAAGGTTTTTTTTTGTCATGAATTTTTGAATTAAACAGAAATTTTAGGAAATAATGATGTTGTGTGTCATCTTGTTTTTTATTATCTGAATTCATTTTCCTCTTTCATAAGGGTTATTTGAGAGACACTAATGGAAGTGAGAGTTTAGAAGAACCGTATACATGTAATTACTGTTTTCTGGTCCTGGGGCTTGAACTTAGGCCCTCGGTTCTATCCCTGAGCTTTTTTAGTTCAAAGCTAATGCTCTGCTACTTGAGCCACAGCTCCACTTCTGTTTTTCCTATGCATAATTGGTGATAAAAGCCCCATAGACTTTTTTTTTGCCCTGGCTGACTTCAAACTGAGATTCTCAGATCTCAACCCCCTCAATAGATATGATTATAGGCATGAGCAGTGTGTGTCTGGATCTTAGACCTGTACATTTTGAGAAACAGTGGAGGTCAAACTAGAGGAAAAATTAATCTACTTATTTGTTGCTTATTAATAGATTATAGGATTCATGAATTACAGTGAAAAATCCCAGTCATACACCTTCCAGGAGTTTCTGGTAGTTTTGTTACAGCATGTACATAAACTCCTTGGCATTGTACCTTACATGTTAATGAGTGTGTAACTGTAGCAGTGTTACCTGGAGACTTGTTAAAAATACCTCATGTCATCCTCAGAGATCATGATGACACAGCTCTGTGGTAAGACCTAAAGATCTTTATAAGTAAACATATCAGTTGATTTTGATTTGTAGGTCACCTCTTGGCTAGTACAGTAGTAAGAATTGTGATTTCTGAAGGAATGAAAAATCATATCCCCTTTATTAAATGACAAGGAGCCATCCAGTGTTGCAAGCAATTTAAAACAACAGCATAATGGAATAAAATCTTGGTGCTGAAATTAACTTGTATTGTAAAATGGATAGTTTTTGTTCCCTGTGGAATAGCATGTATGTGGCAAGAAGACTCAGCAGTCATTTCCTCAGCTGCATGGTACAGGTAGAAAAATATGCCTTACTAGGGCCAGGAGTTTGGCTTAGTGGTGGAGTGCTTGCCTAGCGTGTACAAATACCTGGGTTTAATTCCTCAGTACCACATACATGGAAAATGCTAGAAGTGGTGCTGTGGCTCTAGTGGTAGAGCTCTAGCCTTGGGAGGAATCCCAAGGACAGTATTCAGGCCCTGAGGTCAAGCCCAGGACTGGGAAAAAGAAAAAAAAAAAGAAAATAGAAAATACACCTTACTAGCAAAATACCCTTTTCTTTTTTGGGGGGGGCGGGAGGGGAGGAGGTCATAGATGTTGTCCCTGAGCTCTTCAGTTCAAGGCTACCATCCTACCTTTTGAGCCACAGCGCCACTTCCAGTTTTGTATGTATGTGGTACCAAGGAATCGAACCCGGGTCTTCATGCATGCTAGGCAAGCACTTTAACCACTAGGCCAAACTCCCAGCCCCCACTTCCAGTTTTATAGTCGCTAATTGGAGATACGAGTCTCATGATCTTTAGTGCCTAGGCTGGCTTTGAACATCAATCCTCAGATCTCAGCCTCCTGAGTAGCTAGGATTACAGGTGTGAGCCACCACTCCTGGCTTAAAATATTTTTTGGCATCACTGAGGTTTGAACTTAGGGCTTCACACTTGCCAGCCTGGTTCTCTACCCCTTGAACTATATACCATTAGCTCAGAATATTTTAGACTCTTGTTTTACATAGAAATCTTCTGAGAACACTACAAAGAAATAATATCAAATTTGGAAGAAGCTCTATGAACAGAGATACATATTGCAGAAATGTTTATGATAACACAAAAATTGCAACAAGGGAAGTATTTTATATTAATGTTTAAGGAAGCAAGATCTATTCATACAATGAAATGTTTAGATAGTATCTTCTGAAGAGTTCTGTAGAAAAATGCGTATGCAATATTATAAGTATAAAAGTAAGCTATAGAACTCACTTTAGAGACTTGGTGGGGCTGGGAGTGGTGGCGCACATCTGTTGCTCAGGAGACTGAGATCTGAGGATAGCGATTAAAAGCCAGCCTGGGCACTAAAGTCCATTAGAGTCTTATCTCCAATTAACCACTGGAAAATGGGAAGTAGGGTTGTGGCTCAAAGGGTAGGGTAGTAGTCTTGAGCTGAAATGCTCAGGGACAGTGCCCAGGCCTAGAGTTCTAGCCCCACGACTGACAAAAAAAAAAAAAAAAGAAAAGAAAAAAAAGACCTCACTTGACAGGTTTCATAGGATTTTCTCTTAACAGTAAGTTAGGGGCAGGCATAGGAAGTCCAAATTAATGGACTGTTAATTGCTAAACAAATTTTCAGATTGTTTTGTGAATGACAGGGAATGAGATGCACACATGGGCATTCCAGGCTTGCAGTCTCATTTTAGATGTGAAATGGAAATTGGATTGAGAGTCTGTGAGTATGCATAAAAATGTTAATGATTTTTCTTCCCTCCCTCCCTTCCCTCCTTCCCTCCCTTGTCCTGGGACTTGAACTCAGGGCCTAGGCACTGTCCTCGGACACTTTTTGTTGAAGGCTAGTGTTCTGCTACTTGAGCCATAGCACCACTTCTGGCTTTGTCTGTGTATGTGATACTGAGGAATCGACCCCAGGGTTTTGTGCATGGGAGTCAAGCACTCTACCTGGCCTGGAATAGTTAATTTTCTTATGCAATTTTAGTCTTATCCATAGAGTTTAGCTAAAAATGGGAATAAATTCTTTTTTTTTTTTTTTTTTTTTTTTTGCCAGTCCTGGGCTTGAGCTCAGGGCCTGAGCACTTGTCCTTGGACTTTCTCAAGGCTAGAGCTCTACCACTTGAGCCTCAGCACCACTTCCGGCTTTTTTCTATGTACGTGGTACCAAGGAATTGAACCCAGGTCTTCATGCATGCTAGGCAAGCACTTTAACCACTAGGCCAAATTCCTGGCCCAGGAATAAATTCTTTTAAGTGAACAAATGGCTCATAAAGAACCCATGATATTTGCCTTATCTGAGGCATATACCAAGAGTACTGTGTCTCGACAACAATTTTTTCACTGTCTGCTTTGCTTTGATACAGTATAGGACTGAATGAGTTTTAGGTTACATTTAATGCGACAGTTGTTGTGTTATGATCCCCAGGGTATTGTGCCAAGGGCTTGTTATTTTTTATATGAAGAGCTCAGATAAAAACAAACATCCCCTGGGATGTAACTGAAGCATACAATTTTAGTTTATATTGTAAGTAGTATGTGGTCATAGGAAGACACAGAAAATGAGAGAATTAGCCTGGTACTGGTGTCTTACACTTGTAATGCTTCACTGTTCAAAGCAGCATGACCAGAAAAGCTGGAAATAGAGCCATGGCTCAAGTAGTATTAATGTACAGTGCCTAGGCCCCAAGTTCAAGCCTCAGGAACAGCACCGAAGGCAGAGATAGTGGGAAGAGAGAAAGAGAAAATTTGAGGAAAGTTGCTCATGTTATTTATTTATTTATTTATTTAGAGAGCCCTGGGGATTGAACTCTGGGTTTGGTGCATTCTATTCAGGTGTTCTACTGTTTAGATCTGTCCTCAGTCCAGTGATTTATTATTATTATTATTATTTATTTTTTTAAAATATTTTTTATTGTAATTAATAAAAGGGTTACATGATATTTGCCAGATAGAAAGTGCATTAATTCACATACATTGATACCCTTTCACATGTCTTGGTACCCATTACCCTCCCCTTTATTATTATTTTTATACATGCCATAATTTCATCACTGAACCAGAATTTTTCTTCCATTTTGTCACTTTAGTCAGGTTATTTAGTATTTCTTTCCTCAATTTCCCATTCAAAAATTGTTATTACATTGATGTATAGAGGAGTTATGGTTACATAAGTCAGATTGAATTAGAATATTTAAAAAATTTTGTACTTAGGCAATGTACAGATGGGCTATCCACTTTATTTTTTTATGTATTCAATAGTGCTATATTACTTGAACCACACCTCTAGACAGTTTTATTTTTCAGTTAGGGTTTCACTCTTATATATAGCCAGCCACATAGAACCAATTACACACAGTTCTCAAGATAACCAGTAAACAATACTGAGAAAGAGGACTGGGTAGTATTGTTTGCCACACATAATTTTCTAAATCACTTTGTGACTAGGGAATATTTTCTGTTAGTGAATTGGTTTTATTCAAAGAAAAAACTAAAGTTGTCTCTATTAATGGGGTGTAATTTTGCAAGTTGAAGAAGCTAGCTGGCATTTTTAAGTTTCTGTCTTTCTATAAGACGTCAGGTTTCATTCCTAGCACCAAAAACAACAGCAAAAATCAGTCTGCCAACCAACCAGCCAACAGCCTTTTCCCTTTATGGTCACATTTTGCTAGATCCTAAGAAAGACAACGGAACTAGCTTTTAGAAAGATTTACATATAGGGGCTGGGAGTTTGGCCTAGTGGTAGAGTGCTTGCCCAGCATGCATGAAGACCCAGGTTCTATTCCTCGGTACCACATACATAGAAAAAAAAGCCGGAAGTGGTGCTGAGGCTCAAGTGGTAGAGCTCTAGCCTTGAGAAAGTCCAAGGACAGTACTCAAGCCCTGAGCTCAAGGCCAGGACTGGCAAAAAAAAAAAAAAAAAAAAAAAAAAGATTTACATATAGCTGGGCTTGGTGATTCAAACCTATAATCCTAGATACTCAGGATGCTGAGATCTGAGGATAGCAGTTCAAAGTCAGTCCCGCCACTAAAGTCCGTGAGACTCTTATCTCCAGTTAACCACTAGAAAACCGGAAGTGGTGCTGTGGTTCAAGGGATAGGGTGATAATCTTGAACTGAAGAGCTCAGGGACAGCATCCAGGCCCAGAGTTCAAGCTCCTGACCCCCCCCCCCAAAAAAAAAAAGACAAAAACAAAAACATGTATCTTCAAGGACCAAGAAAGAATTTATGAGTACACTAAAGAGAGCTGGTGGCTCATGTCTATAATCCTAGCTACTCAGTAGTTTAAGTCTGAGTATCACTATTTAAAGCCAGGGGCTTTTTTTTATGGTTGTTGGCTTGAACTCTGGGCCTGGGTGTTGTCCCTGAGCTCTTCAGCTCAAGGCTACTGCCCTACTCCTTGAGCCACAGCACCACCTCCAGTTTTCTAGTAATTAATTGGAGATAAGAGTCTCATGGTCTTTGGTGCCGGCAGGCCTGGCAGGCCTTGAATGGCAATCCTCAGATTTCAGCTTCCTGAGTAGCTAGGATTACAGGTATGAGCCACCATGCCTGGATGAAAGTATATTAATCTTATTATCTTCAATAGCTATCACAAAAGGTAGTAGTGGAGCTATGTCTCAAATGGTAGAGTATTAGTCCTGAAATAAAAGCTCAGGGACATTGCCCATTCCTTAAGTTCAAGCACCAGACTAGCACAAAAAAGAAAAGAAAAATGTTGTGGTATTCAGTGTAGAAGAGGCTATCTCTCTACCTTTTGAGCCAGCTCCATTTCTGGATTTTTGGAGATAAGAGTGTAACAGACTTTCATGTCCCTGACTGGCTTTGAACTGTAATTCTCAGATCTCAGCCTCTTGAGTAGCTAGAATTGCATATGTGAACCACCAGCACCAGGATAAGTATGTGGTTTTTGATAAGGGCTAAGATAGTTTGTTGAAACAAGAGTGGTAGGAAGATGAAGTCACTCTTGAACTGAGAGTGACTAATATCCTGAGTTTCTAGGATTTGGAACTAACGATGAGAAGACTGGGAACATCTTGGCAAGCAAAGATGGCAGGCTGGATTACACATGTGATTATTTGTCTTTGACAAAATGGGAAGAATGCTTATTTCATGGGAGTAACAATTGGGATGCAAGAAGGTTTTTGAGGCTTAAGAGAAAAAAAGACACTGTCATTCTCTGTTAAAGATGAAATGCTGAATTTAGTAAGTTAATGCAATGTGATTTCTGAGCACTGCTTGAGGTTTGCCGAAAAAAAAAATTTGTTTTTCTTTTGCCAGTCCTAGGCTTTGAACTCAGGGCCTGGGCACTGTCCTTGGGCTTTCTCAAGGCTAGAGCTCTACCACTTGAGCCACAGCACCATTTCTGGCTTTTTTCTATGTATGTGGTACTGAGGATTTGAACCAGGGCTCTGTGCATGATAGGAAAGCACTCTGTCACTAGGCTAAACTCTGGGCCCAGATGAAATTTTTTATTATAATGTTTTTTTTTGTCAGTCTTGGGGCTTGACCTCAGGGCCTGGGCACTGTCCTTAGGCTTTCTCAAGGCTAGCTGTCTATCCTTGAGCCATAGCACCACTTCCAGCTTTTTCTTTGTATGTGGTAATGAGGAATTGAGCCCAGGGCTTCATGCATGCTAGGCCACGCTCGCAGTCTTGATTATAATTTTGAAATTTAGATAGTTGTTTTTCATCTGTTTCATTAGCTCTATAGATAGTGTTAAGTGTAAAGTTTATTTTAAACTCTTTTGATTGATGGAGAAAGGAACAGCACGGAGGCTATAGACAAGGGAAGGACTATAGTGATATAGTTTTGGATATATCTTAGGATAAATGAAGGAAGAGGATGAAGGAAGGAGGAACAACACTGTAGGGTCTGAGAGGGAACTGGAAAGACCATAAGCAAGAGGAAGAGGTACTTGAAATAGAGATTTTTGAGGTGATGCAGTCATTCTTGTCGTAAGATAGGGTATTCGTAGGGAATGGAAGAAAGGATCATTGAGTGTACGAGTTATTGCTTCCTCCGCAGATGTCATTTTATTGATTGAGTAAAGAAAGTTGCATTTAAATGTGATTTTAGGTTACAAATAACTTTTTCTGGGATGAGGACGCTTGTAAGAAGTAAATGAATAAAAACAAGCTTTTTCTAATAAATACCTAGCCTTATCATATGACTTTCCAGAAACTTTGTTGTTGGTAAATTCAAGCCTGAACAACCAAAATGATGATCTTACTCCCCATTGAGCTATTTGAATACCAAATAGGTTCAATGAGGGCTTTGTGCCCTGTATGGTTGTCTGTAATACATTGCTTTGCTGACTCATTTTGTTCTTTGTCATTTTATAGGACCGCAGCTGAATGCACAACTAGAAGGTTGGCTTTCACAAGTACAGTCTACTAAAAGACCTGCTAGAGCCATTATTGCACCGTAAGTTTATTTAAAACTTATTTACTATAGACATTAGATCTCAAATTACTTAAACATTTAGCAAAGAAACATACAAAAAAGCGTTAACTTCTGAAAACTTGTCCTTATATTGGGTTTGAAGATTTCTTCCAACACAGACTGAGATAAAGTTGTATAAAATTGGTTTTTACCACCTGTTCCTTCCCTGATTTTTTGTCTTCCTAATAGATATCATATAGTTGAGAGTGACAGTATGGATAAGGATTTGCTATTGTAAGTAAAGGTCTTCCTGATTCAGTAACATTTAAGCCAGGATGATGGGAGAGAGTGAACACTTGAGTAAGATGTCAGGTTAAGGAATAACAACTGCAACATTCTTGTGTAGGAGTGTGCTTTTATATGTTTGAGGGAAAGCAAGCTGTCGACATAGCTGGTGAAGTGTGTACTGGCTGAACATCTTTAATCTGTAAATCCAAAATGCAAACTCCTTTAAATCTGAAACTATTGATCACAGAGGTCACCCACAAGTGAAAAATTCAACAACCTAACTCATGTGGTGGATCAGAAATCAAAATACAGGCACATTAAAAATATCGTATAAGGTTGAGAGTTTGGCCTAGTGGCAGAGTGCTTGCCTAGCATACACAAAGACCTGGGTTCAATTCCTTGGTACCATATACATAGAAAAAGCCAGAAGTGGTAATGTGGCTCAAGTGGTACAGCTCTAGTCTTGAGAAACTCCAAGGACAGTGCTCAGACCTTGAGTTCAAGCCCAAGACTGAGGGAAAAAAACAATATATATAATATAAAATTATCATAGGCCAGGTGCCAGTGGCTTATTGTAATCCTAGCTACTGAGGAGGCTGAGATCTCAGGATCATGGTTCAAAGCCAGCCCGGGCATAAAGTCTGAACCACCAGAAAACGGCAAGTGGCGATGTGGCTCAAACAGGTAAGTCGCTAGCCTTGAGCTGAAGAGCTCAGGGATGTGTTCAGGCCCAGAGTTAAAGTCCTAGGACTAACCAAAAAAACCCCCAAAACCCATCATCTTCAAGTCCCATGTCCGACACACACACACACACACACACACGCACGCACGCACCCACGCTCAATTAAAATCAAAGAATAAACAATATAGAGAATAGAAAAGGAGCAAGCCTTTAACACTAACTTAACAAGATAAGCAAGGCAACCTCTTAAAGGTTGGAATGCAGAGGAGACACCAGTGAAGAAGAAGGAAAGCACCAGTCATAATGTACTTGTGTAGGGCAGGCAATGTATGAAAAGTATGTCAAGGGAGATCATGTCATGAACTGTGTTGCATGTTGCCTGTAGGGAAAATTCAAGGAGTTTTTAAAGTGTTTGTATATTGATAAATGATTTAGTAGAGAAAGAATAATTGATATAAGAGTAAGAAGGGAAGTTTACATAAATGAGGTCCTTGATTAAATGAGAAACATTCCTTCACTCCTAGCACTGTCTCTGAGCTTCTTTTGCTCAAGGCTAGCACTCTGAGCCACATCACCACTTCTGGCTTTTTCTACTTATGTGGTACAACTTGGTTCCTGTTTTGTATATAATTACTAGTAATGTTTTTTGGAATTTTAAGGAGTGATGAACAGTGCCTATGAAAGAAAAGAGTTAAATACAAAATTGGAGAGCTTTTGTAAGCTCTTTAAGGGCCCATTTCAATCAACTTGGTCCCATCTGTTCAGAATAGTGTCGTAACGGAGTTTCTAGCATTTTATGTCTTAGCTTAGCTATGGTAGGTATACAGTCTTAACTTTCAAGATCTTCTGCTTTCATTCAGTCCTTTATTTTTGCCATTGTTAGAAAAGGACTAGAACTTGACTTTGTTAAATTGTCCTCCCTCCCTCTCTCCTTCCCTCCCTCCTTCCCTCTTCCTTCTTTCCTCCCCCTTCCCCCCTCTTGCCTCCTTTCTTATCTTTAAGAATAAACCTAGGGTTTCATGGACAAACACTTTACCCCTGAGGTACTCAGCCTCTAATCTTACGTCCTCCTTGAGGAAAAGTCTAACGGAGAATGTGGGGTAGATTCTTGGTAGTGACAGTTTGTTTACATTGTTCACTTCGATCTTGAATGTCTTGGAATGAACAGTTAAAAGTACCTGCCACACAGCAATGACAGTTTCCACAGTGCAGGGTTGCTTTGTGGGGAACGATCTGTGAGTGATGTGGGCAGTGTTCCTGAATTCTCATTCCATTGTAGATCAGATGGCAGCAAATTTTAGCAGGTCAGGAATAGATTTGCTGATGTGAAGATTTCTGCTCTATAATAGCAAAAGGAGAAGCCGACTCACCCCTTGTTAAAAGAAGATTGGTTGGGTTTTAGGGGCATTTTAGCCTTTCAAAATTACAAGTATTAGCCAGGAGCAATGGCTCACGCCATCCTAGCTACTCTGGTAGCTGAGATCTGAGGATTGTGGTTCAAAGTACATGAGACTCTTATCTCCAGTTAACCACTAGAAAACCGGAAGTGGTGCTGTGGCTCAAGGGGTAGGGTGGTAGCCTTGATCTGAAGAACTCAGGGACAATGCCCAGGCCTAGAGTCTAAGCCCCACAACCAACAACAATAACAAAAAATATTACAAACATTAATGTATAAATTCATATTTACCTTTATGAGAATTTGTATTAGGAACCAGAATGATTTGGAAAACCTGGCAGGAATGACGTTTTCCTTTAAGGACTTTTAGAGCATTTAAGTCACTGAGTAAACTTTGCTTTTCTTTTGTTTTCCTTTTGGTGCCAGTCCTGAGGCTTGAACTCGTTCTGGGTACTGTCCCTGAATAATTTTGCTCAGAGTTAGCACTCTTGCCACTCGAGTCACAGTTTCACTTTGGCCTTTATGTGATTAATTTGAAAAATGAATCTCATAGAATTTCCTGTCTCTGCTGGTTTTGAACTGTGATCCTCAGTTCTCAGCCTCCTGTAGCTCGGAATACAGGCCTGGGCCACCAGCACCTAGCTTTTTTGTTTTTTTAAATGGGCTGGTCGTGGAGTGCACACCCAGGGCTTGGACACTGTGCCTGAGCTTGGTTGCTCAAGGTTGGCACTCTACCACTTGAGCCATAGCTGTACTTTAGCTTTTTGGTGCTTAATTGGATATAAAGAGGTTTAAGGCTACTGCTCTACCCTTGAGCCAAGCCCCACTTTCCATTTTGTAGAGGTTAGTTGTAGATAAGAGTCTCAGGTCCTTTTGTGCCTGGGCTGGCTTTGAACCTTGATCCTCAGATCTTAGCCTCCTGAGTAGCTAGGATTACAGGCATGAGCCGCCACGCCCGACCAAGTTCTCCTGGTTTTGTCTGCCTGGGCTAGCTTTGAGTCCAGATCCTTAGATCTCAGCTTCCTGTATAGCTAGAATTGTAGATGTGAGCCACTGGCATTTGGTACAGTAATACATATTTTTGCCATTATTTGTATATCATAACATGTCTGTGTCAGTAAAGTTTTACATACATCTGTATATGCATGGATTTTTCCCTCTGTGGATCCTCTTAAAATATTTATTCACCACTTTGCCACTGGCTACATACAATTGGGCAAACATTAAGGAAGTGATTCTTTAACTCTTGTAATTTGAAGAAAACAAGAAAGAGAAGTGCAGTTAGGGAGAATGGTCACCTGTGGGCAGTAAGAGAACTGCCAGTGCTGAAAGAAGAGCATGAAAAGGAAGATTGTGTGGAGAGAAACTGAGGGCTGTACACTGTAAAGAGAAACCTAGTCATACCTTCACTGCTAACAAATAAATACTACCTTGTAATCATTTTTAATATAACTACAGAGGAGGATTAGAAACATATTAGTGCTAAATGAACATCTTCATGTAAGCCTTGAACATCTTCAGATTTATTGTTTATAGTCCAAAGATTACAAGCTATTTTTAAATTTAAAGTCAGAACAAATAAAGAATAAATACATTTTCCTTATCCTAGACTATATCATTACATTCCTTTTGGTTTGTATATTCACTTCTGTTATGCTTACTATAGTTAATTATATTTCTTTCTAACGTGATTTTTCTGACTATCATGATTTTGAATTTGATTAAAAAATTATTTTGTTTTGTAGCCATGCAGGATACACATACTGTGGGTCTTGTGCTGCCCATGCTTACAAACAAGTGGATCCATCTATTACGTAAGTAATGTATTTAGTTCAAACTGGGACAAGTTTCAGAATTATGTAGCAGTCATTGCTTTGTTATAGAAGTCACTTGTTTTTCATTCTTCTTATTTTTTTTATAATTTTATAATTCATTTCAGTCAGAAATTAGACTATGAATTTTGTAATACATCATAGGCTAGGACGACATACCTTAGTGTTTTTTCTTTGTGTGTACATTTCACCTGATGCCAGGCACTGATGACTCATGTCTAGCTAATCAGGAAGCTGAAATCTGAAGTTCATAGTCCAAAGCAAGCCCAGGAAGACAAATCTAAAAAACTCATATCCTCAAATGATCACCAAAAAGCATTTGGCTAACCGAGACCTATTTTGAAATGATTACTGGCTTAATATGCCTAATATTACCTCCTTTCAACAATATGTAGCCTTTTTGCATTGCTTTTAAGTATATCATTTTAAAGAGCTTTATATTAAACATAATTTTTTTCTCTTATTTTTCTAAATCAAATGTGAAGCTTCATTATGTCAGCTATAGGTGAATTTCTACTAAACTGGAAAGTATCTATGAGGCAAACATTTGATGAATTCAGATTGGTAAGAACTCTTTTCCCCTGGTGTAGGTTAGGCTTTACAAAAAGGCAAGCATTGGCTTCTAGCCTACCTCTAGTGCTTATTTTTGCAGCCATGGTCATCTTTTGGCAATAGTTATTTGTTAATTAAAAGTTACATATGCCTTGGAGTTTAGACTGACATTTCAAATGTATCATTTAATATTTAATTATATGTCCTAGAATTTTCTGGATTTTAAATGTTATGTTCCTCTTTTTCTAGCAATTTATTCCTCAATCAGAAAATGCCCCTTTTCATATTTGAGTCTTTCTTTCTCTCCCCCCCTCTCTCTCTCTCCCTCTCTCTCTCTGTCTCTCTCTCTCTGTCTCTCTCTCTCTGTCTCTCTCTCTCTGTCTCTCTCTGTCTCTCTCTCTCTCTCTTTCTCTCTCTCTCTCTCTCTCTCTCTCTCTCTCTCTCTCTCTCTCTCTCTCTCTCTTTAAGCGATATAGTTCTGTCTCTTTGTGTTATCCAGATTGACTTGAACTCCTTGGCTCAGGTGATTCTCCTACCTCGGCCTCTCAAGTAGCTGGATCTGTAGGCACATATCTGGCATTAGTCAAGTGACTAAAACATTCCTATTATCATTATTTGTGTTTCATCTTAGCCTACAGTAAATATATTTTTCATGATACCTATGTATTAAGATAGAAAAAAATGGTAATTCTTTTTTTGGTTCATTTAAGAATGTATAATCAGCCAGACACCAGTGGCTCATGCTTATAATCCTAGCTACCCAAGAGGCTGAGATCCTCAGATTGTGATTCAAAACCAGCCTGGGCATGAAAGTCTATCTCCAGTTAACATACGAAAACTGGAAGTGGCGCTATGGTTCAAAGTGGTAGTATGCTAGCCTTGAGCTGAAGAGCTCAGTGACAGCGCCCAGGGGGCCCAGAGTTCAAGTCCCACAATCCATGCCCTCCCCCCCAAAAAAATGTGTGTGTGTGGTATGTGTGTGTGTATTTGTGTTTGTGTGTTTCTTTCTGAAATGGTTACCTAGTCCGTTAGAGAGTAGTGACAGAAAATGAAGATTAATTATAGTGCTTCAAACACTTGGGATTTGAAGATTAGAAACACATTTTGACAAGATCTGAGGATGAAGGTAAATTTCCAATATGAGACCTCTTGAAGAGATGAGAATTTTTCTTGGTCTTTTGAGCTGCAGTGTAGGCATGGGTCATCATGCCCAACACAGCATTGAACTATACTGGACACATTGCTAAAGCACACATCCCTTAGCCTACAAAATTTTGATGTGAAAAACTGTCATCTTAGCCTTTGTGCAGTTTTCTTGGTGCTAAGCCTCTGTCATGTATTCCCTTCCTCATCTTAGTTGTATTTCTGTGAGTCTGGAATTGGTTTTGGTGTGTGTGTGTGTGTGTGTGTGTGTGTGTGTGTGTGTGTGTGTGTGGCGCGGGGAGTCGGGGAGGGTAGGGGCAGGGGAGGGTAGGGGAATATTGGCCCCTGTGACTCTTAGAGAAAGTGGACTGTTTGGAACTTACATTGCAGTGCTGGTTTGGAAGTTTGAGATACTTTTGACCTGAAGAGAAAGGAACTGCAAAGATTTAAGCTACAGTTTAGCTCATTTCTTTTCTTTAGCTAGATTTCAGCGCAAATAACAATCAGGCTTTGTTGTTTTTGAGGATGCCTTCTACTGGAAGGCACTTAGAGAATGCATATTACTTAAGAGTTCTCTGCCATGGAAGAAATGTGGAAATTACTGCAAAAGCTTATTTGTAATAGCTTTTGTATGACTCTAGAAGTTTATACCATTATTTGTTTTTATTGAAGTTGTGAGGGATTTTAGAAGTTGTTAGGATTTTGAGATTTTAATAGCTGAAATGTTTCAGTTTCAGTCACATACAAGGCTAAAAAAACCCTGGTCTTAATTTTATGAAAACAGGGATGATTTATGCACAGCAAGTTGTTTTATTATGCAAATTGATCCCCTTGAATCAGAGAATTCTGATTTGAGGCTAGCCCAGGCATAAAGTTCCTACCACTCCATCTCAAGCAGTGGCTGGATGTGATGATGCAAGCCTCTAAACCCAGCTTTAAGGGAGCACAATGGCTAGGGGCAGTAATGCGCCTGTCATTGTCCATGGTGTGGAAAGTCTAAGCATGTCCAGGCATCCAGGGAGCTCCTACCTTAAAAACAGCCAATGCAGAAGCGGGCTTGGAGGGGTGGAGGCTGGGAGGAGCATAAGAAATTGAATTTAAATAGGATGGAGGAAGTCCTTAGTCATTGTATTAGTTTGCTTAGGCTGCTGTAACAGAATTCTCCAGACTGTGGCATAAACAACAGAAGATAATTTTCTCATAGTTCTGGAAAATTGGAAGTCCTTGTGGCTCTTTTTTGCCCTTTTATGGAAGTACACCAATCACATTGATTATCACCCCACCTACTAGCCTCATTTTAAGACTTTTGAAGACCTTACTTCAAAATTCCATTGTAGTCATTGTATTTATGAATTCTGGGAGAACCAGTCTACCTCTAATGTTGACAGAAGGTTATAAAAAAAAATAGTCAAGACAGGAAAACAAGTACTTTTCTCATTGTTGTTATTTTTTCCTTGTTTGGGAAGGTTTGTGTGGAAGTGCAATGTTTTTGTGTTCTGTTGTGTGTCTCCAGACGGAGAGTTTTCATCCTTGGGCCTTCTCATCATGTACCCCTCTCTCGATGTGCACTTTCCAGTGTGGACATTTATAGGACACCTCTCTATGACCTTCGTATTGACCAAAAGAGTAAGTATGAGGAAGTGTTAGAGCTTTGAAATAGCTTTTTTTTTTTTTAAATGGGATTAAAATTTAATTTAAAAACTTAAAAATATGAATTATATCTCATTTTAAAAATAAATGCTAAAAAATGCTGTTGTAACTAATTTGCATAAGAAAATAAAAGAAAATCTTCCATACCCTAAATGAGAACTAGTGTGTCCTTGCTAGCTTACAGTATTTGTCAAGGTGGCACACAGTGGCTTATACCTAGGTCAGATCACAGTTCAAGGCCAGCCTAGGCACAAAACTTTTGGAACCCCAAATAAACTTACAAACTCAGCTACATAGGAGGAGCTCATAGGGAGGGGGATTGTGACTGGGGCCATAGGTCTCCCTGGGGGGTGAGGAGGGTATTTTTGGAAAAATACTTGAGGCAAAAGAAGACAGATGTTATTACTCAAGTGGTAGAGTACCTGGAGCCCGTGAGTTCAAGCACCAGTACTTAAAACAAAACAGACCCCAAACAGTCCATTAGATCTGCCAGTCTCCAGACTATACATGTTCATATTCAAAGAATTATTATGTGGTAGTTGTTCCTGGAGATCAGAAGTTAATATCCATATTAACTTGATGGAAGATTCTGAGCATGTTTAGTATGTGGATCATGTTTCTCACTTTAAGTACATAATGGTCACAGTGCCTTTATTTCTTCTCAGATAATTTCTAAGAGCCGGTAGTTGTAAAATTCTGAATGGTGTTATAGGAATCTTAAATATATTTTACTTTTCAGAGATCATAGCTTTTGTTAGTTGTTTCACATGAAATTGTTACACAATAAACATATCGCAAAACATTTTAATTTTTACAAAGGTATTTTTAGGGATATGGGAAGATAATGAAAACAATCCAGAACAGTGTTTAGAATTGTATTGCAAATAGATATACTTACTAGCTACAATTTTCCTAGAGTTTTCCTTATCCTGAACTCATTTTATCTTTTCCTCTGAAACAATCTTTGTTTATTCCATTGTATTTTGTATAGGGTAGGGATGTATTGCTTCATTAAACTTTTCCATTTCAAAGGAAGAGGTTAGCTCTTTTTAGTTTTTGAGTTAATTTTCTTTCTTTTCTGGAGCTTGAACTTGGCTTGGGTCCTGTTCCTAAGCTCTTCAGCTCAAGGTTATGGCTTTTTCCCTGGCCTGGGCAGTGTCCCTGAGCTCTTCATTTCAAGGCTACCACCCTACTCTTGAGCTAAGTCCCACTTCCCACTTTTTCTAGAGGTTAATTGGGATAAGAGTCTTTGGTCCTTTTGTGTCCGGGCTAGCTTTGAACCTTGATCCTCAGATCTCAGCCTCCTGAGTAGCTAGGATTGCAGACATGAGCTACTGTGCCAACTTCTTCTTTTTTTTTTTTTTGACCAGTCCTGGGGCTTGTACTCATAGCCTGAGCACAGTCCTTGGGCTTTCTCAAGGCTAGTGCTATACCACTTGAGCCACAGTGCCACTTCCAGTTTGCTCTATGTATGTGGTACCGAGGAATTGAACTGCAGTCTTCGTGCATGGTAGGCAAACACTCTACCACTAGGCCAACCTCCTGGACCCAATTTTCTTTTTTAAAATAAAATTTTGTTTTTATGGTGTATGAAGATGCTTTAAATTTCTTAATTTGAGGACTTGACTATATTAGGGTATGTTAGCAACCTGTTAGATTGGGTCTTATTAATAAAACTGGAGTATTACTAGCTTTACTACTTGGGATGGTTTTAGGGGGCATACTCTTTCTTTCTTTTTTTCTTTTTCTTTTGTTTTCTTTTCTTTTTTTTTTTTCTTTCTTTTTCCTTTAACTCTGGGCCTGGGTATTGTCTCTGAGCTCTTCAGCTCAAGGCTACTGCCCTACCCCACAGCACTACTTCCAGTTTTCTAGTGATAAGAGATAAGAGTCTCACAGCCTTTAGTGCCTCAGGCTGGCTTTGAACCAAGATCCTCACAGCTCAGCCTCCTGAGTAGCTAGGATTACAGGCCTGAGCCACCATGCCTGGCTTTATTTTTATTTTTTTTCCTTTATTAACGTTGATTTTTACATCATATTTTAAATGACAGGTTTAACAAACGAGTGTTCAAGAAGGGAATGTCTATTTACAATCACTGGGACTTAGTATTTAGAACTTAATCAAAATTAGGCTAAGGGTTTGTATGTCATAGAAACATACTAATTTTAGAAAATAAAACATTATGTCTATAGAGTCATAGGTTTTTATATCTATATAGTTATGTTTATATTTCCATTACCATGTCCATAGCATTGGGTATGCAGATATTGAGTCCTTGCTCTTGTACTCTTTGGATTTAATAGCCGCTTTTACACTCAAGGCTAGCACTCTACCACTTAAGCCACTGCTCCCACTTTAAACTTTTTTTTTGTGGTTAATTGGAAATAAAAGTCTCGTAGACATTTCCGTCTGGGCTGGTTTTAATGAAGATTCTCAGATCTCAGTCTCCTGTGTAGGTAGGGTTACCAGGTTGTGCCACCAACACCTGGCCACACTTTTTTTTTTTTTTAATTTGCCAGTCCTGGGCTTGAGCTCAGGGCCTCTGAGCACTGTCCTTGGACTTTCTCAAGGCTAGAGCTCTACCACTTGAGCTTCAGCTACACTTCCAGCTTTTTTCTATGTATGTGGTACCAAGGAATCTAACCCCAGGTCTTCATGCATGCTAGGCAAGCACCCTACCACTAGGCCAAACTCCCGGCCTCTACTTTTTTTTTTTAATTGTTATTATAAAGGTGATGTACAGAGGAGCAATAGTTACAGGTAAAGAATTTGTTTCTTTTCTTTTTTGCCAGTCCTGGGGCTTGAACTCAGGGCCTGAACACTGTTCTTGGGCTTTCTCAAGGATAGAGCTCTACCACTTGAGCCTCAGCACCACTTCTAGTTTCTGGTGGTTAATTGGAGATAAGAGTCTCATGGACTTTCATGCTTGGGCTGGCTTTGAATGTGATCCTTAGATCTTAGCCTCCTTAGTAGTTAGGATTACAGTTGTTAGTCACTGGTGCCCCACCTTGTTGATATTATTTTATCTGATCAGAAGCATATAGTCATTGTGTCTTTATGTTTCTCTTTAAGAGTATCCTTGTTTGGTCACTTTGTGCACAATTGCCTAGAGTCTTATATAAATCATTTCCTGGTGTATTTTATATTTAACTAATGAGTATGAGAGAAAACATGCACTGTTTGGCTCTCTGAGCTTGGATTATCTCACTTAATATGTTTTGTTCTAGGTCCATTCATTTCCCTCTGAATGGCATCACACTTTTTTTTTCTACTGGCTGTGTAAAATTGCATTGTGTATAGGTACCACATACTTTTGGGTCCGCTCATCTGGACTGTTTCCACATGTGGCTATTGTGAATAGTGCAGCAATGAACATGGATGTGCCAAGTATCTTGGCTTGTGATATTTTGGGGTAGATGTCCAGGACATATTTTACTTTTTTTTTCTTTTTAAAGATTTTATTAACACTGATTTTTTTGCATCATATTTCAGATGTCATGTTTAACAAACAAGAATTTAAGAAGGGAATCTATATGCAATCATTGGCATATAGCATACCTTATTTTTAAATTTTTTAAATTTAAAAAAATTTTTTTTTTGTGGATCATGGGGCTTGAACTCAGCATGGGCTCTGTTCCTGAGCTCTTCACCTCAAGGCTAACACCCTACTCCTGGAGCCTCAACCCCACTTCCTGTTTTCTAGAGGTTAATTGTAGATAAGAGTCTCAGGTCCTTTTGTGCCCAGGCTGGCTTTGAACCCTGGCCCTCAGATCTCAGCCCCCTGAGTAGCTAGGGCTATAGGCACGAGCCACCATGCCTAGCTAGCATACTTTTTAAGGGACATTTAGAAAACTAGTTTTCTAAATATGCTGTCAATAATTTTTAACCAAGTATGATTTCATAGAAGTCTTCCCTTCTTCTGTCTCCTGTTCTTCCACAGAGCAATGCTTTTTGCCCTTTTTTGTACTTGTTATTTTGGAGATAGTCTCTTCTTTGCCCAGTCATGTGCCTAGGTAACAATCCTCCTCTTACTTGCTTCCCATCCTAGCTGGGATGACAGATCACCATGCTCTACTTTGTTTGTTTTTTTTTTTAATTTTTAATTTTAATTTGTTGGCTGTGGGACTTGAACTCTGGGCCTGGGTGCTGTCCTTGAGTTCTTCAGCTCAAGGCTACTTTGCTATTCCTTGAGCCACAGCCCCACTTCTGGTTTTTTGGTGGTTAACTAGAGATAAGAGTCTCACAGGTTTTAGTGCCTGGGCTGGCTTTGAACCATGATCCTCAGATCTCAGCCTCCTGAGTAGCTAGAATTACAAGAGTGAGCCACTGTACGTGGTGTCTACTCCTTTTGTTGACATAGATTCTTTCAGACTTTTGTGCTGGAGCTGGCCCAGAACCGTGATCCTTCTGATATCAGCATCTCCTGTTGCTGGTGTGACAGACATGTTCCAGAACACTTAGCTATTGATTAAGAAGGAGTTCCTCAATTTTTTTCTACCTGGTGTATCCTCAAATTATGATCCTCCCCATTTTAGTCTCTTTAGTAGTTAGGATTTCATGAGCTATCAGTTCCAGTTCAGTTTTCCTCTTGTTGCTTTAGGGCCTTGAACTTGCTTAAGCAGACACTCTACTACTTTTTCCCTTTTTCTTTTTCTCCCCACCCCCTGATCCCCTCTCCTGGGGACTGAACTCAAGGCCTGGGCACTGGCACTGAGCATCTTTTGTTCAAGTCTAGAACTTTACCACTTGAGCTACAGTGTCACTTCTGGCTTTTTCTATTTATGCAATACTGAGGAATGGAACCCAGGGTGTGTAGTGCTGTACCTGGCTTATACCTATGCCTTCCATATAGCTGTGTACTGCTGCTATCTGTTACAGATGTGTACTGCTGTTATCTGCCTTTCACCTGGCACCATTTATTTCTTTATTTGAAACTGATTACTTCACTTAAGGATCTACTTTAAAATACTTTCATATTGCACTTTTTACTTACTAAATTTTGTTTCAGTTTTAAGCAGAGTTTATGAGGAAGTTCTGAATGAAAATATTAGAGCATTTTAGATTGGCACGGTACTGTGGTGCATTTATGTCATAGGTTTAATTTTGAATTTGGAGGAAAGTAGTTTTTTTTGGTCAGTTGTGGGGCTTGAACTCAAGGCCTGAGCACTGTCCTCGGGTTTCCTCAAGGCAAGAGCTCTACCATTTGAGCCACAGCACCACTTCCAGCTTTTTTTTTTTTTTTTGCCAGTCCTGGGCTTGAGCTCAGGGCCTGAGCACTGTCTTGGACTTTCTCAAGGCTAGAACTCTACCACTTGAGCCTCAGCACCAGTTCCAGCTTTTTTCTATGCATGTGGTACTGAGGAATTGAACCTGGGTCTTTGTGAATACTAGGCAAGCACTCTACCACTAGGCCAAACTCCTGGCCCCCACTTCCAGCTTTTTTGCTATGTATGTGGTACCAAGGAATCGAACTCAGATCTTTGTGCATGCTAGGCAAGCACTCTACCACTAGGCCAAATTCCTGGCCCAGAGGAAAGTAGTTTTTAAGTGGTAATTTCGCAATTTTGGTATGATAGACTGAAGTATGAAATAATAATACCATTTTATATATATATATTTTTTGGGGGGGGAGGAAGGTTGGGGGGCAGTCCTGGGGCTTGAACTCAAGGCCTGTGCACTGTCCTCGGGCTTTCTCAAGGCTAGAGCTCTACCAGTTGAGCCACAGCACCACTTTGTTTTTTTTTCTCTCTATGTATATGGTACTGAGGACTCAAACCCAGGACTTTGTGTATGCTAGGCAAGCACTTTACTACTAGGCCAAACTTCTTGCCAAAGTTTATTATATGTAGTTGTTTTTTTTTTTTTTTTTTTTTTCCTAGTCCTGGACTTGAGTCAGGGCCTGAGCACTGTCCTTAGACTTTCTCAAGGCTATAGCTCTATCACTTGAGCCCCAGCACTATTTCTGGCTTTTTCTATGTATGTCGTACCAAAGAATCGAATCTGGGTCTTAGTACATGGTAGGCAAGCATTCTACAACTAGGCCGAACTCCTGGCCCCAACCATATATTTTATTAGAAATATAGAATTCAGAATTCATATTTTTATTAGTAATTAACCTTTTTTCCTAATAAGTACAAATTAAGCCAAAGAAAAGACTTTATTCAAGGTAATTTTAGAAGTAAAAAAAGGATAAAAAGTTTTTTTTAGTATAGCTATGCTACCTATACAAATGAATGAATCTTTACATATTGTATTTTTTATCTGTAAAATTTGTTGTTGTTTTAATAAAAGTGAAGTAGAGCACTGTTTGGTGCTGTTATCTTTTACTTTTGTGTTACAGGGAGCAGAATTCAAGGTAAAAATGCACACTAATACATTTATCTTGCTGTATTTTGTACTCTTTAGTTTACGGAGAGCTATGGAAGACAGGGATGTTTGAACGCATGTCCCTACAGACTGATGAAGATGAACACAGTATTGAAATGCATTTGCCTTACACAGCTAAAGCCATGGAAAGGTATATTAATATAAGAAATCCTTGAGAAATCATAGGTATTATTTTCTTTGTAGTTCTTTTAACGATTACAAGAGGGTTACTAAATAACTTTTTTTTTATTAGTTGAAATAAAATTTGGAGATTGCAAATTCTTAATGAGGATTGAGTTGTTTAAAAGTCATTTGCTTATGAAAGCTAGGCATAGATATTGATGTTGTTTTATAGGTGAAATCATAAACAACCTCTCTCATGTGTGTCTCTTTGAGTGTTTATCTTGATTTGTCTGTGGCATTATGTTCATTTCTGTATCTAGATATTTCTGTATCTTAGAATAATAATTACAGTATTTTGAGGAATAGTGCTATAATTGAAATTTAGAAGTAATCTCGTAGGTCATTTATTTTAAGTTTTACAAGTGGAATGTAAGTTTCTTTTATAGTATACTTGCTGGATCATTACATTCCCTACTGTCAACCTGGGATAGATGCTTACTAGAATGGAAGCAAAGTGAACAGAAGAACAACCTCTATTTTGTATTTTGCTATATAATATATACTCAGTGCCTGGCATTTTGTCAAATACTTAATCATTGGTTTGTCTTGCTAAAATGAAAAACCATATCTTAAGAGTTTTCTCTCTCTTTTTTTTTCTCCAGTCCTGGCGCTTGAACTCAGGGCCTGAGCTCTGTCCTTGGGGTTTCTCAAGGCTAGCGCTTTACCACTTGAGCCACAGCACCACTACCAGCTTTTTCTCTGTATGTGGTACCAAGTAATTGATCTTCAGTCTTGGTGTGTGCTAGGCAAGCACTCTACCACTAGGCCAATCTCCTGGCCCCTTTCTCTTTCTTTTTGGGAAGCATTTGAATTACAAAATATTTTCTATTGTAGGTCACATTTCTCTCTCTCTTTTTTAAAAAATGTACTTACTGTCTCATACAGTTAGATTAGTTCTAGATATGGTGATAGCATTCCTTGCTGGATCTGGTACTATTGTTCTCTTAGTAAAGCACATGGTGCATTGTATGTACTTTACACATTTTTTTTATTTAACTATATTATTTAACTATATATTATATTTATATATATTTATATATACCATCTATCTGGTAAATATCATGTAACCCTTCTATTAATTACAATAAAAAATATATGAAAAAAAAAACTGAAAGTGCTGCTGTGGCTCAAGTGGTAGAGCTCTAGCCTTGAGAAAGCCAAGGACAGTGCTCAGGCCCTGAGTTCAAGCCCCAGGACTGGCAAAAAAAAAAAAATCGATAAATCTTGTTCTGCATCTAGTTTGGATATGTATGCAATTTTAGATGTGGTTCTTCTTTATTGGAGAACTACATGAAAAGAAGATGTTAGTACTCTTCCTTCCCAATCACCACTTCCATCCTTGTCGTATATTTAGTGTACAAATTGGAGACACAGGTTTATAACCACATGTTCATTTCATTCCTAGTGGAAGAATAAGAAGCAGAGAACATCATGTACTAGATTTTGCAAAGCTGTTCCAAACTGTAAACAGAAGATATTGCTTAACTGTAGCTTAGTCTGTCCTTGGTAGTGATTTCACAGTTCACTGATTTTCTGATCTTTGGCTTGGATCCTTTGAGTTACTGTTAATTCTGAACCATTTTACTTTTCTTTAAGAGATGAGTGTTACTTTGTACCCAAGTAGCAGCCTTAAGTTTGGTTCATGAATGTGCTAGTTTGAAAGTATAGATTTCATTCAGTTGGACCAGTGTTTCTTTTTTTTTTTTTTTTTTTTGCCAGTCCTGGGCTTGAGCTCAGGGCCTGAGCCCTGTCCTTGGACTTTCTCAAGGCTAGAGCTCTACCACTTGAGCCTCAGCACCATTTCCGGCTTTTGTCTATGTATGTGGTACCGAGGAATCGAACCCGGGTCTTCGTGCATGCTAGGCAAGCACTTTAACCACTAGGCCAAACTCCCGGCCCCAGGACCAGTGTTTCTTTTAGTTCAAACTGATAGAATTCCTTTAAATACTTTGTGGGTTGTCTATATAGTAGATTGTAACTGTACTTTTTTAGAAAAGAAGTCACATTTAGAATTCTGAACCTGAGTTTTCTCTACTTAAGATCTAAGTTGTGGTTCAGAAGTTTATTAGCCCCTTAGCCACCTAAAAGGATGTGTATCTATTGTCTACAAATCTGAGATCTGAACGAACATTTTTATTTAATGAGTTTAAGCCCAGTTGAAATCCTGGTAGTGCTATAAATTTAATTTTCATCCTCAAACTGTTTTCTCTGAGTGTTTTACCCTGAGGAGGCTAGTAAAGAGATAAGAGGTGTTTCCTTTTAATTCTGCTAGTAAGTTAACTATTTCATATTTGACTCATGTTATTCTCCTTTTATCTTCTCATTTGTGGCCAGAAAAAAGCTATTTATATTTTAGAAATCACTTTTACCGCAGGTGCACAGGTTAGTAAGATCTGATTTTCTTTGTCAGGGGGTGGGGGGGAAGGAGGTGTTGAGGACAGTATTGGGGGTGAGTTCAGGGACTTGGCACTTGCTAGGCAAGTGCTTTACTATTTGAGCCATGCCTCCAACCTTTATTGCTTTAGTACTGTAGAATAGGGTCTTACTCTGTGCCCAAGCTAGTCTTAACCTCAGTCCTCCTACTTACACTTTCTACATAGCTGGGGTGATAGGAAAATGCTGCAACATCCAGCTTTTATTAAAGAGCTGGCAGGGATGGAATCACAGCCCTCCAACTGTGATCCTTCTGCAATCCTTCCAGTCCCCCTAGCAGCAAGTATTTACAGGTATGATCTGTTACACCAGGCATGGTATTTGTTTTAATCTTCTGACATACTTCATGTGACAATCTTGCTCATTGTTCACTGGTCTCTTCTGGCAGTTTATGTACTGCCTATCTACCAGCCTTCCTTTTTGTTCTTCAGCCTCTAAAAGCCATAATGATATGTTAGAAGTTTCTGTTACAACAGCATCCAATTTCCAGAAATTGTTTTGGGACTCAGTTGTCTTTTGCAGTGTAGCAAGTCATCATAACATGCCTTATTGTTTGTATTACCTTATTTCTGCATCACCTTAGGGGCAGTAGTGGAGTTTGAACTCAGGCCTTCACACTTTACAGGCTGTCATGTTACTGCTGAGCTCCACCTCCAGTCCTATTTCTCACTGGTTAATTTTAGGGTAGAGTCTTGCTTTCTGTCTGGGTGCTTATATTAGGCTTCCCATGGTTTCTGTAATCACAGGTACGTGTCAGGACATCCAGCTTTTCTCTGTGGACATAGTCTCAGGGACTTTTTCTGCCCAGTTGCCTTGGAACCTCAATCCTTTGATTTCAGCCTCCCATGTAATTTGGGATGACAAGTGAACCCAGCTGTCTCAGCCTCTCCCATAGCTTGTTGTGACAAGTGAATACCACTGTGTTCAACGTAAGTTCAGAAGGGATTGCACAAGCTTTTCTCCACAGGCTAGCCTATCCTCAGCCTCCTAACTAGTCAGGCCTCCTAACTAGTACCTCGTTAACATATCTGCCTCTTTTATTTTTATTTTTTAAATTTCATCTTGATTTTGTGGGTTTGAAATTCGGTGCCAGGTTTGTAAGAAGTGTCTCTTGATGCAGGCTAACTTAGGCTGAACGCTCCAGATTCTGTGGTTTTCTTTTGATCCTCTATTACTGGATGTCACCTGTAGCTCAGTTCTCATCTTAGTTCTTATCTGTCTTCTCTTGTCATTCATTTTTCAAAGTCTGTCTCTCCACATGGCTTCCCTTCTGCAGCAACAGCGACTTGGAGGTCCTAGCTGGAGGGTGGCAGTTGTGTCAAAGTTGAAACTTCTAGGACTCCTAATATTTCAAATCTGAATTTAGAACGGATACAGCATCACATAGGTGTCCTTCTACTGTTCAGAATAATTTACAAGACTAAATTCAAGGGGAATGAGCAGTAGTTTCTTTTTTTTTTTTTTTGGCCAGTCCTGGCCTTGAGCTCAGGGCTTGAGCACTGTCCTTGGACTTTCTCAAGGCTAGCACTCTACCACTTGAGCCTCAGCACCACTTCCGGCTTTTTGCTATGTATATGGGGTACGGAGGAATCGAACCTGGGTCTTCATGCATGCTAGGCAAGCACTCTACCACTAGGCCAAACTCCCGGCCCCTGAGTAGTAGTTTCTATCTTCAGTGAATGAAGTGCCATTGAATAGACATGGGAGGAACTTTAGTGGTTGTATTTTCAGATGCTGGCTTTTAATAGATCTCAGAGTAATATGCAAGCCTTAATCCCTTGCATTGTAGTTACTTAATACTCATCTGGCTAGAGGAGCTAGTCTATTACTGTATATCCTGTGCCTAGCACCTTGGGTAAACAATTCAGTTATAAAGTATTGAATGAATTGATATCTAACTATTTTAGACTTTTAGTTTAATTGTCTAAAATGGCATCTAGTGTCTCTGCCTCCTCCTCCTCTTTTTCCTTTGTTGTGGGGCTTGAATTCAGGGCCTCGGTACTGCTCTTGAGCCTCTTTATGCTCAAGGGTAGCATTCTACTACTTGAGCTGCAGCATCACTTCTGGTTTTCTGGTGGTTAATTGGAGATCAGTCTCATGGATTTTCATGCCCAGGCTGGCTTTCAGCTGTAATCCTCAGATCTCAGCCTCCTGTGTAGCTAGGGTTACATGTGTGAACCACCATCAAGCACCTGGCTTCACCTCCAGTTTTTGAGTGGCTAATTGGAGATAAGAGTTTCATGAGGGGCCAGGAGTCTAGCCTAGTGGTAGTGTGCTCACTTAGTGTGCACAAAGATCCGGGTTCAATTCCTTGATACCCCATACATAGAGAAATCCAAAAGTGGTGCTGTGGCTCAGGTGGTGGAGCCCTAATCTTGAGAATGCCCAAGGACAGTGCTTAGGCCCTGAGTTCAAGCCCCAGGACTGGCCAAAAAAAAAAAAAAAAAGAGTTCTATGCCAGGTGCAGTGGTTCACACCTGTAATCCTAGCTACTCAGGTGGCTTGAAGCCAGCCTAGGCATTAAAGTCTGTGAGAATCATCTCCAGTTAACCACTAGAAAACCAGACGTGGTGCTGTGGCTCAAGGGGAAGGGTGATAGCCTTGAGCTGAAAAGCAGATTTTTTTTTTCCCCCCCATGGGGACTCTTCTACCTGGACTGGCTTTGAACTGTGATCCTCAGATCTCAGCCTTATGAGTAGCAAGGATTATAGTCATGAGCCACTGGCACCTGACTAAGTGTCTTTTTCTTATGATATGCTATATGATACAATATGTTATGAAAACTGCTTCTCATTATCATGATGTACATCCATATCATTTCATTTATTTTGGGAGGTGAGGTGGGTTGAGACAAGATCTTGCTGTGGAGCTTAGGCTGGAATAGTGCTGATGATCCTGCCTCAGCCTCCTAAGTGCTGGGGTTAAGGCCTGCACCTCCATTCAACATCACTGTAAATTTCCACTTTAGAGGTTATATATGTGTTGCTTGTAGCTAGACACAGAACATGCATAGCACTTAGAAAACTAAAACAAGGGTTCAAGGCTAGACAGGGCTATAGAGCAGGTTTAGTTCTTCCCAGATATTGAGAAACTACATCTTATCTAAATTCTTTGGGAACCTAAAAGAAAATGCAAATCTTTATCAGTGATATTCAGTGAAGAAATATTTACTTAGGCAAAGGAAGAATAAAAAAGTAGCTGTCAACAGCATATCCAATTTGAAGTATCAGCTTTAAAGATTTAGTTAATTGATTTTTTTTTCCTTTTGGTACAACTCCTGGGACTTGAACTCAAGACCTTGGTGCTGTTCCTGGGCTTTTTTGTTTAAGGCTAACACTCTATTGCTTGAGCCACAGCTCCATTTGTGTTTTTTTTTTTGTTTGTTTGTTTTTTTGGGTTTTTTTTTTTTTGTGGCTAATTGTATACAAGAGTGTCACAAACTTTCTTGTCCAGGCTGGCTTTGATTTGTGACCCTCAGTTCTCAGCCTCCTGAGTAGTTAGGAATATTGGTGTGAACCAGTGATTCCTAGCCTCAATTAATTTCAAATCATCTACTACCAGTTTAATTGTTTTTTGTCACTGGAATGTTTGTGTGTATGTGCACGTGTGCAAGTGTGTGCACATGTTTGTGTTTCAGATAGGGTTTTGTGATAAAGCCCAAGCTGCCATAAGCTTCTATATAGCTGAAACTAACCCAAAGCCTGTGACCATTCTGCCTCTGCTTTCCAAAAGTTCTGAGATTACAGGCAAGTTTTCCTTGCAGCACGTGGAATTTAATATAGGAATTTATATTTTTATATTAGAATTAGAATTTGAACATTAGAATGTATTTTATTCTTTATGCACTTAGGACTTGCAAAGAGAATGCCATGCTGTAGTTTTGGAAAGTCAACTAATCTGCTACACATCTTAAATATATGAATTTTCTATAGTGTGATTTATGTTAGCTGTAGGTTAGAAAAGCATAAGTATTCTATATCCTTACTAAAGCATTCACAGGACTCCTGTTAGGTAAGTATTATGGACATAACTTTTTTTATTAAATAATTTTTTATTGTGATTAATAGAAGGGTTACATTATATTCACCAGATAGAAGGTGTATAACTTCACAAACATTGATACCCTTTCTCATGACATGGTCCCCATTTCCCTCCCTCCCTATCCCCGCTTATCTTGATTTTCCCCTTCCCTGTCCAATTTCAAATAACCAATTAAGCACGTATAAAATATATATCAGATAACAAGGTGAAAAAATTGTAACAATATGAGATAACCAAGGGATGGCAAAAGAGATGAGCAATAACATAGTACATTAAGAACAACAGTCACTCATTATATGGCTTTTGTTTCCTTATCCTGGAGGTCCTTACATTTAATGTCGTACTATTTGGCCTAATGTCTCTAGGTTTTGTTCTATTGTAAATCTCTGCTAGGAGAACCCGAGGTTTCTACTGATTATGAAAATGGACATAATTTTTACAGATAAGCATCTTGAGGCTTAGGTTGGTAACTCTAGGCTTGTAAGTGGTAAAAATGGATTCTCATTTTCTGAAAACTTTTTTGAGCCAGGCTGCTCTTGGTTCATGCATATAATCATAGCTATTAGAGTGGCTGAGATCTGAAGAGCACTGAAGTCAGCCTGCGCAGGAAAGTCTGTGAAACTTTATTTCCAAGTGGTAGAATGTTAGTCTTGAACAAAATCTCAGGGACAGTATCCAGGCCCTGAGTTTAAGCCCCAAGAGCCACAAAAAAATAAAAACTATTGAAATATGATTTATACACTGTAAAAATCACCAATGTAAGTGTTTAACTTGATGATGTTTTAATAAATTATGGAGTTGTATAATTATCCTCATTCATTATTTTGGAACATTTTCATTCTCCTAATAAAAAAGAAAGCGCTGGTATCGACTAAGTGTGTCCAAGCTTAGGTACCAATTGGTACTCTATTGTATCTAGATTTACATTTTCTAGAAATTTCAAATAAATTAAATCATACAATCTTTTGGATCTCTCACTGTTTATTTAGCATACTTTTTTGGGGTTCATCTATGTTGTGGCTTATATCACTAGTTTATTCTTGTTATAGCTATGTAATTATTCTAATATGTGACTGTCCTGTGTTGTTTGTCTGTTTACCAATCAGTGGACAGTTGGATCATCTCCAGTTATAAACATTTTTATATAATTATTTGTGTTAACATAGCATTTTCAGTACTAAGGAGTGAAATTACTGTATCATATGATGTCTATGTTTTTAGCTCTTTCAGAAATTACTGGATTTTCAAAGTGACTACAGCATTTGATGTTCTAGGTATAGTGCATAATAGTTGTGATTTCTCTGCATCTTGTCCAGCCAATGCCATTATTACTGTTAATTACAGTCATTCTGATAGCTTAATCTCCTTAATGTCTAATTATGTTGAGCAACTTTTCATGTACTTACTAATCACAGACATTACCTTTTTGTGCAATCCTTCCTTCTTTCCTTCCTTCCTTCCTTCGTTCGTTCCTTCCTTCCTTCCTTCCTTCCTTCCTTCCTTCCTTCCTTCCTTCCTTCCTCCCCTCCCTCCCTCCCTCCCTCCCTCCCTCCCTCCCTCCCTCCCTCCCTCCCTCCCTCCCTCCCTCCCTCCCTTCCTTCCTTCCTTCCTTCCTTCCTTCCTTCCTTCCTTCCTTCCTTCCTTCCAGCTGTAGTGGGACTTGAACTCGGCCTGAGTGCTGTCCCTGAGCTCTTCAGCTCAAGGCCACCACCCTGCTCCTTGAGTTACAGTGCCACTTCCAGTTTTCTGTTGGTTAATTGGAGATAAGAGTCTCATAGACTTTAGTGCCTGAGCTGGCTTTGAACCTTGATCCTCAGATCTCAGACTCCTGAGTAGCTAGGATTACATGCCTGAGCCACTGCATCCGGCTTGTGCAATAATTTCTATTTCCTAATTTTTACTTGATTAATTTATCATTGAGTTGTAGGAGCATCATTTATACATGTATACATTCTGTATATAGTACATTGTTAAACATGATTTTCAGACATTTTCTCCCCTTATATGATTATCTTCTCTCCTTTCCTATCTCCTTCCTCTGTTTCCTCAGCCCCTTGTACTTATTCTGTATCACTTAAACCATGTCCCAGTCCTCTTGGTTTTAGTTAGTTTTCAGATAGGATCTTGACTTTTTTCTCTGGTCTTGCACTGGGGCTTGGTCTCTACTTCATGTGTAGCTGACATTACAGATGTGTGCCACCATGCCCAGCCCTCCCCCCCTTTTTTTAATGAGGAACTCTGAGACTTGAACTCTGGGCCTGGTTGTTATACCTGAGCTTTTTATTTTTAACTCAAGACTAGCTGTCTAAATGGCTTTACTTCTATATGTGTCTTTTTTTTTTTTTTTAGTCTATTGTGGGGCTTGAACTCTGGGACATGAGTACTGTCCCTGAGCTCTTCAGCTCAAGCCTATCATTCTATCCCTTGAGCACCATTTCTGACTTTCTGGTAGTTAATTGGAAATAAAAGTCTCACAGACTTTCCTGCCCCTGGGCTGGCTTTGAACTGCGATCTGAGGATCTCTGCCTCCTGAGTAGCTAGGGTTACAGGCACGAGCCACTAGCTCCCAGCTTGGGTTTTTTATTTAGTGATCAAGTATTTTCCTGCCTATGCTAGCTGTAACTATAATCTTTAGATTTCAGTCTCCTGAACATATGGGATTACAGATATGAGCCACCAGTACTCTTTAGTCTTGGTGAATTAAATGATCATTTTCATGTATTGACTCTACTTTGGGTATCATACTTAGAGGGTCTTTCTTTTTCTTTTTTTTATTGTATTTTGTTGTAGGGATAATGTATAGAGGGTTACAGTTACATCCATCAGGTAATGGGTGCATTACTTCTCGAACCTTGATTCCCCCTCCTCATGTCATAGAAGGCTTTTTTGAACTTGGTCATGGGGCTTGAACTCAGGTTCTGGGTACTGTCCTTGAGCTTTCTCAAGGCTAGTGCTCTGCCACCTGAACACAGCACCATTTGCAGCCTTTTCTGTGTATGTGGTACTAAGAAATTGAACTCAGGGCTTCATAAATGCTAGGCAAGCACTCTACCACTAGGCCACACTCCAGGCCCTATTTTTAAAATACATCTCTTTTTTGTACATATTTTTTATTATTATAAAAGTGATATACACAGGAGCTACAGCATCTTCGTTAATTTCTAGGTAGTTTCATATTTGTGCTTAGGCTAAAGAACTAAAGATGTTTGTTTTCCACCCAGTACTACTTTTCTGCTCTGTGTTCCAAATGGAAGTTATCCTCTTTTGTCAGTGAAGACACTAGTTTTCATAATATCACTTTGATAGGACTTGTACATCTGTTTATCATGTTAGGGGATAGAGGCAATTCCTGGTAGAATGCTAGACTTATTAAACTCTTATTAAGAAGTTACATTATTTGTCATAAAAAACAGAATTTGATTGCTTTTCAAGGTTTGTTCAGTTTTTTTTTTTTTTTTTTTTTGCCAGTCCTGGGCTTGAGCTCAGGGCCTGAGCACTGTCCTTGGACTTTCTCAAGGCTAGAGCTCTACCACTTGAGCCTCTGCACCACTTCCGGCTTTTTTCCATGTATGTGGTACCGAGGAATCGAACCCAGGTCTTCATGCATGCTAGGCAAGCACTTTAACCTCTAGGCCAAACTCTCGGCCCCCGGTTTGTTCAGTTTTATAATTGTTTTGTGGAGACAAATTTGGTACTTTTTTTGAAGTCAAACTTTAAAACATGGATTTTAAAACCTAACAAGTTTCAAAATCAAACGTTCTACTTTTCCTAATCATGCATTGTCTGTGGAGATAGAGAACAAATTTTTATTTATTTTTTTAAAAAAGGTTGTTTATAAAGAGGATTGAGTATATAAACTTTGATTCAAGCCATGTGTTTCTATAGAAGATCAGACTTTTCTTTTCTTTCTTTTTTTTTTTTTTTTTTTTTTTTGCCAGTCCTGGGCTTGGGCTCAGGGCTTGAGCACTGTCCTTGGACTTTCTCAAGGCTAGCACTCTACCACTTGAGCCTCAGCACCACTTCCAGCTTTTTGCTAGGTATGTGGTACCGAGGAATCGAACCCGGGTCTTCGTGCATGCTAGGCAAGCACTCTACCACTAGGCCAAACTCCTAGCCCAGACTTTTCATTTTTAGAAATAGGTTTATGAGCTCATTTTGAGATTAACTGTTGTGGATGTCTTAAAGAGTAGATTTGTTATTCCTTTAAAAGAGAGTCATGTAGCTAATAATGCACCTTCCTACAATATTTTTCTTTCTTTTTTTTTTTTTTTTTTTTTTTTGTGCCAGTCCTGGGGCTTGAACTCAGGGCCTGAGCACTGTCCTTGGGCTTTCTTAAGGCTAGAGCTCTGCCACTTGAGCCATAGCACCACTTCCAGCTTTTTCTGTGGTAACAAGGATTCAAACTCCAGTCTTCGTTCATGGTAGGCAAGCACTCTACCACTAGGCCAAACTCCTGGCCTGTTACAGTATTTTTGTCTTAGTAACAATTTTGTGAAATAGACTTTGCAAGTATAATCATTTTACAGATAAATAAGTTTTCAAACTTTGGTCTTATCTATACTTACTTGTGTGGTAGGGATGGTATTTGAACCCATATTTTTCTGACTTCTTGTTCTTTATATTTTATTATCACTGCTTTACCATCTTATAATTACTTACTTGCAAGCTCTTTGATGATTGATACTTTTACTTATAGGTGCTTCTTCAGGCTAGACTACTTTGTGGCAGTCTTCCTAAATTTTTCCTAAAAGTTGGAATTCTTTTAATTAAGAATCACCTTTAATTAAATGAGAGGTCCCTATTTGTTCTTGACAGTTACTTAGAAAACTAGTAAGAGTCACAGAATGAGATATCCATGGCAGCTTCCTCTGCCAGCTTCCGTTTTTTTTCTTACTCCATAGATGCAGATTCTGCCCAAGAAGCCCCTGCATTGCAGAGGGACTGGAGATCTGTATGATCTGTTTATTTCGCAATTGACAAGGGTAAGGGGGCTTTTATGGGGGAGGTGCTTGGGTCCCTAAATTTAGCTGTAAGTAGCTTAGCCAATATTTATTTGGGGAACACTTAAACTTAGTATTTTAGAATATCCTGTAATGAACTTTAATCCTTTATCAGTTAAGTATCAGATTATCATACTAAAAAGCAGTTATTATAGTGTGATTTTTTTAAAAAGTTCGATTCAGAATAAGTCAAACATATTTCTAACTAGGATCACTGAGACTAAAATACTGTAGCAATATTATAAGTAAAATTTCAATGTAATAAATTTTTACATATTTTACATAAACATAGCACATCATAGTTTCTCTTTATTAATCTTCTTGTTCCTTTCCATGAATTGGCCAATCTGTAGAGTAAAAGAGGGATTTGTGAATGTGCCACAAATACTGTGAGTGGGTATGGTGTCTTCTTACTGCTAGAGATTAATATTTTGTTTATTCTGGGTGTCAGTGAAATTTGAGCTCTATCTTGAGACTGGCTTGTATCTGATCATTAGGATAAATGTAAAAGTGCTGTTTGTGAATGTTATGGGAACCAGGATTAAGTTTTATAAGTTATTCTTTGTTGCAGGGTTATAAAATAAGTGCCCAAATGATAGTGTTTATAATAGGTGAGGAATAATTTTAATGCTTGTTGAAAATTACTGGAGAATTTGGTTAGGTGATTGCAGTTTTTAGTGAGTAGTTGAGAAGCTTTTAGTTGGTAATGGATGGATGGGCTTATTTTGATTTGAAAATGTTATTACAGTTGGTAGTAAAATAGCATTGTTTCCTAAAGTAACATAGATTTCTGTAATTTCAATAGATTCTTTTAGTAATCTGTTCTTTGTGTTTTTAAATTAGCTTCTGTCAACATTTATAAGCTTTGAAAATTCAACAGCAATAAATATGTTATTATTACTACTGCTAATAAATATTCCACTTTCTAGTGCCAGCACATCTGCAAAATTATTTTTATTCCTACAATATTTTAAATGACTTTTTTATATATTTTTTTTCTGTTTTCTTTAAGCCATAAGGATGAGTTTACCATTATTCCTGTACTGGTTGGAGCTCTGAGTGAGTCAAAAGAACAGGAATTCGGAAAACTCTTCAGTAAATATCTAGCGGATCCTAGTAATCTCTTTGTGGTTTCTTCTGATTTCTGCCATTGGGGTAAGTTTTAGATTTTAACATATCATGGTAGATATTATATATCTGTGGTTAAAGGTATCTTTTGGTATGCTTTGGTTTTCAGTTTTTTTTTATTACTTTCCTTTTTGCAACAATGTTTAAAAGTGAATAAAGTCTTTTGGTCATTTATAAAGGATTAGACTATGAAAGTGGAGTAAGGCCACATTTCCAAAGGCGACTGGTATAATTGGATTCACACTGTGAGGGCATTCTTGCTTTAGGAACTTGTCAGTGGGAATGATGACTTTTTAACCCATTTCCCTGTAGGTGTGTATGGTAGATTTTTGAAATGCATTTTGGTGGACAAAACATATTATGTAGAATGTGAAAGAGCACAGTGTGCTGTACTATTCCCTTTTCAGATTTCTTTCTTTCCTTCTTCCTTTCTTTCTTGGTAATTAGTCCCTCTTTCTTTTTTGGTGATTGTTTTTTCACCTCCCCACAGCTACAGTGTGTAGAGATACATCCCAAAGATTGTACTATGTTGGCTATTACTACTGTGGTCTTCACTGGTCATGAATATAAGAGTAAGAAAAGTAGTTTTTCTGATTATAGTGTATTGAGAATGAGGATGCTTCATAATGAATAAAGGAAGAAAGACATTGCTAATGCCTCTTTTAAGTAAACTTCGTTTCTGCATTCTTTGGATGCCATTTGCTTTCATTTATCCATTACTATTACAGAATATTTCTAAGTTCCATTCTTCTTCCATCATCTCTTTGATCTCACCATTTTAAGGATTCCAATATCTGTTGATTCATCAGTTACTATAAGAAAACCTAAAAATATTATATGTGTAAAAATAAAAGTGTTAGAAGGCTAGAAAAACTTCTTGAGGATGATAGTTAACACTTTGTTTCCTAGCTGTGGTTAACACTTGGATTGCAAGATTTGACATTTATCTGGCTTTGTTAGGTCTTCTTACATCCTTCTCTGAATGGTTTCATTATTGACATCTCAGTTCAAGACAACTATCTTGTATGGAGGTATTGTTAAGTTTTGTTGTAGTTTAAGGCACTGATTTTTTAAAATTAGGTATGTTTTTTCTCCTAAGGAATATTTGATAATGCTGAAGACTTTTTTTTTTTTTTTTTTTGCTAGTCCTGGGGCTTGAACTCAGGGCCTGGGCTCTGTCTTTGGATGTTCTCAGGGCTAGTGCTCTCCTACCTGAGCCAAAGTGTCACTTCAGGCTTTTTCTGTGTTTGTGGTACTGAGGAATTGAACCCAGGGCTTTGTGCTTGCTAGGCAAGCCCTCTACCACTAGGCCACACTTCCAGCTTGAAGACTTTTTTTTTTTGGTCAGGTATGGAGCTTGAACTCTGAGTCTGGGTGCTATCCCTGAGCTTTTCAGCTCAAGGCTAAGTGCTCTACCCCTTGAGCCATAGCCCCACTTCTGGTTTTCTGGTGGTTAATTGGAGATAAGAGTCTCCCAGACTTTAGTGCCTGGGATGATTTTGAACCATGTTCCTCAGAACTCAGGCTCCTGAGTAGCTAGGATTATAGGCTACCTGTGCCCAGCTTGAAGACATTTTTATTTGATAATCACAACTGGGATGGTGTTTTGGGGATTGTGATGCTGCTGTTACCAAACAAGTAGAGTCCAAGGAAGCTGCAGTTAAACATCCTATAATGCACAAAGAATTTCTCTGTACTCCAATCAAATAATTGCTAGCTCAACATGTCAGTAGGGCTAAGTTGGAAAACCCAAATTGAAGATGTGCAAACAGCTGAGCTCCTTTGTGAGCCTTTCAAAATGTGGAATTCTTTAATAATTGTTGGCTAATTAGTATGCTACATTTGGCAGAAGCCATCTTTTTTCCCCTAGTCCTGGGCTTGGGCTCAGGGTCAGAGAGCACTGTCCTTGGGCTTTTTACCACTTGAGCCACAGCACCACTTCTGGCTTTTTTCTATGTGTGTGGTACTGAGGAATTGAACCTGGATCTTCGTGCATGCTAGGCAAGCACTCTACCACTAGGCCAAACTCCCGACCCCCAGATGCCATTTTTTTATGGATGTAATTAACAACTTAGCTCAGAGGGCCCAAGTAGATGATAAAAAAGGAATTTCTTTCTTGGGAATTTAGAAATTTTGTAATAATTGATAGTAGAAACTAAGGAATATTGCTATTGAAAAAAACTACTTAGTATTGTGTTAGTAATGCATGTTCCTTTTTTGGGGGGGAATGAATTTTAATGCAAGTATTCTGTCTTCCTTCATTTTGAAGGTTCTTATGAACCCCTTGATTTAAATAATTATTTCCTCTGATAAAGTTCTTTAGAATCTGACCTCTTGCTGTAAGTTGTCAGCACAATGTAACTCTGCCTTAACATCAGTAGACACTTTCATTGTTATTTCAGTGGACTCATCCCTTTTACCTCATTTCTAAAGAATTCTACAGCTAACAAATCCTACTCCATTGCCTGTAATTACACTAGTTGAGAGGGCGAGATAAAAATTTGAGAACTTTAAAGATTATTTTATCTTCTGATTTCTTAAATATTTTGAGACTTAAATCATTAAGATAGCATTTCAAGGTGATAGATGCAAAAAGCAACAAAGAGAACATCTTGACATTTCCAAAGGTTGATAATGATAGCTATGAAAATTTTAAGTTATATTTGCCTTTGGTAGTAGTGAAGCTCTCCTAAATTCAGTTTATGGTGGCATCATCACTAGTAATGTTTAGTGTTAACTTTTTTTTTTTTTTGCCAGTCCTGGGCTTGAGCTCAGTGTCTGAGCCCTGTCCTTGGACTTTCTCAAGGCTAGAGCTCTACCACTTGAGCCTCAGCACCACCTCCAGCTTTTTTCTACGTATGTGGTACCGAGGAATTGAACCTGGGTCTTCGGCATGCTAGGCAAGCACTCAACCACTAGGCCAAACTCCTGGCCCTAGTTAACTTTGTACCTTCAGAAACCGCTGTCATAATTCTTAGTATGAAATTTGATGGGAGTGTGGGTCAGTGAGACAGTGACATAGATAGTGTTCCCCCAAACAATCATGCCCTTGTCTCATGATACTACAGTAATAGTAATTGTTATTTTTGTAAAATAGATACTTTTTTTCTGTTTTGCATGCTTGTTGAAATTTTATGGCTCATTGTCCAGCTGCAGGCCAAGATAGTAATGAAATTTTGTTTGTCGAATTTATGGTCCATTAGTATTGGTCATGAGACTCGTATCTCCAATTAACCACCAGAAAACTGGAAGTGGCTGAGGCTCAACAGGTTGGGTGGTAGCCTTGAACTGAGGAGCTCAGGGACAGTACCCAAGCCCAGAGTTCAGGTCCCATGACTGACAAAAATAAAAAATAAATGAGTAAAAATAACAGTATACTTGACAAATCACTCAGATATAAATAGTGGAAGTTTGTTTTTATTGAATAAAGGCCAGTTAGAGATAGGATCCTGTTGTCTTCTTTTTTTTTTTTAATTTTTTAATTTATTTTTATTTTTTATTTTTTTGTGCAGTCCTGGGCTTGAGCTCAGGGCCTGAGCACTGTCCTTGGACTTTCTCAAGGCTAGAGCTCTACCACTTGAGCCTCAGCACCACTTCCAGCTTTTTTTTTTCTATGTATGTGGTACGGAGGAATCGAACCCGGGTCTTCGTGCATGCTAGGCAAGCACTTTAACCACTAGGCCAAACTCCCGGCCCCCTGTTGTCTTCTTTCTGTCACTCAAGTTAAGTACTCCAAAATGAAGCTCTGAATTTGAATTCCTGCCTTTTATCATTTTTCCATATGTGGAAGTTTGATGTTCTCTAAATTTGTATTTGCTTCAGTGAATGATTTTTCCTATTGTTAAGTAAGTTGTTCCCATATTTGGTATAATGGCTTAAGTTCTACATCATTCTTTATGATGGTTCTGTATGAAGAGAATTTGAACTTAACTTTTCTAATTAATAGCTTTTACTCTGTTTTCCCAAGTGTCCATATTTACTATTAAATTTTGTCTCTAAAATCATTATTTCCAACTTTACATTATTGATAGCTTTGGGGGATGGCAGGGGTGCTATCCAAGGGCTTGAACTCAGAACTTGCCACTGTTCCTGAGCCTTTGACTCAAAGTTAGCACTTTACCACTTGAGCCACAACTCCATTTCCAGCTTTTTTGTGACAAATTGGAGATAAAGATTTTTCTGGTAAGTCTGGCTTTGAATTTGGATCCTCAGAGTAGCAAAGTTACAGACATGAGCTACTGGTGCCTAACAATGTTAATTTTGAACAAATGCCTAAGTAAAATTGGATCTAAGAGAAATTGAAGTTGCACATGGTGGCTCATGCCTCTAATCCTAGCTGCTCAGGAGGCTGAGATCTGAGGATTGCAGTTCAAAACCAACCTGGGACACTAAAGTTTGTGAGACTCTTATCTGCAATTAATCACTAGAAAATGGGAAGTGGGGCTATGGCTCAATGGGTAGGGCTGTAGCCTTGAGCTGAAGAGCTCAGGGACAATGCCTAGGCCCAGAATTCAAGCCCCATGACCACCACCCCCGCCCCCACCAACAACAATAACAAAAAAGAAAAAGAAATTTATTCTTTTGGAGTTGGACATATGGCTCAGGTGGTAGAAGTGCTATCCAGAGAGTGAAAGTGTCAGTGTCAGATGCCAAGTTTAAGTCTTGATCTTGGATCTAAAAAAAAGAGATTTATTCCCCCCAGCCCCATCCCGGATATGGGGCTTGAACTCAGGGCTTGTGTGGCTTGAACTCAGCGCTTGGGGTGCATTTCCTGAATTTTTCATTCAAGGCTAGTGTTCTACCACTTTAGGCTACAGTGCCACTTCTGGTTTTCTGATGGTTAATTAGAGATAAGAGTCATGGATTTTCCTGCTATGGCTGGCATTAAACTACAATCTTCAGGTTTATTTTTTGAGTAGTTAGGATTATAGGTGTCTGGCTATATATTTACTCTTCTAAAATGAAACCGAAAGGTTTGCCAGAGTAGCTCTAGTGTTAGAGTACCTGCCTTGCAAGCATGAGGCCTTGAGCTCAAACACCAGGAAAAACAAATTTAAAAGTGGAGTTAAGCAGCTATTTGATTTGCTTTTTGGTAATTTTGCAAATCATTTTCACTTGGTTTACTTTCTAAATGTTAATGCTATTATGTTTGTCTTAGTGTATAGCAGTTTGAATTTGCCTAGGCTTCATAAATTTTGATGTAAATATGTGCCACTTAAGTGGCTATATAGATCGAGTTTCCATGGTTGTGTATTTCTTTAGTCTAGTGCATAGCTTAATGTGAGGTGTTTTCTTTTTTTCCCTTTTGTTTTAAGATATTAAAAAGTAGCATTGGTTCTTGTCCCATCCATTGTTGTTTGTCCTCATTAGTTAATTGTTGTTTGTGAAACAGACATCCTTGGAGCTTACTCTCCACACTCTGTGAATCCACTCATTAATCACCAGTCACCTTTGGAGATAGGAAAATTACTTACCTGTATTTCTTTTTCTCAGAAAGCGTGCTCTGGAATGGATTCACAAATGAGCTACCCTCCTTCCCTCAAAGAGTAAGGTTTCTGCTTTACAGGATTTTTTTTTCTTGGGTTATTTTTCCTCTCATCTTTTGAATTTGAAAAGAACTGAGGGAAGGCACCTGAAGAAACTACTGACATACTCACTAGGGGAGTTCCAAAGCTTGTCCTGCCCCTAGGGCAGTGTCAGTGGCTCTTAAAGCTAGAAAGCTCATACTTGGAGTTGAAACAGGGGCTCAAAGAATCCATTTTCCCAGTGTACCTTCTGAAAGGATAAGTTTCAGGTAAGTAATTTTCTTTTATTATGTGATATGCTTTAATCATTCTTAGAAAAGTGCACAAGTCCAGGTCTTCAAGTACAGAGGCAACTGTATTTATTAATAGTTAGAGTCATAGCATTCTTGAAAGTCAGAAATACGAAAACGAATACAATAATATGGATGATACATGAAATTGTATTTTATTTTAGATGAACTATAAATACTTAAATGTGTACTTATAATGAGTATATTAGTGCTGTGATATTGTGATAAATCTTGAAAAATTTGTTTTTAATAAGAAAGTAGAAAATGACTTTTGAACAGTTTCCAGACAGTAATTGTTTAACATGTATGTGTGTGCATGCACACGTGTGTGCATGTACATACAGGCGCACACACATATACATGCGTGTTAAAGTAAGATGATGGCAATCATTTACATCAAATTAGATGGTCTCTATTTATTGGTCAGAATTCAGATAATTTAAAAATATTTATATTATATTTAAACTTGATCTGGAGAAAGCATGACCCTTCTGTTTATTCAGTGTAGTAATTACTTGTACTGTGGGCATAGCCTCTTAGTTGATACAAACTCTTCCTGTTTGTAATTATTTGTATATTTGAGCTTATTTGTGCTTACATTTTCAGCTCTTAAATGTGGGGTGGTTATAAAAGAGTAACAAAATGTAGACAGTAAAATATGGATTTGCACAATTTTCTTTCTTTGTATGTTGCCATTCTTATTAGATCACAGAATAATGCATTTTAAAGCATTTGAAACATCCTGTTTACTTTTCCCTCAGTAGTTTTTAAATGAAATTTATATAGAAAATCATATCAATAAGAAAAGCCAGCACTTAAAAATATTGTTATATTTTTCAGTTACAGTTAGGCAGATTACCATTTGAGAGAGCAGCTATGAACCTGGAAATAAGTGAAGGTACACAAGGCTAGCAAAAAACTTTTCACATGCTATATGCATTTTCCCTCTAAGGTCTATGGCCAGTGACAAGATTTATTGATAGTACCTAAAACAAAGAGCAGTTCCCAGAAATAGGGAAAAAGAGTGTATTAGCAGAAACCAGAAGCAATTAGGTTCAAAGAATATATTACCTCATTTTCCTTCAAGAATATTAATTCTTAGTCTGGTGATAGTGATTCAGAATTTTCTTAATGTAAGCTAATCATTTAATCATTTTTTTTCACAAACATTGTTCGGCAGTTTAATCCAAAGAATTTAGAAATAAAAAATAAAACAATTAGTGCCAGTGAATGAGTCAGTAAATTACTGAATTAATAAGAACTTTAGATTTGACTTTGAGCAGCCTTTGACAACCTGGCAAGTGGAAAAAATAGGGTAATAGTTCTCATTTCAGGTAATTCTCATTACTAGATACAATATACTTCTGAAAAAATAAAGACTATTACTAACCTTGAAAGGAAGATCTGATAGAATGTTTAATAGATTTTGGTTGATACACTATCACCGTTATTTTTAAGAATTATTGGCTTGGCGTAGACTCAAACCTATAATCCTTGGGAGGCAGTTTGAGGACAGTCTGGGTAAAAAGTCAGTAAGATCCTATTTCAACAGCAAAGAGCTTGACATGACCACACAAGCTATGCAGGAAACATAAATAGAAACTTAGAAGTCCAGGCTGGCCCAGGGCCAAGTAGTAATATCCTATTTGAAAAATAACTAATAAGACAAAGGGCTGAGGATGTCTCTTGCTTGCCTACCAAGTATGAGGACCTGGATTCAAATCCTAGTACTGCCTCCCCCTTCCCATTCTTTTGGTTCAGAGATTGTAGTAGATCTCATGTCTATTGCAGCATTTAGTAACTCTTACTGTCACATTTATAAAGCAGATACTTCTGTACACCCTATTGCCCAATTTCAGAGCATTGTCAGTTACAAGTTATAATGATTTAATAATAATGCTTGGAGTTCCATTGAGTGTATATATATTATATATAATATATGTATATATATGAATATATATGGGAAGTTAAAATGTAAAATTAAGGAAACATGGTATATTTTAGAAAGATAAATATAAAGATGATTACGTCAACAAAAGCAAATGATATGAAATGTGGATTTAAAAACAAAAGATATTATTGAGGACTTATAATTGTACATTAACTATTGTTTGTGTGGTAGTATTTTTAGTAAGATATATAAAAGTTAAAAAGCTGTAAAACCTTATCTTCTCAAATCTGAGGACAATAATTTGATATATTAATAGTGATGAAGCTTAAGGCACATTGTGTATACTAATCCATCTAAATGCTTTTGGTGAGACTTTAAAAATGAGGCAATATAAAGATAATGAAATAAGGTCTTGCTGAAAGGTAGATGTAGGTGTATTTGAAATATATCACTCTCGGTTAAGTAATCCATGATTAGAAATATTAACTTTTGAATTTCATATGACTACATAGGATAAAAGTATATTTTGAGATTTGCTTTCTTCTTTTTAAACTTGTTTCATTTTGACTTCTGTTGTTTGGAAAACAGCCAAACATTTCATATTTTGGCCTTGTGGTCTTACTAGGATTTTTATATCCATGTAGGACTTTGTATTCTACTTTCGTATGTCTTGTTCACATGCATAGGGCACTCATATTAAACTTTTTCCAAATATTGCAAAAATGAAATACTTTAAAAAAAAAACCTGAGGTAATAAAAATGAAGCCGAAATGGGGTCCAAAACATTAGAAAGGGTATCAATGTTTGTGAAGTAATACACCTTCTATCTGGAGAATATAATGTAACCCTTCTATTAACTGTAATAAAAATATATGTAAAAATAAAAAAATGAAATAAGCAACAAGTTTTGCTGACCTACGCTCTTTTCTGTAATGAAGATCAAATCTCTGCATTCATGTAGCAGAAAGAAGACTTTCATTGATAGATTTCTTATTTTCTTGAATCATTTTCTTTGGGTTTACCTTCATTGTAGACTGATACAGTATTTAACAATGCTTCTAACTTTTAAGCTGTTTGCTTCTTTAACCTTGTATTGCTGGTGACTTTCAGGTTCCTACAGTATGAAGTAGTTTTAACATCATGAAACACTGGTGATATATCATTTCTTTATTACCTTCCCAAATATGCCTATTACTTTTATGTTGAGGACTCTTGGGAATGGCTCTCAGAGGCTTTGCCTTTCATGACAATTGAAGTTATTTGGTAAGCGCTTGCTTTCTTTTTAGCTTCTAATTTTTCCCTATTTTATTTTGTACATGATATTTGTTTCAAGGTCAAAGGTTCCGTTACAGTTACTATGATGAATCCCAGGGGGAGATTTATAGATCCATTGAACATCTAGATAAAATGGTAAGTCTTTCAGGTGTGGGGTTTTAATGCTTTAAGATATTTTCTTTAATTTTAGATTAGTGATTCAAGACTGAACATGTTAAATATACAGTGGACTAACAGTTTCCTTCCCTATCTTTAATTAAAAGAAAAAATTCAGTGTTTTATTGGCATGGTGGTACTGGCCTGTAATCAAAATACTAGATGATTGAGGCAGGATGATTGCAAGTTTGAGCCAGCCTCAAAAGAACCAAATGGACAAACAAAACAGTGCAATTTGTCCTCGTATTATTACTGTCATAACAATTACATTTCCATTGGTAAATAATTGGTTCATAATTTTGAGTAATGATTCTTTAATAAAAATTTTATAGATATGAATTTTATTTTTTTGGAGAAGCATTTTAGTAATCCTATTTCTATAGTACTTGTTAAGCTGTAAAAAGCATAGAAGATGATCTGATTGTTCTCTAAATACTGATTTTCAGTGTTGTTTCTTTATTACACCTTAGTAACAGTATTTTTTTTTGGAGGGGGGCGGTCTAGTGTGGCTTGAATGCTGGGCCTGGGCATTGTCCCCGAGTTCTTCAGCTCAAGGATAGTGCTCTACCATTTGAGCCACAGCACCACTTCCATTTTTTAGTGGTTAACTGGAGATGAAGATAAGAGTCTTGGACTTTTGTGCGCTATCTGGGTTTGAACCGTGATCCTCAGATCTCAGCCTCCTGAGCAGCTAGGTTTAATAGGCATGAGTCATCCGTGTCCTGCAACTTAGTATTGTTTTTTTTTTTTTTTTTTAAAGTTTAGTTTGTTATAGGGAAAACTGTTCTTGTTCTTGAGTGTTGGTGAAGCCTGTGCCCTATAGCATGCATACATGGAGACAAGAAAGTAAATAACCTAAAATCTCAAAACAATTTTTATTTTTTTTGCTAGTCCTGCGGCTTGATCCTAGGGCCTTAGCACTGTCTTTGGGCTTTCTCAAGGGTAGAGCTCTACCACTTGAGCCACAGCACCATTTCTGGCCTTTTCTAAATAGGTGGTACTGAGAAATTGAACCCGGGTCTTCATGCCTGCTAGGCAAGCACTCTACCACTAGACCAAATTCCTGGCCCCTAAAATCTCAAAAGGTTTACTGAAGTTATTGTTTTTTTTAGTATGATCCTTTTCCCTCTGGGAATAGTGACATTCTAGGTCTATGGTGATAGGATAAAGGAATTCCATTATACACAAAATTAAGTCAACTTAAATCCTGGCTGCTAAACTAATTTTTTTTCCCCCTGGTTGGTCAAAGGCTTGAACTCTGGGTGTGGGCACTGTCCCTGAATTCCTCAGCTCAAAGCTATCTCTCTACCTCTTGAGCCATAGAGTCATTTCTTTTTTCTGGTGGTTAACTGGAGATATGAGTCTCAAGGACTTCAATGCCCAGGCTGGCTTTGAACCCCAATCCTAAGATCTCAGCCTCCTGAGTAGCTAGGAGCTTAAAGCATTCATTCATTCATTTATTTATTTGTCGGTCATGGGGCTTCAACCTGGCCTGGGTGCTGTCCCTGAGGTCTTCAGCCCTACCTTTGAGAAAGCCCCACTTCCCAGAGGTTAATTGTAGACAAGAGTCTCAGGTCCTTTTGTGCCCAGGATGGCTTTGAACCTTGATCCTCAGATATCAGCTTCCTGAGTAGCTAGGATTGGCGTGAGCCACTGAGCCCAGCTAAAGCAATTTTTATAGGTACTTTATTTTGATATTTTAATTTTTTTAAATTAAAAGACTTTTGTTTGGAATTATACTGGCCTTCACAGTTTTTAGAATCTCTCAAAATTGAGTGAGATTAATAATTTTCACTAGAATAAATTTGAGCCTAGTGTTTCTGTAAAATCTCTTATAAATTAGATTATTATGCCAGGTGCTGTGGCTCACACCTGTAATCCTAGGTGGCTCATGACTGTAAAGACCTAAATACTTAAAGACCTAAAGACTTAAAAGGCTAAGGACCTAAAGAGGGCACTAAATCGACTCTTATCTCCAATTAATCAATTAACCACTAGAAAACCCTAGAGGTGGGCTGTGGCTCAAGGGCTAGGGCAGTAGACTTGAGCTGAAGAGCTCTGAGACAACCTCCAAGCCCAAGGGTAGGGTGGTAGCCTTGATCTGAAGAGCTTAGGGACAGCACCCAGGCCCAGAGTTCAAGCCCCATGACCGACTACCCCCCCCAAATTTTTTTTTTAAAGATTATTATTGAGCTAAATTTCTGTTTTGAGTTTTAATTTATGATTTATCTAAAGCCTATTCGAATTCGAAGTTTTTAAATTTCTATACCTTGTAGCCTATATCCATGATAGCTACAGATATTTAAAAAAACAAAAGAAGGGGCCAGGAGTGTGGCCTAGTAGTAATAGAGTTGCTTGCCTATCATGCATGAAACCCTAGATTGGGTTCCTTGGTACCATACACACAGATAAAGCCAGAAATGGTGCTGTGGCTTAAGTAATTAGAGTACTAACCTTGAGAAAGCCCAAGGACAATGCCCAGGCCCTGAGTTCAAGCCCTTGGACTGGCCTAAAAATAAAAGTAAAGAATAAAACAAAAAGAAAATGAGGGGCTGGGAGTTTGGTCTAGTGGTAGAGTGCTTGCCTAGCATGCACGAAGACCCGGGTTTGATTCCTCGGTACCACATACATAGAAAAAAGCCAGAAGTGGTTCTGAGGCTCAAGTGGTAGAGCTCTAGCCTTGAGGAAAAAGCTCAAGGACAGTGCTCAGGCTCTAAGCTCAAGCTCAGGACTGTCAAAAAAAAATATCAAAGTAAGGAAATAGAATTATTTTTATAAATAGAGAACATTGTTTTTCACTTGCCTTTTGTTCTCATAAATTGTTTATTATTCTGTATTTTGATTATTTTGATGTTGCCTAAATGGAATTATAGTTTCTCTTTGTAAATACAGAAATTTAAAGTGTAATTTTATTTTTACCTATTCTGGGAGTAAAGAACACATTAATGCTACTGTCATTCTTTTTTAAAAAAAGTGATAGTCATTTTAGATTTTGAAAAGCCTTGCAAGTAATTTTTCTGTTCTACTTATAAACATATATGACAAGATTGTCACTAATTTGTTCTCTTACCTTTGACAGATCATTTTAGTTCTCTATTTTCATTTCCTTGTTTGTAAGAAGACAGTTGGACTAAATGATCTGTAAAATATTTTTAAATTCTATCATTGATTCTGTCACATAGTATTGTAGTAGGTGCCATGACTGCAAATAACCTATATTTAATTATATTTAAATTTATCTTCATTGTTATTATATATTTAATGGCTGCCTTAATACTTGTATATTATTTTAATTTATTAGGTTTATAGTATTTTCGTATTAGTTGATTATCTCATGTTTGATGCCTGGTGCTAGTCTCTTCTGTCTGGTTTAGTTTTCTGTTGCCTCAGAAAACTTCTCTGGTTCAGTTATCATTTACTTTCTTCATATAGCAAATACTTCATGGTTGTCTACTGTGCAAGGTATCATGTGAGATACTGAAGATGACTAAGAAGAGGAAACATGGTCTCTGAGTCAACTGAACATAAGTCCTGTAGTTAAAATTCTGAAGAGACCATTACAACATAGAGATCTAAGAGATGTGTTAGGAGGTAGAATGAAAGGAACTTTAGTAACTGGTTAGCTACATATACCATGTCAAGGTAGGGTTTCAGATAGTTTCTGTATTCCATGCTTACATAGGTGTTGTTACATACTTATGTAGTAGGGAACAAGTTTAAGGAGAGAGATGAATTCATTTTTTTTTTTTTGTGGGGGTTGGTCATGGGGCTTAAACTCTGGCCTGGGCTCTGTCCCTGAGCTCTTTAGCTCAAGGTACCACCCTATCCTTGAGCCACAGCTCCACTTCCCATTGTCTAGTGATTAATTGGCGATAAGAGTCACATGTTCTTTAGTGCCTGGGCTGGCTTTGAACTGGATCCTCAGATCTCAGCTTCCTGAGTCGCTAGGATTACAGGTGTGAGCTAACACGCCTGGCTTGAATTCAATTTTAAACATTGCTTTTGTGCTGTTTATATGTGCACTTTCCTGAACGATAGCCATTAGTCACATGTAGTTTTTGATGACTTAAAATGTTATTAATATAGCTGGAAGCCCATGGCTCATACCTGTAATCCTAGCTACTCAGGAGGATGAGATCTGAAGATCACAGTTCGAAGACAGCCTGAGCAAAAAAGTCCCTGTTGAGATTATCTCCAGTTAACCATCCCCAAATTGGAAGGTATATCTCAAGTGATAGAGCACAAAGAGTGCAGGGACAGTGCCCAGGTCCTGAGTTCAAGCCTCACAACTGACAAATAACATAGTTGATAATGTGATTTGAGATATGTTGTAAGTCTTAAGATACAACACTGGATTTCAAATACTTAGAATGAGGAAAAAAATTCTAAATGATTTTTATCATTATTATGTAATGGATTATAGCAGATAAAATATTTTAAAGTTAATTTTGCTTTTTTATTTTGTTTTTAATGTGGCTACTAGAAAAATTTAAATGATTTGTGTTTTAGAGTATCATTTGCTCATTAAAATCACAAAAAATGGGTCTGAATGGAGATAAACACTGAAAAATCATGGATATATGAAAAATAGAAAGGGTATTTGTGTCGGTGTTCAGAAAGTATATTATGCATAACGAAAAGAGGAGTTGAGTCAGAAAAACAAAACATCATTGAGTGAAAAGATGGAGAAATCAGTAAAATAATTCTGCTTAGGAAAAGCTCAGAATGTGTGATAACCCAGGAAGACAGAGGTTTACCTAAGAAAGAGAGCTACTATCAAGAAGTGTGAATCACATTTAGAATAATAGTATGAGTAGGGGAGCTCTGTGTTTAGTCTTTTGAGGAACCGCCATGCTCCTTTCCAGAGTGGTTGAATGAGTTTACACTCCCACCAACAAGTGTAGTAGCGATCCCCCTATGACCCAGCAATCCCATTCATTGATTGACGTTTACCCAAATGACCAGAAACAAGGACATACTAAAGCCACTAGCACAGCGATGTTCATTGCAGCACTATTTACCATAGCTAAGATATGGAACCAACCCCGATGCCCCTTAGTTGATGAGTTGATCATCATGTGGTATTTATATACAATGACATCTTCCCAGTTGTAAGGAAATGAAAAGACTTGGAAAAAATCATATTAAGTGAAGTAAGCCAGACTCAAAGAAACATAGGCTCAATGGTTTCCCTCAGTTGTAATAATTAGTACACACCTAGGACTCTCCTAGCAGAGGATTACAATAGTGCAAAATCTGGATACATAAGTTCATATAGGATAAGACTAAATGAAAGGATCTGTAGGATATGGAAACAAGAGGTTTATCTTGTGCGATTGTTGTTTTTAATGTAGTATGTTATTTCTCTTCTCCTTTGTTGCCCTTTGGTTAATTTCCTATTGTTACTGTATCTGACTTTGTTACCTGGTATATTGTATATACCTTTATTTGAAATAGGAAAGGGAAGGGGGGAAATAAGATGATTGGGAGGGGGTAGGGGGGAGGGTAATGGGGACAAAAACATGAGAAGAGGTATCAATGTGTGAGTAATGCAACTATTATCTGGCAAATGTAACTATAACCCCTCTACATATTACTTCAGCAATAAAAAATAAAGTTAAAAAAATAGTATGAGTGAAGTTTCAGAAAATAAGGAGAGAAGCTAAGTTGGAATGAAGAAAAGGCGAAGTTGTTTTACTTCTACATCATGTATTCTTAATAACCTTTCCATCTACCCTTTATATGCCAATGGTTTTTTTTTTTCCATTTTGATAAAAATATTTTATATGGTCAGAGGAACATATATTTTAGGTCTAGCTTCTATAAATGAAAGCATGTGCCATTTATCTCTCTTAGCTTGGTACCAGTGATTTTTAAATGTTTATCCATATCTACCATTGTGTCTTAAACAGCAAGATGAAGTTGAGAATCCCTTCAGAATTCTGTGATGTTAATTATTAATTTTAAGACTTAGAGAGATGAGAGTCTCAAAATGAGATCAGCTATATGATTCTTATTTCTGCATCATTTTCTCTTATTTATTCTCTTAAGAAGGAAGGAAAATAGGGGTTCTGGAGAAGAGCTCAGTGATACGTTTATGCAAAGACCCTAGTGCCAATCCCTGGCATCCTCACAGACGAGTGTCTGTAGGAAGAATGATTGTATATGTAAAATAGTCTCACTGGATAACATTTAAATTTTTCCCTCTTATTAAAACTGTCTTTGTTATTCTCACTGTATAGAAAGTACTCTTCACAAGTAGTGTGTTGTTTTGTTCTTTTTCATCTGAAAAATCATACTAAGTGTAATTCAGGTTGCTAGAAAATAAATCATTTTTAAGTTTCTAAAGTGAATGAAAATAGGATGAAAATAGGTCTTCCTATTAAAATGTGTTTATCTAACATTTGGGTGTTTTGGAAGCTTTTTATGCATACCCATAAAGACATAGATATGGAAATGAATGCATCTTCCATATGTAGTTAGGAAATTTTGTATTATAGTATAGAAAGTTTTATATTTTTTTCAGTTATGGATCTCTTTGTTTCCCTTGCTAATTATAGTATTTAGCCATGCCCATGATAATGCTAACAAAAGCAGATATATCTTAAGACATTGATTTTTGTGAATTTCAGGTGGGCTGAAATATGAGCCATATTTGTACATACTTACTATGAAAATGTTAGGTGGGTGCTGGTGGCTCATAGGTACAATATTAACTTGTCAGAAGGCTGAGATCTGAGAATCTTAATTTCATGCCAGACTGGTGAGAAAAATCTGAAAGTCTCTTACAAAAAGTCAGAAGTGGAGCTATGGCTCAAGTGGTTAAGTGCTAGCCTTGAATGAATTATGGATAATGCAATTAATATTGAACAGGGAGTGTTCATTATAATTTGGTGAGTGTGTGTGTGTGTGTGTGTGTGTGTGTGTGTGTGTGTGTGTCTTGTGCTTGAATTCAGGGCGTGGACAATGTCCCTGAGCTTTTTTGCACTCTACCACTTTGAGCTACAGTTCTACTTCTCGATTTTTAGTGGTTGATCATTGGAGATGTGAGTCTCACAGGTCAGGTGCCAGTGGCTCATGCCTGTAGTCCTAGCTACTCAGGAGGCTAAGCTCTGAGGATCGTGGTGCAGAGCCGCCCAGGCATGAAACTTTGTGAAACTCCCATCTTCAGTTAACCACCAGAAAACCAGAAGTGGAGCTGTGGCTCAAAGTTGGTGAAGCACTAGCCTTGAGTTGAAGAGCTCAGGGACAGCATCCAGGCCAAGAGTTCAAGCCCCACAGTCTACCCCCCTAAAAAAAAAAGTTTCCCAGACTTTTCCTGCCTGTGGTAACTTCAAACTGCGGGCCTCAGACTCTTGAGAAGCTGGGATTAGAAGCTAGTTTTACTGCCTGGTGTGGTGGCTTGTGCCTGTAATCCTAACTACTCAGGAGGCTAAAAAGATCTGAGGATCTCAGTTCAAAGCCAGCCCAGGCATGAAAGTCTGTGAGACTCTTACCTCCAGTTAACCACCAGAAAACTGAAAGTGGCACTGTGGCTCAAGGGTAGATGTGGTAGCCTTAAGCCAAAGAGCTCAGTGAGAGCGCCCAGGCCCAGAGTCCAAGCCCCATGACCAACCAAAAACAACAACAACAATAACAAAAACAGAAGCAAGGTTTACTGGCTCCAAGTATGTCTGAATTTTTGGTCACTCCATTTAACTTGAATATCATCTACTTGCTTTTGCTTGCTAATTTGAAAGATAAAGTGTTCATTGTCACATCATCCTTTTTTTTTTTTTTAAACTTAAAGCACACCACTATTATTAGTGCGTTGCTATCTAGAATTATCTTTAGGGTGTTTTTTTTTCCTTAGAATTATTTTCACTGTTAAGGTTTTATCTTATCTTTCAAGAAACAAAAATTATTTCCCTCAATGTTTATCCTTAATATGCTTTTTTTTTATTATTTTTTTGCCAGTCCTAGGCTTGAGCTCAGGGCCTGAGCACTGTCCTTGGATTTTCTCAAGGCTAGAGCTCTAGCACTTGAGCCTCAGCACCACTTCCAGCTTTTTTCTATGTATGTGGTACTGAGGAATCGAACCCCGGTCTTTGTGCATGTTAGGCAAACACTCTATCACTAGGCCAAACTCCTGGCCTTAATATGCATTTTTATACTTTGGGTTAAAAGTTCTGAGTATTTAGCGGGGTGCCAGTGGCTCATGCCTGTAATCCTAGCTACTCAGGTGGCTGGGATCTGAGGAACATGGTTCAAAGTCAGCTGGGGCACAAAAGCCCTTGAGACTTATCTCCAATGACCCACTGGAAAACTGGAAGTGGCTGTTGTGGCTCAAAGTGGTAGAGCGTTAGCCTTGAGCTGAGGAGCTCAGGGTCAGTGCCCAGGTTCAGAGTTCAAGCCCTATGACTGACCAAAAAAAAAGTTCTAAGGATTTGACAGTATTATAATTAAGTGGTCATTATTAAGAGACATGATTCTTGTTAGTGTTGCTTATAAAAAAATTCTGCTTACCTGGGTACCAGAGGCTCACACCTGTAATATTAATTATGCAGAAGGTTGAGAGCTGAGGATTACATTTCAAAGGTAGCCTAGGCAGGAAAGTCTGAGAGACAACTTATCTTCAGTTAACCAAAAATCTGAAAGTGGAATTGTGGCTCAAGTGGTAGAGTACCAGCCATAAGCACAAAAGATCAGGGATAGTGCTCTGGCCCAGAGTTCAAGTCCCAGGACCTGCAGAAAAATGAAACAAAAACTATTTGCTTCTTTTTTATTTTTTTGATTTTGTTACTTCAAGGAGTCATTCATTCTGTTACTTTAGGGAGATATTTACTTACTGATTTGTGATTTTTTTTTAAAAAAAAAGTACTGACACTAAAAATCTAGACATATTTCCTAGGTAGTGCTTTATCATTTGAGCCATGTACCTCCAGATCTGTTTTACTTTGGTTATTTTTTCAAATGGGATCTCACTTTTTTTTGGCTAGGGCTGACCTGGCACTGTTATCTTCCTGTTTATTGCCTTTCACATAGCTGTAGGTACAGACTTCTACCATGCCTGCCTTAACGATAAAGATGGAGTTGCTAACTGTTTTGTTGAAACTATCCTTGAGCTAGATCCACCTGATCTCTAGCTCCCAAGTAGCTGGGATTACAGGTATGAGCCCCTGCTCCTGGCCTTCCTTGTGTGATGTTTAAATAGCTGTTTTGTTAAATATACAGTAGGGTTGTTTTTTGTTTTGTTTTTTGTATGTGTCTTGGGACTTGAATTGTGGGTACTGTCTGGTCTGGATTCTGTCTCTGAGCTTTTGTGCTCAAGGTTAAGTAGTGCTTTGCCACTTAGCCACTGCTCCATTTCCAGCCATTTGATGATGGTTAATTGGACATTTCCTACCTGAGCTGGCTTCAAACTGTGATCCTCAGATCTGATCCTCCTAAGTAGCTAGGAGTATAGGTGTGACCTACCAGTGCTTGACTGTAAGCTTATTTTTAAATGCAAAAAATATTTTTAATCCAAGTCCCAAGTTTACAGTTCTCTCAGTTAATGTGCTTATTCAGTTTAAGACTGACACTTCATTGAGACTTGACATTACAATTTTTCACCCATTATTTGGAGACATAACAAAATGGTACCCTCAAAATCATGGAGTTAGTATTCATTCTTCATAGTTCTTAAAATTGCTGAATCATCTAATAATTCCCACTCTTAATGGATAGGCTTTGATAAGTTTGTTCTCCATCTTGGAGCTGATGGACAATGACCCAGCTTATTGTGTAGAAATACAGTTAGATTTTTATTCTGCCAAGCCCTGGGCATTACACCAACTGACTGTGCCTTCCAGTGTGTCTAGGATCTGTGTATTTAGTGAAATTGCTTCTCATCTTCCTGGAGCTTTGGTAAAACATTGAACTTACAGTTTCACTTGCTTAGAATTTTGGTATTCATTTCACAGCTGTTAGCATCAAAGATAAATATGTAAAAATGTATTTATCAGTATTCTGCCTATTAGTTGGTGGGTTTCTCAATTTTTACAATTTTGTTATCATTACTTTTTTCCCCCCATACTTTGTGAATTCTAGTTGGAGAAGTTCACTTGGGGGAAAAAAGCCTAAATCTCTATTCCTTCTACCTAAGAAGACATACCATTAAGTCATATTTGTATATTTGAATTTAATCCAATTTAGTCTTACCCTAGTAATTATATAATGTACTTTAAGAAATTAAAATTTTTTAACACACTTAATCCTTTATCTTTAATTTTTCCCCTGTTATAATTTAGTTTATTTATCTTCATTTTGAACTTTTTGAATCTTCTCTACTTTTATGTTTCTAAGTCTTTTAGGATAAGGGTTTCTTGATTGTTACTTGTAATTCTTTGCCTTCTATATATATAGCTATCAGTTTTTTTCTCTTTGAATTCAAAATAAATATGAAGCTTGTGCCAAATGTACTTGGAGATTTTAATATTATAATATATGTAACTTCAATTTCACATAGCTTTTGTTAGTGAATTTTATTCAAAGTAAGCCTTTCTGAACTTCATTCAGAAACTGTATCTATATGGGGTCATTAATTAAAAGAATTACTGTTAATACTCTTAATGAAACAGTTAATGGGCAATGTTCTGGAGTTAGAGTGATTTATGTCTGTTTTTCATCTATAGAGGAGATACAGTCTTCATTCTCCATGTTTTTGAAGAGCATTCTTACTTCATCTCAGCATTACTGTTTGTTAATCATACACTATAGGATTTCTTTTTCATCAGTTTTTACTTTTAACATCAGAGTTTTAGCTTTTCTTAGGTTTAACTTTTAAGCTAGTTTATGTATTTCTCTGAGTTTGTATCATGCACTATTGCTGACCTGGCAAGCTCCTGGTTGTTAAAAGAAACTGAGTTAGCGCTACAAACTAGTTGTGGATAGATTTAAAACTGCCTGATAATTGTGTAAACAATGCAAAGTTGATTATAAAGGCACAAGCTTATTTTAGATATATTTATATTAAAATTGATATTTGTGAAAGTTATATTCTGAAAAAAGCTTATTTATACATTTCTAACAAAATTTATGTTGCTTATTGATCATTATACTTTTTGTTTGTAGCTGGTCTTCTGACTATTCTCTGTACTTTTATACCATGCCTGGTTTGTGAAAATGTAAAGTCATATTTAAAAATTATACAAGATATAACATTTAAGCCTCTAGTTAAATTATCATTTACATTTCTCCTTAGGGAAGTAATATAGGAATACACATATAAAATGTGTTTGGTCTGAATGAGAAAATAATGAAAGGCAATTGGTGACAAATTAGTTAGAATCTGTTACTTCTTTGCCTGTCCTGATGAATAAAAGTTACCTTAGATTATGAATTATGTATTATTTGAATGTTTTCAGAGAGTACAGATTATCTTCTAACAGTACTCTAAATTTAATTCTGAATTAAAATCTTTTTTTTTTTTTTTTTTTGGTGGGCTTGGGGCTTGAACTGGGCTTAAGCACTGTCCCTGAGCTCTTCAGCTCAAGGCTATCACCTTAGCCCTATCTCTGGGCCTGGGCATTGTCCCTGAGCTCTTCAGCTCAACGCTACCACCCTACCCTTGAGTAGCCAAGCCCCACTTCCCTTTTCTGGAGGTTAATTGGAGATAATAGTCTCAGGTCCTTTTGTGTCTGGGCTGGCTTTGAACCTTGATCCTCAGATCTCAACCTCCTGAGTAGTTAGGATTATAGGCCTGAATTAAAATCTTGAAAGTAAAGCATTTTAAAATGTAAAAAGAAAAAAATCTAAACCCTTTATCAATTTTAAATTGATTCAGATATTTTAGCTTGAACTCTAGGCCTGGGTACTGTCCCTGAGCTCTTCAGCTCAAGGCTACCGCCCGACTGACTGCTGAGCCACAGCCCCACTTCCCATTTTCTTGTGATTAATTGGAAATAAAAGTCTCTCTGTCTTTAGTTCCCTGAGCTGTCTTTGAACTGAGATCCTCAGGTCTTAGCCTCCTGAGTAGCTAGGATTACAGGCATGAGCTACTGAGACCAGCTGATGTTTTCTTTTTAATCAGATACCTTGATAATGGCTGATAAAGTGCTTTACACACATTGATATTTAAGTGTATTGTACTGAAATACATTTAGTAGACATTTGATTTTTTTTCATGCTGATTACAGCATGAAACCTAATTTTAGGTTTTATGTCAGTTTTTTTTAAATAGCCTGCTTACTTTTGTAAATGTTCTTAATTTAAGGAAAATATGGTGTGTGAAGATTGTAAGCTGAATGATGACAATTTAAGATTATGTAGAAACATTTCTGGAGTTTAGAGAAAATGAACTGAAATCGAAAAGGTTTCTGTCAGTTTAGTTAACTATAATGATGAATGAGTTTGCTAGCACACAAAAATTAATGTATTTCATTTCTTTCTGCTTAATTATGTTTAGTTCTAAGTTTTAAAATATAATTAGGAATAATAAATTATGTTTTTTTCTTTTTTTTTCCTTTTTAGGGTATGAGTATTATAGAACAATTAGATCCGGTATCTTTTAGCAATTACTTGAAGAAATACCATAATACTATATGTGGAAGACATCCCATTGGGGTGTTATTAAATGTGAGTATTCTTGGAAATTGTGACTTATAGTATCTAATATTGTCATGTTTAAAAAATATCTTCTTAAGTATTGTGTTTTATTATTGTCATTGGTATTATGTACACACAGTTCCTTTCTTCCTGGTACCTTTAACGCATTTGTAAATGACCAGTTTTTTGTGTATGAATAAGTTGACCCTTGGAGTACAGATATGTTTTCTGCTAAATACAGAAATTTATTTTGAACAGTCATATTTTCTCCTGACTTAGTTCCAGTATGGTTTTTAATAAATATAAGCCAAGAGATTGACTTGTGAGATTATTGTGTGTGTGTGTGTGTTAGAGAATGTATTTAAAAATATATGTAGGGGTTGTGAGTTTGGCCTAGCATGCACAAAGCCCTGGGTTCAATTCCTCATTACCACATACACCGAAAAAGCCGGAAGTGGCGCTATGGCTCAAGTGGCAGAGCACTATCCTTGAGTAAAAAGTGTCCAAGGACAGTGCCCAGGCCTTGGGTTCAAGCCCTAGGAATGGCAAAAAAAAAAAAAAAGGAAGGAAAGGTAAACTCCTGCCCTTGAGCTTTAGATGTTTATATTTTAATAATGCAGAAAAAATGACATGTCAGTTTTTCTTTCTAAAACAAAAATGGTAATTCTCATTTCAGAAGAGTACTAACAGAAGTTTTGTTGTCTTTCAAAAGTGATAAAACATTGATTTTCCTTCTAGTTAGTAAAACACTGTATTTTGTAAAAGAAAACACAAGACTCCTTAAGAAAAAAGAGAAAATACATGCTCAGAATCAGTGGCTGATTTGTTTAGAAAGGCAGAGAAATAATCTTCAAGGCAGATTCTGTAGTCTAGTATTCTGTTAATTGGTTTAACGACGGTGGGTTGTGGACTTTTTCCCCCTTAAGCTGGATGTGTACACTGAAAGCCAGACAGCAACTGAAACTAGAATGAGTGGCACCTGTTTACCTAACATCTGAATTGAACCAAATGAAAGGTTTTATAAATGACCAGTTCACAAGTAAAAGTGAAAAAAATAAAATCCTAGCTGGGCAGGTGGTTCATGCCTGTATTCCTATCTACTCAGGAGGCTGAGATCTGAGGATTGCAGTTCAAAGCCAGTCCAGGCACCAAAGATTATGAGACTCTTATCTCCAATTAACTATTAGAAAAAGCAGAAGTGGTGCTGTGGCTCAGTGGTATGGTGGTAGTCTTGAGCTGAAGAGCTCAGGGACAAAGACCAGGCCCAGAGTTCAAATCCTAGCATATCTTTTAAGTCAAAAATTTAATTGAGATTTAGTCCAAATTAGACAAAGACTCCAACATATTAACGCAGAAATATACAAGGTTTGGTTTAGAAGATAGATACCAAGTTATTTTTCTTTTCTTTTCTTTTTTTTTGCCAGTCCTGTGCCTTTAACTCAGGGCCTGAGCACTGCCCTTGGGCTTTCTCAAGGCTAGAGCTCTACCACTTGAGCCACAGCACCACTTCTGGCTTTTTTCTATGTATATGGTACCAAGGAATCGAACCCAGGTCTTCATGCATGCTAGGCAAGCACTTTACCACTAGGCCAAACTCCCGGCCCCCAAGTTATTTTTTTTAAAACAGTTTTTGAAAATTAGAGTAAAAGGTGGAAAGGTTGATGCCTGATATTTAATTATTAAGCAAACTTAGAAGACTGTTTGAAGATCAGATGAGTTCTCATTTTTTTCTGTTTAATAGACAGAAACCCCTTAAGAACAAAGGGTGGAAGAAATCTAGGCTTCTGCTGGGCAGTCAAACCACCAACATGTTCTGATGACTCAGTCTTCTATGATATTTGTCATAACCACGTTTTTCTTTTTCTAGGCTATCACAGAACTCCAGAAGAATGGGATGAATATGAGCTTTTCCTTTTTGAATTATGCCCAGTCCAGCCAGTGTAGAAACTGGCAAGACAGTTCAGTGAGTTATGCGGCTGGAGCGCTCACAGTCCACTGAAACTGAATCCTCAGGGATGCCACCTGCACATACTCATGTTCTGCCCGGGTCCCAGCCCAGCCTTTTACCGAGACACTGGTTTTGGTTTGGGGGGATTCTGAAACCTCAAACTAATAGAACGTTCTTCTCTTCTTTTTTAGTAGGTGTAGTCCTTTTTAATTTCAACTCATTAAATAAATGCTTTATAGTTTGGGGCAGTGGAATGAAGGCTGGCATCAAAAAATATTTTGATTAAAACAGACAATGTAAAGGCCAAGTTGTGGCAGTTTTTTGGAAGTGACTTGTAAAGCATTTACCATATCCTAAATTTGCACTCTTTGCAGACTTGTGCACATATATTCCGCTTTCAGATAGTTTTGCAAATTGTACACAAACAAAATAAGGGTGGAAGCTTTTTAATAAAGAATTGCATTTATAAATGATCTGTATTAGAATACAATAAACCCCAGTTAATAGACAATTACTACCCATGTTGTACAACAGATACCTTCTATTTTAGTTGCTAATAAAGGGCTACACAACTCAAAATAGTCTGATTTAAACTTATTGCTCTGTGGTATATATGAAATTTTGTTTTTTTTTTTTTTTAAATTCCATTTCAGAATTTTTGTTAAAATGGTAAGCCTTAGCTCTATATAAAAATATTTAGGATGTATTTTATATTTTGCATATTATGTGATTTTTTTAAAATCACAGAAATCAGTATGATTTTATAATTAACTTTTAAAATTATATTTGTTTGCCTTTGTGTGTGACATTCCCCATGTCATTACAGTATTTGGTAGAATATGGATTGAAGAATAGTAAAAGGCATAGATCAGTCCTTTACTTCAGAGATGATATCTGATAGTCTGCAAATGAAGAAACATTGAAGAGTGTTGCTAGTATTTTTCAAATCTTTGCAGACATACACTGCTGTGGTTTTTTTTTTTTAAGTGTTCTGAGCAATTTGACCTTTACTTGAATTTTTAGCAAGAAATCATTAACAACAACAGCAAAACCCACCGGATTTTCTGATAGTCCTATTTTTTTTTTTAACCTGATTTTGGTGCGGCTCTTCCAACTAAAATAATGGTATGGTGTTGTATTTCTTTCATTAACATAGATCAATTCTAGTCACTTTGGGAAAAAAACAATGTAATTCAATCAGTTAAGCCACCATGCATGTTGTGTATTATATCTATTTAACAGGACACTGGTTATCTGTATTTCATTGGAGGGTGGTTATCTTCAATGTTATAACAATAGCACAACTTTAGATGCCTTGCACCAATTCTACTTAAAGATTTGCCTTTCTTATGATCAATTTTCTATACACAAGAATGAGATGAAATTATCTTTTAGATTCAAAATTACCCACATATATGTGTAGAAATTATACTGTTATACATCAATTATTTAGATATACTTCTGAGTATGTCTATTTATTTAGATATACTTTTGAGTACTATACATTTTTATTTTTTGCTTAATATAGACTATAAAAATTTCTGAATTGTCGAGTGAATTTTTAGAATAATGTTTTTGAGTACCAAACTAGCATGTGGATATTGTAGAAAATTTGGAAATACTGAGAAGTGTAAAGAAAAAAATTTGTCTCCAATTCTCACTACCCAGAGATAATACTGTTAAATTTTTTTTTGTATTCTCATTCAGTTTTTGTCTATGCTATTCATTTGTATGAGTGTGTGTGTGTGTGTGTGTGTGTGTGTGTGTGTGTTAAGGTTATACTGACCATAGTTTGTACCTTGTTTTTTTAATAACCTACTATTATAAAGAACCTACCCATGTCTTTGAAAATGTGGTTTTTAAAAAATGGCTGCTGTATTGTTCAAATATATAAGTTAGTCTGACTTTGAACCTTAGATTGTTTCTAATCTTTGACAGTTTTATAGTGGGATGGACATCTTTATTATAAAATCTTAATTCCATGTTACACTTATTCTCTAGATATAGTTATGAGATGGAATAAGTAGAGTGCTGAGAATGTCTTAGGCTCTTTAAGACATGCCAAGTTATCTTTCAGTAAGATTGTACCAAATTAGTAAGTAATTGAGTTCTTACTATACCCTTTACTAGAGACATTTCTTCTAATTTTTGACAGTTTGTTTAGCAAGATTAGTTGTTTCCTTAATAATTTTATTTTTTTTATTTTTTATTTTTTATTTTTTTTTTGCCAGTCCTGGGCTTGAGCTCAGGGCCTGAGCACTGTCCTTGGACTTTCTCAAGGATAGAGCTCTACCACTTGAGCCTCAGCACCACTTCCGACTTTTTTCTATGTATGTGGTACCGAGGAATCGAACCCGGGTCTTCATGCATGCTAGGCAAGCACTTTAACCACTAGGCCAAACTCCCGGCCCTTCCTTAATAATTTTAGTACGAGGTGACTTGTAGTTATTTTCCTTTGATGATTTTTTTATTTTAAATTTTTTTTTTTTTTGTGCCAGTACTAGGGCTTGAGCTCAGGGCCTGGGCATTGTCCCTTAGCTTTTCTGGTCAAAGTTGGCACTCAACCACTTGAGCCACAGCTCCACTTTTAACTTATTGCTGATTATTTGGAGACAAGAATTTCATGAACTTTCTGTCTGGTCTGGCTTCAAACAACAATCCTTAAGTCTCAGCCTTCAGAATACTATAGGATTTCAGGAATAAGCTATTAGCCTCTGCCTGGCTCCTTTTGTGATTATAGTTCATATATAAAAAGATAAAAGAAGAGTTGTCTAGATTGTGTGACCTGTAATTCTAGGAGTATCATGTACTATACTCTTTTATTTTTGCTCTTTTGAGACAGGATTTCCTTATAACCCAGATTGGCCTCAAAGTCCTAATACTCCTGCTTCAGCCTCTCTAGTGCTGGAGTTAAAGGCAAGTACCACTACCACACTTGGCTTGTACTATGCTTTTATCATTAGAATATCTCAATATCACTCTATCCTTTCATAGAATATGAGCATATTTTTATGTCTAGTTTTGAAATATAAAGAATTCCAAGCTGATAGTTATGTTTTGGGTTCTAGTTCTACCTATTGAACTTGTTTCATGTCTTACTTACTGAAGCATTGTCCTGGGTACAATGTGGAGATGATCTCTTAAGCCCTTTTTGTTTGACTTAAAAATGATTCTAATGTCACTTATGTTAAATAGCTACAAAATTTGTTATATATCATCTTTTGATTTGAGCTTTATGTATACGGAAATGGAAATCTTGCTACTTAATATAAGCCAGAAATGAATTAACCTTATTTAGTATAGTTAATATTATAAATTATATCTAAACTTTCCTATTTTAAGTGCCTTTAAAAGCATTGTGTATATAAAAATTTTAAATGCAAAGGAAGTTTTTTTATGGTTGCTTATCATATACTGATGAGTTATTTGTGGCCATTTTTTTTTAAATCTTAGATTGCACAGAGCAGCGTATTCATTGGTTCTTTCCACTAGTGAGTCCTTGAGAAATATTTGTTAGAGATTAGATCAGTGGACAGGTAAGTAAGTGCTCTGTCTTGGGCAGGTAACAAGTCTTTATGAAGAGTAGGATAAGCTGTTAGCCTTGACTCAAGCCTGTAATCCTAACTACTTGAGAGGTGGAGATTGTTGGATTAGGGACTGGGCACAGTGGCACATCTCAGTTATCCAGCAATTGGAGAAACACAATGGTGGACGCAGTGGCACACACCTATCTTCCCAGCCACATGGGAAAGACAAGTTAGGAAGATCACAGTCCAGGCTGGCCTAGCATAAAGTAAGACCCTACCTTGAAAATAACCAATGCAAAAAGAGGCTGGAGGTGTGGCTCAACTGGTAGAGCACCTGCCTTTCAACTGAAAGAGACTTAATTATTATTATTTTTTAATGTAAGGGAAATTAAAAACTCTTAGAATTAGTGTTATAGTACTTTGAAATCCTATCAGTCCTGAAGCCCCATGGGTTTACCTTGCTGCTGTAAAGTAGTGGAGTGAAGGAGTGATCAGTGTAGGGTTATGGTTAATTATTGCCAAAGTCTTTTTGGTGGTGCAGGTTGGACCAGGTCCTAGCATATGCTGAGCACACATTCTCCTGTCACTGAGCTACCACACCACTCAGCCTGCCACAAATTTTCTGTTTTATTCCAAGAACTTGGCTGCATATAGCAGGATATATACATGTATACAAGGTCTTGTTAGATAGTCCAGGCTTGTTATTATACCTAGCATCTAAAGTCCTGGGATTATGGCATGCATCACCGTGACTGGCACAAATCTTATTCTTTTTTTTTTCCCCTTTGGTCCTAAGTATTTTAGAATGTTAGACTAGACTATTATTTTAAATAGGATTATGAAATAAGAGCATTTATTTTACTTGTATGACGACTTTTGGAAAAATAACTACTGTCTTCTGTCCTTATTTAAACCATGAACTCCAATGTTAAGGGGACACAAAATGAAAGAGTTTTAGAGATTAATTCAATTTGAGCAAGTTTAGATTGATGAAAAAAATGTTATATTTTTGATGATGCCTGAAAACCTCATCAAGTCAGTGTCAGGTATTCAAGAAGCGCTTTTTTTATTGCCAGAAGACCCAGTGTAGTTATATACTTCCAGTGAATGTTTGCTGAGAAAGCCAGAATGATGAGAGGCCTGTGTAGGATGAAGATGGAAGAATTGATGTACTTTGGAGAAGATAAGTTTAAGGAAAGGGAATGAATTTCATATAAAAATGAGAGCATCATTCTGTGTTATTCTAGGTAAAATTACTAAACAGTTTCTGGTTCGATATTTAATATATGAGAATTTCTGATGATGAAAATACTCTCTAACATCACAAAAGCTTTAGAAATATTTAAACAAACTAGATCTTTGATTTTCAAAGCTGAGTCCCTGGAAATAATTACCTGAAAATACTTTATAAGTAAAATAACCATACATCACCAGGCTGAACAAAAGCTAATGGAATTACAAATAAAATCAAATGTATGTGTACAAAACTTTTTTTCATGTCAGAATTATTTTTAACCACTTACTAACTTTAAACATAGGGATTGTGAATTGGTAGATGATTATTACTTTATTAGTAATAGTGAAATCAATTTGTATATCTAGAGCATTTAAATGTAAAGCAAAGTTCTGTCAGTTCCTAATACAAATTTAAGTCAGTGTTTGAGTAAATGGCTTCTTCCTCAAACAAAGGTGCTTTCTTTAACCTAAATGATAGCCATATCAAAAATGGGAAGGTATTGAATCAAGAGAGCTGTTTTTATACTTATTGATGTCAGAATCTTAGGAGGAGAGGCGGGAGCAGCTGGCAGATAGAAATTACTTCCAGCACATAGCTGCAAATGTGATTGAATGGCATTGCACATGTCACCAGTGACTGATTTTTATAATAACTTCCTCATGCCACAACTGAGCCCTGCCTCTGCCTCCTTAATGTCACTGTTATGAATGGGTTTTATTTGTGTAGTATTTCAGATTTCCCATCTATTCCTTGGTTCTCTGGTGTGTGTGTGTGTGTGTGTGTGTGTGTGTTGCACCCATGCATTTGCACCTTTAATTATAAGGTTTTAGCTATAAAAAGTAATGGGAAAAACTTAAAAGCTAGTTCTGATTGTGAAAGCCATAATATGCAATTTTTTCATAAATATTCTAGTGCACATTTCATATTGAAAGTGAGGAATGTAACTGATGTGCTCGTATTTTTCCCTATCATCCTAGTAATAAAACCAAAGACAACATAAATGCCATTATTAAAACACTGTTGGAAGCCAAGTGTGTTCAACTATAAGCAGGACCTAAGTTCTGATCTTTAAATCTGCCAATGTAAACATTAAAAATATTTAAAATTTTTGGACCATGATATTCTGAATTCCTTACAAAATGTGAATTCTTTACATACGCTTAAGGAAAAAGTACTGAGAACATGAAGAATAAAAGTCTTAGATCATATTAACTGAATCTTGTGAGTGTCTAAAAGTTACTTAAATTGTAAAATTAGAATTAATAAAGATACTTCAAACCATTTTATAAATGGAATTTTTCTGGGAATTCTTTCCACTTAAAACTTACTCATTTAGTGTAAAAAATAGACATTTAATTGGTGCTTATTCAATTTTGGTGAATTAAATTTTCAAGCAAGCAAACCACAAAGCAGTTTTAATGTCAAGTGTTTTCTCAAGTCTAGGAAAACATAAATTGGGGGCATCTTTTAAGTGACTTTTTTACATTTTCAGATTTTAATGGTATAAATAAACCTCAATAATTTAAGGAGACCAAATTTGACATTGCTAGAATATATGTAATGCCAGATGAAATTGCATAGTAGTGCATAGTAGTGGAAAGTGGAAATGATTTGGTAAATTTGAAACTACTATCTCATGATTCCTACCTTTTTTTTTTTTTTTTTTTTTGGTGCCAGTGCTGGAGCTTGAACTCAGGGCCTGAACACTGTCCCTAATTTCTTTTGCTCAAGATGAGCACTCTACCAGTTGAGCCACAGTTCTACTTTGACTTTTTAGTGGAACTAAGAGTTATGGACATTCTGTCCATGTTGGCTTTGGACCACAGTTCTCAGGTCTCAGCCTCCTGAGTAGTCCTAGCTCATTTTTAAAAGAGTATCTTGTGATACCAATACCTGATGTGATGAAAAATATTTGAAAGTTAATTAAAATTGTGCCTTAGTTGCATACTCTCTGACATGTCCAGCCAGTGTTGAAGTACTGGAAATACTAGACTGGAATCCACTTCAGCTTTACAGGTGAGTTGTTGCAGATTTGCTGAAATAAATCACTGCTTTGCCTAGGATGACATTCATTTCTGTAGTAGAGTGGGTTAAAATGGAGTAATATGACTTGTAGGAGTCTTTCCACATTTTGACTTCTGATGACAAGAATAAACACATTCAATATGTTGTACTTTGAAAATTTCAAAACCTGTTCACATGTTGAAAAAAAAAAAACTCCCATGTCTTTGTTTTCTTAATCTCAGCAATAAAAAGCCAGACATTATTGCCTTCTTTTTACTGATGGAGTACCAGAGAAACATGCAGATTACATGACTTCCTTATTTGTATATACATAGCTAGTATGTGTCAGTTGAGACAAGAAGTTAGTTGATCCGATTTTCAGTTTGATGTATTTCAAGTAGTGTACTGTATTCTGCATTTTGGTTTTGTTGTTGGCCGTGATAACCTGTTGGATTTTAAAGAGGAATGGGCATTTGCAAATTCAACTAAAGTGGAAATCATATGTAGAAATATATTCATCAATTCAAAAAAGTAGATATATTTTATAGGTTCAAGTACTTCCCTTAACTCTATAGATTTATTTTTTCTGCTAGAAGGTTCACTTTAAGATCTTTTTTAAAGTATATAATTTTATTGTCACTATTAAAGTGTTGTACAGAGTGGTTGCCATTTCATGCATAAATCAGGTCACATTAGGATTTTGAAATTCTGTACCTGCTTACTTGCTCACATCATAAAAATGTACAACTTTACTGTATTGGGATATTGACAAAAATTAAACTTATTTTTGTATGATTATCTTACTGATGGTGAGACTTTAGGATGGAGACTTCCTACTCCTGTAGAAAGTGTCCTGCAAACTGGGTGGTGGCTCACACCTGTAATCCTAGCTACTCAGGAGGCTTAGATCTGAGGATCAAGGTTCAAAGCCAGCCCAGGCACAAAAGGACCTGAGACTCTTAACTCCAATTAACCTCTAGAAAAATGGAAAGTGGGGCTTGGCCCAAGGGTAGGGTGGTAGCCTTGAGCTGAAGAGCTTAAGGACAGTGCCCAAACCCCATGACACCCCCCCCCAAATAAAATAAAATAAAAGCATCCTGCAAGCACCTGTGACTCTGTCTTGGATTTTTTTCTCAGCTACACACAGAGCAGGTTGGAAGTGCTGGGAAGAACATTATCCCAGAGCACTGATGAAGGAGAAGTGCAGGATAATTGTATCAGCTTTAAAAAAAAAACAAAAAAACCAAAAACTTCTGGTATAGTGTAGGGCATGTTTCATGTTGCTTTCTAGAGTTCCCAGAAGGGGGCTTGTCTTCATTACCCACATTATGAATCATAAACACATTCTTTATTTTCATCTCTGTCTCTACCCATTCCTTTATCACTATTTCCTGGAATTATTTCCAAATAAGCTTTTGTCTGTGAATTCTTGTCTCATAGCCTGTTTCTGGGGCAAACGAAGTCGCATTTGATTCAAAAACTAAGATTTTAATAGTGTTGACTATATTTTTTTGCAGGCATGATAGGAATTGAACTCAGTCCTCTCTCTGCTTCTTGATAGACAAAGGCATACTCTACTAAATCCTGTCCCTGAAATATATATGTGGGTCATTTGACTTGAACTTGGCCTGGGCACTGTCCCTGAGCTCTTCAGCTCAAGGCTGCCGCCCTAGCCCTATCCCTGGGCCTGGGCGGTATCACTGAGCTCCTCAGCTCTACCTTGAGCTAACCCCCACTTCCCATTTTCTAGAGGTTAATTGGAGATAAGAGTCTCAGGTCCTTTTGTGTCTGGGCTGGCTTTGAACCTTGATCCTCAGATCTAAGCCTCCTGAGTAACTAGGATTACAGGTGTGAGCCATCATGCCCGGCTCAATTTATTTTTTTCTTAGCTTTATTTTATAATAAGAGAAAGATTAGCTAGGCACTGATGGCTTATGCCTATAACCCTAGGTTCTCAAGAGACTGAGGATTGATGTTTGAGGCCATCCTGAGAAACCAAACCCTCGGCTCTTACCTATAGTCAACTATCAAAAAGCTGGAAGTGGAGCTTAAGTAGTAGAGTATCAGCTGTGAGAAAGAGCTCAGGGTCCCAAGTCTTAGCCCTGGTACTGGCCCAAGGAGAAGAAAGAAAGGTGGGTGGGTGGAAGGGAGGGATGGAGATGTGGACAGAGAGCAGGGAGAAAGGAGAGAGGAAAGAGGAGAGGCTGAAGGTAGTTGAACTTAAGAAAAATTCGAAATAAAAGATTAGAAATTTTTAAAAAGAATGCAGGGCAGAGGGTAGTTAAAATAGATATAGACAAAATGGGTTATCTATTTAAAAATAATTGAATTCAAACAATCTGATTCTATTACAATTACTGAGTTTATGATATTTGATTCCAACTTTCTCATTTCTTATGAAGACCTTGCTTATCATCAGAGATTAGAATTGATTTTAGCTAACATTGAAACATAACTTCTCCAGAAATTATTCTGTGATCTATATTAAATTCACATGTTAAATGTGAACAGTCTTATAAATTATAAAAACAAGTCTTAAAAATAGTGTCTCTAACACAATGTGTTTTCTGTCCCCATAGGCCTCTGTACAATATCTCTATCCTAGGGATGAAAGTGAAACAGCCTGTTTAATTTTTCCCTGCTTCTCTTAGTGTCAGGCATGATTGTTTGACAATATTATATATGTGAATGTTAAGTTATTTTGATAAATCTTTGAGGGGATCAATCTGCTTCTGAGTGTTTGGAAAATTATTGCTGGATGAGACATGGATGCATGTTAACAATTAAAATATTTTTATCATATAAAATCATTTTTAGTATAGTAAAATATAATATAAAAATTTATTATACAAAATATAAATATACATGTATTTTGAAGCTAGATCTGAGGACTAGGGCTGTAGCTCAGTGGCAGAACACTTCCTTAGGAGCACATGCATAACTCTGGGTTCCATTCCCAGCACTGCAAAAGGAAAGAAAACAAAAGGAAGAAACTTCGTGATTGCCGTATTTCCTTTCATTGGTTTTATTCTAAAAAATATTGTACTTTATGGTAATTTAATTTTTGATATGCATGTTTTTTATTTAAAAAGGTCTTCATATTTATTACCTCTTTACAAAACAGTTCTTAACTACATTGTTTACATTGTTGAAAAGGTGGAAGCCATTGTTTATAATTTTTGATTTTTAAATTTGTATTATATAGGTGATATACAGAGGGGCTTACGGTTACATAAATCAGGTGGTGAACACATTCTGAACAGTGTTGCCTGTTCCCGTCTTCTCCCAGTTTTTTCCCTCCCTGCGCCCCCTCAACTGTATTGTTTCTAGTGAGTATCATTGCTGCATTTGTTTGCCCTTAGTCCTACCATTTCTCTATTTCCTCTTTCCCTCCCCAGATTGAACCTGTTTTTAGTACTAAAACAATTTAGGCTTTAATTTAGGTCAGTGTTTGTGACTCAATGTCTAAAGGATATAATCTTTTACTCAGGTCTTTACCAATAGATTTAATAAGTTTACCATAGATTTAATATGTTTACCATAGGTTTAATACTGCTTGATTATAATTTATATTTTAAGTAACTTGGATACTTTTATAGTGTTTTTTGTTTGTTTGTGCTAGTACTGGGGACTGAATTCAGGACCTGAGCATTGTCCTTGGGTTTTCCTCAAGGCTAATGCTCTACCACTTGAGCCACACACCACTTCCAGCATTTCTATGTATGTGGAACTGAGGAATCGAACCCAGGTCTTCGTGCATGCTAGGCAGGCACTCTACCACTAGGCCAAACTCCTGACCCCTGTAGTGTTTCTTATACTTAGATTTTTGCCTATTTTTAAATGGAGATTTAAGTAATTACTTAGGTAATAGAGAAATATAGGTCATTGTTGAATATCTAAATCATTACTTATATTTTACTTGAATGACTGGTTCATTATGTGATACCGTCTTTTACATTGTAAAGTTACATAGTTTTTTGTGTTTTATCTGGAAATTTGCTTTTTTAATTGAAGAGACAATTGTTTATAATAGCTTTAGGTTTCTATGTCCATCATATGTAACAGCAGTTACTCTTGCTATAGTGAAAGGATTTTTTTTGGGGGGTGACTTCTGGTCTTTTGTGTTTATATGATAATGAGAAATCTAACCCAGGGCTTCGTGTATGCACGAAGAGTATAAGCATTCTATCATTAAGCCATATTCTCAGCCTCAAGAAATATTTGTTAACAGAAATTTTACAGTAGTTTCAGTACTACACATGATAACCCAAAGCTTTCTGTTTGGAATCCATAGCTTTTCTTGCCAGTTTCTTCTCTACCCTCCTCCCTCACCCATTCCCCCCCGCCCCAGTGGTACTATTGCTGTCTCTGCATGTATGTAAGCTGACTAAAGTTTTGGAAGTTGTAATTTTCATTACATTTTACTTTCTGCTTAAGATGAACATGAGGAGGTATACTTTACTTCTGTCAGAACACAACTCCCAGCACACAGGATCACCTCTCACAAAAGGAACTTGCTCATGTGTGTCTTACACTTATTTGCACATCATTCACATACAGGTATCCTGAGGAAAGCAAGAATATGCTAACAAAATAGAGACTACAGGAATTGTAAACCAGGAAATTTGTCCTGTTCAATGAAGAATGATGTTCTCACGAATGAAGATAATGACATTCTCAAGTGGAAAAATAACACTTTATAAAATCTGAATGGTTAGGGATTAGATTGGTTATTAGATTAGGTTATTAGATTGCTATCTCTGTCCTTAGAAATTAAAACAGTAAGCACAAGACCTATTGGTGTGCCTCTTTTTTTTTTTTTTGGGCCAGTCCTGGGCTTGAACTCAGGGCCTGAGCACTGTCCTTGGACTTTCTCAAGGCTAGAGCTCTACCACTCTAGCCACAGCACCACTTCTGGCTTTTTTTCTATGTATGTGGTACCGAGGAATTGAACCTAGGTCTTCATGCATGCTAGGCAAGCACTCTACCACAGGCCAAACTCCTGGCCCCTGGTGTGCCTCTTAAGTTAATTGACATGAGTAACTCAATAGTGGCATTGCTGACTAAATTTCTATACTAAAAGCTATATTTTCTGCTACTATGGAAAGAGACATTTCCTCTAATATATAGGCTACTTTTGGAAAGAGACAAGACAAAGATCTGCTTCCATTATCCCTTTTCTCTGTGCATTTTCATCAGCAACAACAGTAGAAATTTGCCTTTGTAATTTTGAGGAGGTCATTGTTTCCTGGAGAAACTTGTGTTTTACTTCTGTGCTATACTTTTGATAGTTGGCAAATTATTAATTCTCTGGTAAGTCTTACCATGACTTTTTTTTGGGGGGGGGCCTTGAACTAGGACTGGACACTACCACCCCTCCCTTGAGCCAAGCCCCACTTCCTATTTTCTAGAGGTTAATTGAAGATAAGAGTCTCAGGTCCTTTTGTGACTCCTGAGTAGCGAGGATTTCTGGCGTGAGCCACGTGAGCCACGGTGCCTGGCTCACCATGACTTTATTTATTTTTCTCACCATGACTTAAAAAAAAAAAGTAGTTGTACAAAGCAGTTACAATTTTCTGAGTCAAGTTATGAGTTCAGTGTGTGTTGATCAATGTCACTCTTCATTCTCCATCTGCACTCTCAAGGTAAACATAGTTCAATTTGGCATGATGTACATTGAATACGTTTTTATATGATGTACAAAAGTGAGCATTTCCTCCCTCCACCACTACTAAGGCCTAGGAGACTGAGTGCCCTATATATGGATGCTCTTACTGTGGTGTCTACATGCCTTACACATCCCTTCTGCCCAAAGCAAATGCCTACATCTGTCCTTCTCTTTAATTCTGACTCTTTTCTGTTTCTTTCGTATCTTTCCTTGAAACACATCAGGGAGAAAGTACTAAGTATGTGTTGGATTGAATTTCATGTTCTTCATTAATTCATGACATTAGCATTTCCTTTTAACATCTGCTCTACCTTTGATCACAGTAGGTTAGTGCACTGTCCTTGTAAAGATCACTAGCATTTTAGGTAGCCTATATGAATGCTGGATTTCAGGAAAGCATGAGAGAAGGAAAGAGACTTACTTTTATACTTCTTTGCCTCACAGTTTTTTTTTTAACTATTGGTAATAATTTGAACTTAACAGTTTAGACAGTGATTCAAAGTTCATATGTATAATAAATCAACTTTAATTCCAGGATTTACAGTACTTGGGGTCTTGTTCTCTGTTTTCAAGATTTACAAAAGTATGTGATTGTTGACAGGGTTAAGAGGAAGAAAACAAGCAAAGAAGAAACCCCAGGGATATCTTTCATGTTAAAATAGTCCCATGAAATAACTTTTTACAGGTATAAAATTTTATTACTAATAGTAAATGTTTTAATCTTTGTCAAAATTTTTTTAAAAAAATCATTTTATAGAAATGTTTGTTAAAATGTATGTAAATAATGTTTTTTTAAACTTCCCTATAATCATTAATAAAACATGTTTTTGAAGGTTCTTCTTGAATGAGTTGCCTTGTGTTTTAGGGCAGATTTTGCAAGCCTTAAGTAGTACTTCATTCTGTTACATTCACTCAGACATCAGCAGTAATGCATCTTTCCCCATTTCTGCATCATTTTCCAACAAAGGCTATTTGGCTTTTAAAGAATGCCATTTTAAAAATTGGTTTTCTATCAAGGGAGAATTTCATTGTTACTTCTCCACAGGTTTACACTATATTTCAATCAGTTTTATCCCTCTGTCGCACTCTCTACCCCAGTACTTCTTAAAAAAAAACATAGCATCCCCAACAGGTTTTCTTTTATAGTCCGTTTGACACGTTCAGCCATTTTTATCCTTTCTGCCAGCACACCCTCTTTACTGTTATTTTTAAATGTTATTTTTGGATAAATGAAGTTTTGAAACTGGTTGACCCAAAGGCATTTGCTAAACTATAAAAATAATGACTGGCAGGTTGTCAGCCTAAGTTGTACTGTCACACATATCCCTGTCAAATGAATGAGCTCTGAAAACGAGAACACTCCTTTGGAAATTAGATTTGAGCTTTCTGACATCTACTTGGTAAGCTAATAATAGCATGGCATACACACTGGGAAAATGGCCTTCCTAACTGTTGTGTAGCGTGCACATTCATCTTAGCATCATGCTTGTGTAAAGCTTTGAGCAGAATTCACCATCACACTCGTAGAGAAAGGTTATGATTTGAGTAAATGAGATTTGTAGGGAAAAATAAGTGAGTTATAAAGTAGGAAGATCAGAATTGATTGATGTTTGTTATAAGGCACGCCAGTGCCAGTTACTGTCCTGGGGCATGAACTCAGGGATTAGGCGCTATTCCTGAGCTTTAGTGCTCTACCATTTTGAGTCATAGTGTTATTTCTGGCTCGTTGGTAGTTAGTTGGAAATAACTGTCTCATGGACTTTCCTGCCTGGGCTGACTTCGAATCACAATCCTCAGATCTCAGCTTCCCAAGTAGCTAGGCTTATAGGCATAATGCACTGATGCCTGGCTCATGAGACTTGGGCACCTGTGATAGCATTGAGCTATGGGAATTTGGGAAGGATGGTGGTCACTATTACCAGTAATTCAGTGAACTTTTACCCAGGGAGAAGTCCTAGAGATTATGGCCTTTAGATATTCCTTTTCACTCAAGGTGGGATTGTAGAATTTGTTATTAAGGGTTTTGTTAAAGGTGATTTTGTGTGGTGTATGTGTATGGGATTAGGAGGGAAGAAAAAAATCATGTCTCAAAACACTAGGTTTGGAATCATTGCTTTATCTTATATAAGCAAAGGTGGTCAATTCATGGTGATGTTTAGGCCAAGGTACAGATTTTGGAAATTATGTGTAGTGTACATTCTGGAAACAACTAGGATATGACCACTATGACATTTAGGGAAATATGAATTGATCCTATTATAGAAAAGTTGAAATTATAACTTAAAAGCTATTTGAAATCCTTCAGTTTAATTCTGGCAATAAATCTGCTTACTTTAGAACAAATGAAGGTACCCATCTTAGGCTGATTCTTAGAGAGGAATGTCATTTTATAAGTGTTGTGCTTTTTAAAATAGTACCATACTTAACTGATTTTTCTTTTTTTTTTTTCTTTTTTTTACCAGTCCTGGGGCTTGAACTCAGGCCCTGGGCCCTGTCCCTGAGTTTCTTTTGTTCAAGGCTAGCAGTCTACCACTTGAGCCACAGTGCCACTTCTGCCCTTTTCTGTGTATGTGATACTGAAAACTAACCCTGGACTTCATGCATGCCAGGCAATCACTCTACCACCAACTCACATTCCCAGGCCGATTTTTCTTTTATGAGTTAATATTCTTAATCTTTTTTTTGGAGGGGGGTGGTACTGGGGTTTGAACTCATCTTTTTTCAAGATATGACCTCACTTTATGTATGGATAGCCTAGGTTGTAATAATTGTGTGTGTGTGTGTGTGTGTGTGTGTGTGTGTGTGTGTGTGTGTGTGTGTATCTTGCTAGTTCTGGGGCTTGGACTCAGGACCTGAGCACTGTCCTTGGGCTTTCCTCAAGGCTAACACTCTACCAGTTGAGTCACAGCACCACTTCTAGCTTTTTCTGTGTATGTGGTACCAAGGAATTGAACCTAGGGCTTCATGCCTGCTAGGTAAACACTCTACCATTAGCCCTGAGTGCTTGAACTCAGGGCCTGTGCTCTATCCCTTGAGCCACAGCATCACTTCCAGATTTTTCTGTATAGGTGATAGGAATCAAACACAGGGCTTCATACATGGTAGGCAAGCATTCTACCACTAAAGTGCATTCCCAGCCTCATTGCAATCCTCTTATTTCTGTTTACTTTTGTTGCTGAGATCACAAGAATGTACCTCTGCTCCCAGCAGCTAGTTGAGATGCAATCTCATGAGCTTTCCTGCACCGTCCTTGAATTGTGGTGCTCTAATCTGTACCTTCCAAGTAGCTAAGATTATAGGCTAGGCCACCTTCTTAAGTTTAAGATGTACGGTGTGTGTGTGTGTGTGTGTGTGTGTGTGTGTGTGCGTGTGTGTGTGTGTGTGCGCGCGCGCACGCGTATGCACACCAGTTCTGGGAATTGAACTCAGGGCCTATGCATGGTCCCTGAGCTTTTTTTTTTTTTTTCTTGTTCAAAGCTAGTGCTCTTATCCCTTGAGCCACAGTTCCACTTCTGGCTTTTTGGTGGTTAATTGGAGAAGAGAGTCTTACTGACTTTTCTGTCTGGGATGGCATTGAACCACAATCTTCAGATCTCAGCCTCCAGATTAACGAGCTATCAATTCTCAGCTTAAGAAACACATTTAAAAAAATGTATATTTGGGGACCAGGAGCATAGTCTAGTGGTAGAGTGTTCACCTAGCATGCATGAAGCCCTGGGTTCAATTACTCTGTTCCACATGCTCAGAAAAAGCCTGGATTGGTGCTGTGGCTCAAGTGGCGGAGCATTAGCCTTGAGAAAGAAGTGTCCAAGGACAGTGCCTAGGCCCTGAGCTCAAGCCCCAGGACTGGCAAAAAAAAGTGTGTATTTGTTAAACACAATTTAGAAAGCACTGAGTATTTTCTGTACTGAATGATTGAGAACAACACACTGTAACTCTGCTCTCCAGGCTGTAGGTCAACTCTTACCCTAGGGAGTCCTACTAACACATAGTCTCTATGACTGCACAATTCAAACAATATGGCTTATAGTAGAAGAGCTAGGAGTCTCTTCTATCCAAACAAATAAGATATGTCTATCAAGCAAGATACCTATTATCTTCTGCCAACCACCTGGCAGTAATTTTCAGAACCTTGCCACTTACTTAGATGGTAATGACAGAGTACCTGGCCTTTTCTATAAAATCACACATGCTGGCAATTCTTTTGTTTATTCATAGAGATTAGTAGTTAAGAAAAAAATAGGACATATGTTGAGATACTTAAATTAATTTAGACTTATTGGATCTTTGATACCTATGAAGCATCTGTTTTATTATACTTTTCTTTTTTAGAGTAGTTTTAGGTTCATAGCAAAACTCAGCAGAAAGGACAAGAAGTCCCATTTAACCTGTTAGCCCTGCACACTTCCTCACCTCTGCCTACCCTACTGTTAAGATCTAAAAACCAGACTTGTACTTTTGTTGCTGTCAAAGCTATACTGGTGCATGGTGAAACCAAAATATGAGGTTCCCCTCACCCCGGGTCATGGAGCTTGAACTCTGGGCCTGAGCCTGGGTGCTCTTCAGCTCAAGGCTAGTGCTCTACCACTTGAGCCACAGTGCCAATTCTGGCTCTCTGGTGGTTAATTGGAGATAAGAATCTCACTGATTTTCTTTTCTGGGTTGGCTTTGGACCATGATCCTCAAATCTCAGCCTCCTGAAGTAGCTGGGATTACAGATTTGAGCCACCAGCACCCGGCACTGTGTTTATTCTTGGTGTCCTACATTCTATGGGTTTTGAATATAGGACGCATTCAAAATTTTCAAGTTGAGTTTCAATTTTCAAACCTTTTTAAACTGAATTTTTAATTTTTGTTTTTTAACTGATTATTTTGGCAGAACTAGAGTTTGGACTTGGGGCCTTGTACTTGCTCTACCACTTGAGCCATATTTTCCAGCCCTAAGAGTTATTTGGGTAACAATCATGTATCAGATATGTTTTTACGCCAGTATTTCCTCCCAATCCAGGTCTTCGTTGTTTTTTGTTTTTTTCTTTCCTGTCTTATCTCGACCTTGAGAAGTTTTCAGTTTTAATGAACTCTAACTCTTCTTTTTTTGAAACTGAGGTTTGAGCCCAAGGTTTCATGCTTGCTAGACAGCTCCCCATTTGTCTCCTCACCTTCCTTACCTTGCTCTCTGTTTTTTCATTCTGTCCTCAACTTACATAGTTCATTTCACCACAGTGAAACTACTGCTGCGTTTGTTCACTTTTTGCCCTGCCATTTCTGTGGATCTTCTTCCACTCCCAAAGACAGATGGAGAAACAAGACAAAAGGAAAAAACAAAAATAGCAGCTGAGGAAAAAACCCTCTTGTTTCCATTTCCTATGATTTTATACAGTCAGATGTACATAGGTATTGCACCCCTGAATATCCTCCTTTGGGTCTCACTTGGGACTCTGTATTCCTTGGACCTCTCCTAGCTGGAAGATGCACCTGAGAACATCAGCTTAACACTTTAATCCTGGTTCCCCGTTAGGTAAGAATTATGATTGTGCAAGCTTTACCTAGTATTGGTAAAAGAAAGGTAATAGGAAAGGAAGGGAAGGAGAGGTGAATAGGAACATAATTTTTTTTGTCTGTGGCCTGAATGCAGATTCCTTAGGATTCTTTTCTATCTTAGCACAATGAATTTTTCCATTTTCCCCTTTTTAACCTTTAAAATCCATTATGGATATTCATGTCCTAATTATTGGTGATTTATAAATAATATGGTCAATGTTTCTGCCAAGCTTTTGGGAACATTACAGACTCTTGCCTATAAGGCGTGGTTTAAAACAAAAATAGACAATTCTTTCAAATGACGGAACAAGGTGACCCAAAACTTCTAATCCAGAGGCAAGTGAGGTATCTAAATTTCATAAACATTTACATCTTCTTGTCTATATTTTTTACTTAGTATGAAATTTTTGTGAATGGTTAGCTGAATTAACAATTTTCTAATACCACAATGAACTTCAAGGACTCTTTTCATCAGAGTTGCCGTTGGTGCTTATTAAAATTGTAGGTCCCTAAGCTCAATACCATCATCACAGAGTTGTGATTCTCTGAGGATGGCCTGGAAATCCCAACTTTCAGCAGTGTTCCTTTATGGATGTGCACATTAAAATTAGAAAACTACTGAGCCAACCACAGTGGTTCACGCCTGTAATTCTAGCTACTCAGGAGGCTGAGATGTGAAGATCATGGTTCAAAGCCAGCTCAAGCACCAAAGCCCTTGAGGTTCTTATCTCTAATTATTCACTAGAAAACCAGAAGTGGTGCTGTAGCTCCAGGGATAGGGCAGTAGCCTTGAGCTGAAGAACTTAAGGACAGCACCCAGGCCCAGAGTTCAAGCCCCACGGACAAACAAAACAAAACAAAACAAAAAAACACTGAAATGCTTACAAAATGTGTAGAGTTGAGAGCAGGATAAGACAAATTAGGTGTCCTAATTGTGAGTAATTTGGAGACAGATGATATGTTAATGATAGAAATCTGATTTTGTGTCAAATGAGGTGATATTTTTAAATATGAAATATCCAATTTTGTAGAAATAATACAGTACTAAGTCAGCTCTAAGTGTCTTCATGCTTTACATTAAATGTTCATAAGTCAAGAAAATGCAACATTAGTCATAAAATTTGATTTTAATTAATTTGTTGCAAAGATTGTCAGGAGAGGGATTTCAGGGTGTTCTGTGTTCAGAATAGGGAAGAAGGATTTTTGAATAGAGACCAAAAGGGCAGTACTACCTGAGTCTTTCAAGTGGCTATCAAGAGAACTGTTTTAAACTAATCCAGTCCCACTGCTTTCATGGAAGTCTTGCTTTGAACCAAAGGGAAAAAGAAGCTTTATTTTACATTTAGAGATTCATATTTGTGCAGTGTTGATTTTAGAGTCAGTTACTAATCTGACCTTAGTTGAGTTAATTTCTGAGTCTTTCATAATATATAAACATATATAGTTTTTATATGATAGAATGTATATTAAAAATGTATGCTATGTACAAAGCAGTGAACTTCAGTAATATCAAGATTAGCTTTTATGCTGGGCGTAGTGGCTTATGCTTGTAATCCTAGATACTCCGGAGGATCCTCAGGATATCTAAGGATCTTGGTTCAAAGCCAGCCTGGGCACTAAAGTAGTCCGTGAAACTTTTTTTTCCATATATTTTTTTATTGTAATTAATGAAGGGTTACATTATATTCACCAGATAGAAGGTGCATTACTTCACAAACATTGATTCCCTTTCTCATGTCTTGGTCCCCATTTCCTCCCCCCCCCTCCTGCCCCTCATCTTGTTTTCCCCCCTTCCCTATCCTATTTTAAATAACCAAATAAGCATATATACAATATATCAGATAACAAGGTGATATACTATAACAATATGAGATAACCAAGGGACAGCAAAAGAGAAGAGAGATAACATAGTACATTAAGGACAACAATCACTCATTATATGGCTTTTGTTTCTATATCCTGGAGGTTCTTACATTTAGCGTCGTTCTATATAGCCTTATGTATCTAGGTTTTGTTCTATTGTAAATCTCTGCTTGGAGAGTCTAAGGTTTCTACTGATTATGACAAATGAGCCTATGTTCCATTGAATCTGGCTTATTTCACTTAATACAATTTTTTCTAAGTCTTTCCATTTCCTTACAAATGGGGCAAAGCCGTTCTTTCACTAGAAAATGGGAAGTGGGGCTATGGCTCAAGGGATAGGGTGATAGCCTTGAGCTGAAGAGCCAGGGGCAGCACCTAGGCTCAGAGTTCAAGCCCCATGACCCACACAAAGAAAGATTAACTGATATTATCTTCTTTGATATTAAGACTTATTCATCTGAGCACTGGTGATTCATTCCTGCAATTCTGGCTTCTTAGGAGGCTGAAATCTGAGGATTATTGTTCAGAGCCAGACCGGGCAGAGAAAAGTTGGTGAGACTCTTATCTCTAATTAACTAGCAGAAATCTGGGAGTGAAGATGTGCGTCAATTATTTGAGTACGAGCCTTGGGAAAAAAGCTAATGGATAGTGTCCAGACACTGAGTTCAAGTTCTATTACCAGCACACATACACATGTATGCTCATGCACATACATGTACACACACACACACCTATTCATTGAGAATCTATTTATACTGTATGTCAGGATTAGGGACTAAAAACTAGTCTTGAGGAATATTGGCAGGTTCTTTTAAGGTTTACAAGAATTTAATTATAGTCTGACTTAATAAAGTTAAAGGAGAGCTCTCAAAGCAGTTGTCATGTTTGGCCAAACTCACTGGAAAGTATGACATGAGCCTTGTTGCACTTTTTTTGTAAATTATTTGTATCTTAATTTCATTATTCCCATTGTATTAAGGAAGATTATGTGTATTAACAGTAGATTATGAATCAATGGGAGCAAGAGGGAAGGAAGTATGTTGTAGGAGAAAAGGAAGAATAATACCAAGTGCCTCTTGAAAGAACCCTTGATATTGAATTAAGAGAATGGCTATTGCAGAACTTCAGGCTATCATATTTTCTTTCTTTCTTTTTTGGTCAGATATGGGGCCTGAACTTTGGGACTGGGCACTCTTCCTGAGCTCTTCAACTCAAGGCTAGTGCTCTGCCACTTGAGCCACAGCGACACATCCAGTTTTCTGGTGGTTAAGTGGAGATAAGAGTCTCACAAACTTTCATGCCCTGGCTAGCTTTGAACCATGATCCTCAGATCTCAGCCTCCTGAGTAGCTAGGATTACAGGCGTGAGCCATCAGCACCCAGCTCATGCTATCTTATTTTCTACCGGAACCCTTACAAGCAGTCTTGAAGGATGGCTATGCAAATGCTACTGTAGTTTTAGGGCAGAAGCCCCAGCACATTATGCTCAATTACTTGTCCCCAGTAAGTGAATTAAAGAGACAATTATGGTAAAAAGCAGAGAATGGAGATTTGTTTAGTATGGTCATGGTAGGAGAAACAGAGATAGAGGTTTGGTGGCACTAAATCTGTCTGTGAGGGGCTCACAGTAATTTTACTGTTTTGTAGAAAGAAGGGACTCAAAGGAGGGGACTGAGAGGTACAGAGCTGGTAGAATAGGTATTTTTGGTCAGGTCAGTGGCTAGAGGATTTGTTAACTCAGCTTTGGTTTTGCAAATAACTCTAAAGAGGTTTCTTGGAGGTAGTGTCTGCTGTTTCTTGGAGGTAGTTTCTGTCTATTATCATACAAATGTTTATGAGTCCTAACATCTCCAGAATTCAAGGTGACTGCAGGAGGGAGAGATTCAAGAAGAAAGAATCAAGGAAATAAAAGTAAAGTCAGAGAGGGACAAAATGAGTTAGGCCTGTGACCAGTGCTTGTCCTTCAAATTCCATTGTTAAGTCATCATTCTATTGGTATGAGAAATTAGAGACTAAAGTTTATTTTCTTCAGAACTATTTTCCATGGGTGTGTGTGTGGTGGAGTGGGGGATGGGGAGAGCATCATCGAAATCTTGGAATGGAAGACCTTGACAGGGTTAGGAAACTCTGTTCATCCTTGAAAGGAGATGAGAAAAGTTAAGTATTGCTGGTTTTAGACACAGAGTCCTTGAGTGATTAACATACCTATATACTGAGTGAAGCAGATGTCTGACCCAAAGTTTTAAGACCAAGGAAAGAGATGCAAAATGAAAGTAGAGATGCTAGGCTTTTATCCTTCCTTATAAGGAATCAGTGTTTTGTTTTAACAAAAGTAGTTTTAAGTGTTTGTTATACAAACTTGTACTCCAAATGAGTACATATTAATAAATTTAATCATCAGATAACACCATCCTACTTGATTTCTTTAAAATAGTGATTGAGTGCTCAGCTTCAGATTTTGCAACAATCAACTATGGCTAAACTCTTTTTTTTTTTTTTTTTTTTTTTTTTTTGCCAGTCCTGGGCTTGAGCTCAGGACCTGAGCACTGTCCTTGGACTTTCTCAAAGCTAGAGCTCTACCACTTGAGCCTCAGCACCACTTCCGGCCTTTTCTATATATGTGGTGCCAAGGAATCGAACCAGGGTCTTTGTGCATGCTAGGCAAGCACTTTAACCACTAGGCCAAACTCACAGCCCAATGGCTAAACTCTTAAAGTTTCCTTTCCTTTATTCATGAAGAGTGGAGAACAAAGTGTTTTTCTTAGTTGATGAAGATAAATGTGACATTTAAAGTGCCTAGCACATATACATGTAAGTTCTCATTAAATGTTCAGTCACTGTTACTAAACTATACCTTAACAGCCATGGAAGGAAAAAAGGAGGGAGGGAAGGAAGGAAGGAAGAAAGGACATAAGTTAATACACTAGGTGTCAGTATTGTGCTTCAAATAAAGATCATAAAATGCCTACTCTGATTTTAGTTAGAGGGTATCCAAGATGAGCTGGCTTGGAATAGAAAGTTCTTAATACGCAGCTGGGAAAGTCAGAATCCTAAAACTGCAAAGGAAGAATAAAATAAGGTACTGGCTTAGGCCACTGTACAGATTGTCTTTCAAAATGGCTATTAGTTGGAAGTAAGGGAAATACCTACTCCATTTAGCTTTGTTATCCCCATAATCTTATCATGTCAGAACTTAAGAACAATCTCATTTTTGTCTAGGATGTCAGCATTATCTTCAACTCTAGGCTCTCAGTTTAAGGGTCTTTATTCCATAAAGAATTTACTGAATCATGTCTTTACTACTTCCTGGCCACGTAGATGATGATAATACACATTTAACCACAATATCATTTGAAAGAAATACATTAAAAACCCTTTATTGTAATGCAAGATATTCTGTGTATTTGGCATATAATAAGAGAAAAGTGAGGTAGGGGCCTGATTTAGTTGCTCTGGGCTGTCTGCTGGTGGCTCATGCCTGTAAGCGTATCTCAGGAAGCTGAGATAAGAGAATTGCACTTCAAAGGTAGCCTGGTCAGGAAAGTCTGTGGGACTCTCAATTCCAATTAACCACCAAAAAGGCAAAAGTGGAGGTATAGCTTAGTGGTACAGTGCGACACTTGAGTGAAAAAACAAAACAAAACAAAACCAAGGGACAGTGGCCAGGCCTGAGTTTGAGCCCAAGTATTGGCAGAGAAAGAAAAAAAATAATTGTCCCAAAGTCTCAACCTAGATCTCCCATTTAACTGCTTTACTACTTGAAGAATATTACCATCCCCAAATCACAACTTTTTTTTTTTTTTGCCAGTCTAGGGCTTGAACTCAGGGCCTGAGCACTGTCCTTGGTCTTTCTCAAGGCTAGGGCTCTACCGCTTGGGCTTCAGCACCACTTCCAGCTTTTTTTTTTCTCTATGCATGTGGTAACAAAGAACTGAACCTGGATCTTCGGGCATGCTAGGCAAGTACTCTACCACTAGGCCAAATTCCTGGCCCTTGACAGATTCTTTTAAGGTTCAAGTACAAGGGTTTAATTATAAGTTGGTCCAAGAACTTAGATGTTTCATTCTTTTTTTTTTTAGTTGACTTCAATGATAATAGCAGTAGCTGCTTTATAAATGAACACTCAGAGTGACAGAAAAATGTGAAATTTGTATGATGTCTTTCTGTGTTGCATTTATGAAAAAACTCTCTAAAGTTAGGACAAGACCTTCACAGGCAACTAGAGGCTACCTCTTACTATTTACTCCATCACTTAAAGTTTTTCCCTTGAAGATTCCATTTAGCTGTCCTTCACCTTTACTACTGAGATAGCAAGTTCTGGCAGCCAGAGGAAATGGGAAGGATTTCAAGGACTTTGTCTCATCATCAATTCTCTTCCTTTCCCAGCCAAGACCTCAAAGCTTCAGAGGAAATGAAAAGTGCTTCTTCTATTCTCAAAAAGGCAGGGAATCCTTAGATCATCTAATCACAAGACTGGAAATCAATAAATAAAATAAATAGAGGTAAGGCTCAAAAGTTGTCAACTTACCTAACGGAAAATATGCTGTCCAGAATATTAAACATTTTAAAATTTCTCTTTTCTCTCTCCCTCTCCCTCCTCCCCTTTCTCTCTCCCTCTTTTTCTCTTTTGTTTTTGGTCAGTTGTGGGGCTTGAACTCTAGGCCTGGGCACTGTCCCTGAGCTCTTCAGCTCAAGGCTATCAGTCTACCACTTGAGCCATAGAGCTACTTCTGGTTTTCTGGTATTTAATTGGAGATAAGGTCTTAAGGACTTTCCTGCCTGGATTGGACTTTCCTGCCTGGTGTGGCTTTGGACCGTGATCCTCAGATCTCAGCCTCCTGAGTATCTAGGATTATAGGTGTAATCTGCTGTGGCTTCACTTTTCATTTCTGTTTTGGTGGAAATGGATTTTTGAGCCCAGGATATTTTGCTTGCTGGGCAGGATCTTTGCCATTTGAGCCAAGTCCTTAACCCTTTTGTTTAGCTAATCTGTGATATGGTCTGGTGCTTCTGCCTAGGCTGGTCTGCATCTACATATGATTACTATATCCTACAGGCATAACTAGGATGAGAGGTGTGTACTAGTACATCTAGCTTTTGTTTTTTAATTAAGATAGAATTTTGGTAACTTTTTTTTCATTTTGGTCTGGGCTGGCCTCAAGTTGTAATTCTTCTGATTTCTCTTTCCAAGCAGGTAGTTTATAGGCCACAGTCTCAGCTGACGTTTCTTTTTCTTTTTTTTTTTTTTAACCAGTCCTGGCCTTGAGCTCAGGCCTGAGCACTGTCCTTGTTCTTTCTCAAGGCTAGAACTCTACCACTAGCCTCAGCACAACTTCTGGCTTTTTTCTATGTACATAGTACTGAGGAATTGAACCCAGGTCTTCGTGCATGCTAGGCAGGCATTCTACCACTAGGCCAAACTCCTGGCCCCCTGACTTTTCATTTCTTAATCAGTGCTTTTGTGTTAGGCATTAAATATGAGAGTTGTGACTAATTTCTCCTTTTGAGTTAGCAACATTTATTTAGTTTTGTGAAAGTAAGATGTCACATAAATACCATTTAAAGGTAGAAAGAGTATGTCATTTATGTAGTCACTCTACAAAGTGACTTTATATATTCATTTGACTTTTGCAGTTCTAAATTAGGTAGCAAGATATAGTCATTCATTATGTTCATTATGACCATTCATTATTCAATATATTAATTCTTCAACTATCTATTAGTATCTTTATCTGAGGCAGCATTGTGGATACATGGTGAACTAAAGGCACTCTGTTCACTCTCTCTCTTTGTCTCCGTCTCTATTCTCTTTTCTCTTTTGGTATGGGGGATCGAACCCAGGACATTGCACTTGCTGGGTAAGCACTTTGCCTCTGAGCTACATCCCAGCCCACACTGTGTTTTCATGGTGATTATCAGTGGCGAAAACAGAATATTCAAACAAATATAGGCACATGTCAATTGTATGAATAAAAGTTTAGCTGGGTAGAAGGGAGATAAAAATATGTTGTTTGGGAGCTACTTTATATAGAGTGACTAGGGAAAGCTCTTGGAGCTATGATACTGGAGCAGAGGATTCCTAATGAAGAATATTCTGTACAGAGGAAATAGCAAAAGGCTGGGAGTTTGGCCTAGTGGTAGAGTGCTTGCCTAGCATGCATGAAGACCCAGGTTTGATTTCTTGGTACCACATACATAGATTAAAAAGCCAGGAATGGTGCTGTGGCTCAAGTGGTAGAGCACTAGCCTTGAGAAAAGTCCAAGGACAGTGCTCAGGCCCTGAGCCCAAGCTCCAGGACAGGCAAACACACACAAAAAAATAAGGAAGAGGAAATAGCAATTCTAGAGGCCTGGTGAAGGGAATGCTTCTTGGTGTATTCAAGAACTCTGGTAAAGGTGTGGTTCTAGTTGTGGAGCATCTCTTCAACAAGCCAGGAGCTCTAGGGTTCAAACCTTTGTTTCACAAAACTAAATAACAAATAAAAAAACTAAGCTGGGTGTTTGTGATGGCTCATGCCTATAATCCTAGCTACTCTGGAGGCTGAGATCTGAGTATCAATGTTCAAAGCCATCCTGGGCACTAAAGAACTCGAGACTCTTATCTCCAATTAACTTCTAGAAAATGGGAAATGGGGCTGAGGCTCAAGGGATAGAGCAGTAGCTTTGAGCTGAAGAGTTCAGGGTCAGTGCCCAGGCCCAGAGTTCAAGCCCTACAACTCACATAAAAGCCCCACAAAACAACAAAAACACCTCCAAACCAACCAAAACTCTCTATAATAAGGAGAACAATATAGTTACTTCTCCTCCTCCTCCTCCTCCTCTTCCTTTTCCTTCTTCTTTTGTTTTTTTTTTTTGCCAGTCCTAGGGCTTGAACGCAGGGCCTTGGCACTGTCCTTGGGCTTTCTCAAGGCTAGTGCTCTACCACTTGAGCCACAGTACCACTTCCAGCTTTTTCTATATATGTGATATTGAGGAATTGAAGCACTCTACCACTAGGTCAAATTCCTGATGCCAAATGCGTACATTTCTTTTTGAACAATGTCACTTCTTCCCTTGTTTTCTCCCAGTTTTGTTTTTAACCTCTCGATCCCTCAAGTTACACAGTTCATTTTCCAAATTCTCAGTGTTCTGAGTGGCTAGGATTACAAACGTGAACCACTAGCACCTGGCATTACAAGCTTTTTTTTTTTTTTAACCCTTTTTAAATTTTTTTGGCACTGCTGAGAATTGAACCCAGACCATTGCACATGGCATGCAAGTGCTCCATCACTGAGGTACAGTTTCAGCCCTTATTATTACTATTTTACTTAGTATCCACTATCTCTCCCAAACATTGGGACAAATTGCCAACTGTGGTAGGCGTAAATATAAATAATGACACAGATATGGTACCCTAACACAAATTACCAACTATTCCAATAGAACCTATTTAGTCAAGTTTGTATTGTAATCATGTGCTAAATCAAGTCATGGTGGGTGCATTTTCCTTTGGAAAAACAATATTATTGCTTATTGATGAATTAATTCTTGACTTAGATTCAATATGAAGCTACTCTCTCTGCATACTTCTATGAGACCTAGCATTATCTATTACACATATTTATCACTTGCTTTGTTTTGGAGCTTGCTATGTAAATCAAAAGACTGTGTGGGGGCCGAGACTTTGGCCTTGTGATAGAGTGCTTGCAGAACATGCATGAAGTCCTGGGTTTGATTCCTGGGTACCATATATACATAGAAAAAAAGCCAGAAGTGGTGCTGTGGCTCAAGTGGTAGAGCTCTAGCCTTGAGAAAACCCAAGTGCTCAGGCTCTGAGTTCAAGGCTCAGGACTGGCAAAAAAAGAAAAAAAAAAAGACTGTGTGAAGACACCACAGTGGCTGGTTTCATGTTGTGTACTTTTATTTTGTGCTGGTCTTGGGGCTTAAATTCAGGGCCTGGGCACTGCCACTGCCTGAGCTTTTGGCTAGGGTAAAAGAGTAAATTGTCTTCACCTCCTCTCATTTCCTCTGTAACTAGACTTATTAGAGATGGCTATTTATACTATTGATATAGAGTTGAAGGTGTGAGAAAGGTTGGTTGCTTGGGTGAAGAGAAAATTAATGGAAGAAAGTGATGTGGTAAATGTTTAAGGGATGTTAAAGAATACAAAAAAACTAGTAATGAAAGAATGATTAGCATATAGGAAAAGAATTAGTAGAAGGAAATGCCATAAAATTCAAAGAAGAGAGTTTTAGAAAGAGAAGATGGTTATTAGTGTCAAATGTTATAGAGTTTCATTTAACATCTTCAGTAACATTAACTATACAATCCAATTATCAAGCATTCCATTCCTAGTCACCATTTGAATTAACTGAGATGTTATAACACAATACCATTTGTATTTGTTTAGCTTTTTCATGAAAATAGTTTCTTCTGAAAATAGGCTTATTCATTTGCTTAGCTATCCACGTACAAAGAAAAGTAATTTGGAGTTTTAAAATTACCTTTAATTAAAAAAAAAACAACCAGCTATCCCAAGTGTTTAAGTGTTTTCACACAGAGAAAGCAAGTCACAGCTATGTTTGGAAATAGTCAATAGATTCAATATGCCTAGTTTACCTTTGCTTTCCTAAAACCAAATTTGTCTTCTTAGCAAAACTTTTATATGGCACTGAGTTATCTAGATCTGTCTTGCATTGTTAGATGGAACATTTCATTGGCATCATATGAACATATCTGCCAGTCTTGGGGCTTGGACTCAGGGCCTGAGAACACTCCTGGGCTTTTTTGAAGCTAGTGCTCTACCACTTGAGCTGCAGCATCACTGCTGGCCTTTTCTGTGTATGTGGTACCAAGGAATCAAATCCAGGGCTTTGTGCATGCTAGGCAGCACTCTAACACTAGGCTGTGCTCCCAGCCTCTTTTATTTTTGTATATTTTGTATTTAGGTTTGAAAACTCTAGATATATTTGATGAATTAAAATATTTGGTTACTTGGACCAGGAGTTTGGCCTAGTGATAGAGTGCTTGCCTAGCATCCACGAAGATCTGGGTTCAATTTCTTGGTACCACATACATAGAAAAAAGCCGGAAGTGGTGCTGAGGCTCAGGTGGTAGAGCTCTAGCCTTGAGAAAGTCCAAGGACAGTGCTCAGTTCCTGAGTTCAAGCCCAGGACTGGCAAAAAATATTTGGTTTTTGGAAAACTGTCAAGCAAGCTAGTCTTCAGGAAACTAGAAATGAATGGCTATAAAATAAAATTGACAACACTAGTAGCAATAACATAAGTAGCAGGAAGAAAAAGTGTAGTGATGGATCTCAAGCTCTAACCAGCTAATGAACACACTGATTCACCCATCAACATTTTGAAGGCACTTGTTGACGAACAAACTACAAGGTGTTTCTTGTTTAGCATAGCTTCTTCCTGTATAGCATGGGTTCAAGTACCTATTTAGTAGGATATAGATAAACCAGCCAACCAGGGGATGTGCCAATAACCTGTTGTTCCTACTGGTGGCATACTGTTATTAAAAACAAAAAGTTGAAAACTCAACCTCAAACCGATATCCTTAGGAAATGGGAGCTATTTCACAAATGCAACCTTTCAGGCTGCTCAACAAAGCAAACATTATTTACTTTGAATCTACAGATTTGTTTTTCATAGTTTAAACCACATGAAATTCCAAGAGCCTTTAAAAAGATGTGGCAATTTACCACTGCACACACTGTTTGGTATAAAGATATAAACATCAGTTGGCCACACAAAACCTAACCCAAAACACTATGCATACAAAAATATAGCATTCTCCCTTTGATAGTCTGTAAGATGTCAGACTGACTCCTGTTCTGATGTCGGCTTTGATGGATGAAATGTGTGGGTTTGGAGAGATTGTTAGGTCCTCTGAGCCTCTGCTGCTCTGTAAGAGGGATTCTAATTCTTACCTTACCAGTAGAGATATGATCCATATGTGATTATTAGTTCCATCTTTCCCTCAGGGAATGACCAGAGCTCACAGTTTAGGATGTAAGCAGATAGTTTGTAGCCCTGTATAAGATTATTCCAATCACCCCCCCCCCTTGCCCTGTCTGCTTGATATCCTTGTTTGGAATACGAAGGAGAGAGGCTCTTTTTTTTTATGTCTGGTTTTGTTCCTGCTGTCCTATATTATTGACCACGTTTCCACAAGACTACAGACTCAGTTCTCTGGCCAAACCAGACTGTAGCATTCAGCTACCGTGGCTGAGCTAGGAAGATGTGAACTGGTAAAGCTATATGGTGAGCTCAGAGCTGCTGTTTGTAAACTGGGCAAAGAGGCTGTTGTTGGTCCAGTCAGCTTCCTTTCTATGGTAGTTCTGCTTAGTTTTTCAGGTGGATTACACTTCGTTGGGGCAGGGGTGATCTCTGACACCAGCACTCATAACCTGATTCCAAGAGGAGCTACTTCTGGTTTAGCTTCCAGCATTCTTTGTGTATATGAAGGGATATAGATTGGTTCATAGCAATAATAACCAGACTTATGGCATGTATTATAAGCTTGTTACATACCACATGCTTTATGTCTGTGAACTCATTAAATCCTCACTCTGCCCTGGAAAGATTCTACTTTACAGATGAGAATGCTGAGGTGCAAGGTATTAGGACATGTACAAAGCCACATAGTCACAGTAGTATCAAAGCACAGATATATTTTATTTAAGACCAATTAAACATTTCATCTCTCAGTTATATTTACCTGTTTCTCCCTTCACCATCCTCTGAATCTGCAAACCAATCTAATCCAGGACAAGTACTAGTTTAAAGGATTTGTTTCCAATGTAAATCCTGAGATGTGACCTCTCTTTCTGTTATTATCTCATCCCTAAGATGACATTGAAGGGACTTTGCCAGCTGGGAAAAGATGCAAAAGACCCCATAGCAACACGGAGGACAATATGTGCTCATAAAAATGGATGCTTAAGAAATAGCAATGCTTTACTGAGGGAATGAATTCACAAAAAATTGAGGCTGATTTTTGTAACTAAACTAATAGAGCTGCATTAATTATCGATGAGCCTTATTCTGAAGTGGTCCTTAGTTTTGAAATTCCAAAGGAGGCAAGAGGAGTACAGGATGCACTGTTCTATAAGGTGAATGATCCATTTTCTTGAGTGAGGAGGTCTCACTGGAACCATTATGATGCTGAGTTATTTTATGGTCTTACTTTTTAAAAGGTTCTTCTAAGCACACAGAGCAGAACACTCTGGTCCATTACAGTGTACCAAGATTACATAAAAAGTGTGACATCTTTTAAAAAAATGTAAGCAAAACAAAAACATAAGCCATATTTTCCTTAAAAGTGAAAAATAAACACAAGGTAAAACGGATACTTCACAATTTGGACTCAGTGTGAATTAAATCAGCATTATCATTCAGTTGCATGTAAAGGCCTAAGCCTGGATCTCCTAACCTGCTAGGAAGGACTTTCCTTTTTATTTTCATCAGAGCTCAGTCTGAGTGGATGTAGAAGCTTGGATGAGTACAGAGTTGCTGGCATAATTCAGAAATAAGCTTTGGTTTCATTGTAACAAATATAAACCTTACATAACAAAAAAGATTTTAGACTTAAGGTGGTAAGAATCCAAACAAACAGTATTCAACAGCAGCAGGTTTTATTGCCCTCAAAATTATTTGTTGTTCTAGGTGCTCAAAGCCTAATATTTAATCTGACAGATTATTGTTGTGACAATAATTAACTCTCAATGGAAAAATTGAGACCCATATTACAACACAAACATTTTTTTTTTTTTGCCAGTCCTAGGGCTTGGACCCAGGGTCTGAGCACTGTTCTTGGGATTTCTCAAGCCCAAGGTTTCTCTGCCACTTGAGCCACAGCACCACTTCTGTATATGTGGTACTGAGGAATCTAACCTGGATCTTACCACTAGGCTAAACTCCTGGCCCCCGACACAAAATTTTTATGTAGCTAGTTCTCTGAACATGATCTGTGACAATCAGGTGACTTAACTGTCATGGCTGCAAAGCAAGGAGCTTAGGTGTTGAAGTTGGGCCTTTGTTTATGGTCTTTAGAAATTAATGAGTGATTCTCAAATTGTTAGTATTAGAGGGAACTCAGGGACTGGGTACTGTTTAGCTTCTTTGTACAAGGTTGGTACTCTACCACTTAAGCCACATCTCCACTTCTACCTTTTTCATGATTCATTGGAGATAAGAATCCCATGAAGCTGGGAGTGTTGCCCAGCATGGGGTCCATTCTGTGGTACCACAAACACAGAAAAAGCTGGAAGTGCTGCTGTGGCTTAATTGGTAGAGCTCTAGCCTTGAGAAAGCCCAAGAACAGTGCCCAGGCCCTGAGTTCAAGCCCCAGGGCTGGAAAAAAAAAAGAAAAAAAGAAAAAAGAAATAAAGAAGAGTCTAATGGACTTTCTTTTCCAGGCTTGCTTTGAATCACAATTCTCAGACTGTAGCCTACTGAGTAGCAAGGAGTATAGGTGTAAGCTACTGGTGCCTAGCTGATCCATAAATTTTAATACACATAAGAATCATCTGTGGGCGATCAAGTACAAGTTCTGCTTGAGATAGGTCTTTGGGGAAGCCTGAGATTATACAGTTCTAACAAGCTTCCAGGTGATTCTGGAGTTCATAGTTGAGGACCACACTTAAAGCAGAAGAAAAACCACCTGAACCTTATTTTCTCATCTGTGCAGTGGAGATAGTGGTTACTACTGTGAAGATTATTAAACAAATAAGTGAAGCAAAGCATCTGACATACAGGAAGATCACCACAAACTCAGACATGCCTGCTCTTCCATGTTTCCTGTTTTGTTCCCATTAGTTCATTAGTATGTTCCTTTCTGTATGCAAGTGTTTTCATTTATATTTTTCAGGGTGGCATAATCATATTCATAACAAAGAGGCATGTAGAAATTAGTAAGAGTCCATTTCTGTCCTCTTTCCCTGAATTCATATTTTGTGTGACATTTACAGTTTGGATAACTGTTTCCCTAAAGGACTGCGTGTTAACTCCAGAAAACTTGAAGTGGCTCAAGTGGCAGAGTGCTAGTCTTGCGCTGAAGAGCTCAGGGACAGTGCCCAGGTCCAGAGTTCAAGCCCACAAATGACAAAAAAAATTATTCAGTGGAATACTTATCGCTAGCTGCATGAAAACATGCCCAAGCTTTGCCAGGCACTGGTGGCTTGCTCCTGTAATCCTAGCTGCTCAGGAGGCTGAGATCTGAGGATTGTGGGACCACACTCATATAGCCCAGTCTTGTCCTCAAGATACAATACATTGCTAGATGGGAAAGGGAACAGTGCATGGATATTATGTGTCGATTTTTATAAAGAGAAGGGAGAATAAAGCTATTGCATATTTGCATTTGTTTTTCTCTGCAGAAGGAGCCACACAGAAGCCTAGTGACAGTGGTTTGCCAGCAGTAGTGGTTTGGGTAGTACTAGTTGAAGAATGAGATGGAAAGATGAAAAATTATTAATTTGTTATTTTTGAGACAGTTGAAAGTATTGAGTGGTTTAAAAAAAGCACATTGAAAAAACAAATCACATTGAGCTTTTTTAAAAGGCCATAGCCTGCTTTATTGTACTTGGAAGTTTTCAAGCCTTAATAAAAACAGTTTACCCCTTTTGTTCCTTTCTGGACAGAAGTGGTTTTTTTTTTTTAGTTTGTTTGTAATTGTAGTTCATGCCCCTCCTCTGCAACTCTACACCCTGGCTTCACCCCTGCCTGCTTCCCTTACCTCATGCTTCAAAACCGTAGTGTGTGACCTTAACCCTACTAATCACATGGCCCAAACAGGTATTTTGTACCTCTTTCCTCCATGACAACTTCTTTCATACTTCTTTTTTTCTTCTCTCATACTTCTGACTGCTCATACAGAAAACAAAGGCAGAGCTCCATAGTTTATCAAAAACCCACTTCTTTTAGGAACTGTATGGTTCTTCTCTTTTTAGGGAGTGATCATTAGCATCCCTTATGGCCTGGGTATTCCTGCTTACTCTCTTCTACTGGGATAGTTTTCTAGTGCTCCCACGATGAAGGTCAGTCTGAGTAGCTTGAGACAATATAAATTTACTAGTTTTGCAGTTCAGGGGGCCAGAAGTCTGAAGTTACAGTGTTGAGAGGATTTTTTTTCTTTGGAGGCTCCAGGAGAGGCTCTCCCAGGCCTGCAGTGATAATGGTCTTTGGAAATGCTCACCTTTGTCACCATCACCACCAGTGGAATCCATCTATCCCAGTTTTGGCAAAAAGAAATACATGTGATAATTTACTGAATAACCAACCTAGGAGGTCTATTATTTTCCTAGCAAAAAGACTAGGATTGCTGGGCGTGGTGGCTCACACCTGTAATTCTAGCTACTCAGGAGGCTGAGATCTGAGGTTTAAGGTTTAAAGCCAGCCTGGGCACAAAAGGACTGGAGACTCTTATCTCCAATTAACTCCTAGAAAATGGGAGGTGGGGATTGGCTCAAGGGTAGGGTGGTAGCCTTGAGCTGAAGAGCTCAGGGACAGCGCCCAGACCAAGTTCAAGCCCCATGAATCACAAAACAAAACAAAACAAAGCAAAAAACAAAAAGAAGTAGGATCATCTGGTATGCAGATTTCCCCTGAACTCTCTCCACTCCTTTTTGCTTGAACTGTGGATGTGCTATATGGAAACACAGCAGTTACTTTGTGGTTATGAAACAGTTTGTTATAAACCAGGGGTGGTTGAAACAGGATGGGGAAAAGCAGCTTAGATCCTTGCAGGAGCTGCTGTACTAACCTTGGTGGCTCACCACAAACTTCTGCAATGTGAACAGAAAGAAAAACAATGTCAAACCTTGTTTATTTCAACCACAACCTTCAGGTTTTTTTTCTTTTTTTTCTTTCTTTTCTTTTTCTTTTTTTTTTTTTTTTACTAACACTCCGTTTGTGGCAGTAAGAGGCTATTGCAAATGTGGCAACATATAGCAGAAAGAGAGTGAACAGAATAAATTGAAAATAAGACAGAATAATTAGATCAAGTGCTCAAACATTGAAAAAAAATGCACACACCAAGAAAATAAAAATAGAATTCACAAGACCTTTCCGACACCATCAAAAGACCAAACATCCAAATCATGGGAATAGGAAAGGGAGAGGAGATACAAATAAAAGGGATAGAGAACCAATTCAATAAAATAATGGCAGAAATCTTCCCCACTTTGAGAAGGAGAGAGGAATCTAGGTAGAATAGGCTTACCAAACAAAACAGGAAAGATCAGAGAAGAAACATTGCTAGATATATTATTGTCAATACACCTAATATAAAAAAGAAAGAATATTGAAAGCTGCAAAGGAGAAGAGGATAGAATGATATAAAGGCTATAGAAAAAGGGAAAAGAATAATTTAAAGCCTAAAAAATGGTTTAGATATGATAGTTTCAGTTTTGGTGAAGTAGAACCAAAAAGTAAATAAGAGGGAGAATACAAAATTAACTGTATCCCATATATGAAAAAAAAAATGAATACAAGTGAATTAAAAAATTCAAAACTACTGAACCAAAATAACAGCAAAGGCAGATTTATATTAAAAATATGACTTTTCAATTAATTATTCTTATGTTTTGAATCTGGATGGGAGGGTTCTCATTCAGCATCAACGTGTATGCGTGTGTGTGTGTGTATGTGTGTATGTGTGTGTGTGTGTGTGTGGTGAGCCAGGAGTTGGGGGGTCATGATGAGGCATGCTTTGGAAAGTGAGTACTTAGTAGGCTTCAGGGTCAACATTTCATTGTTGCTCTGGTCTCAGGGAATACAATTCCCTCCTAGGTTTGGTCAGGTGAAACCTTGTCACACTTATGCTGTGGGAGTCTTTGCTGCCTCTAGTGTGCCCTGACATGGTGGAATTCAGAGCCACAATCACACTCATCCATGGATGTCTATAACCAGCACACCAATGCCTCTGCTCTGTAACTTGGCAGAGTCCCATGCCTCCATCTCCCAGTACTGCCAGGCATCCAAACAGCTGCCTGCGGTATCTAAGCTGCTACCTTAGTTTTTTTCCCCCAATTTAAACTTATCCTCAACTACCTCTTTTTTTTCATATATTTTTATTGTAATTAAAAGAAGGGTTACATTATATTTGCCAGATAGGAGGTGCATTAATTCCCATACATTGATACCCTTTCTCATGTCTTGGTCCCCATTTTCCTCCCCCTCCCCTACCTCTCATCTTGTTCAACTGCCTCTTATGACAGAGATTCTATGGTAAAGTTTCACAAATCTCTTTGAGACATGGTTTCTCCCAGTGTAACTATCTCCAATAGTTGGCACTTTCTCAAGTTGGCATCTTACTGCTTCCCTCTGAGACAAGGCAAACCACAGAATGTCTTTTGTCATCAATGCTAGTATTCCATACCAGAATAGTCACTGCCTCACACATCCCTGTACTGGGGTTAAGGCTCTTGGGCTGTGTGGACTTTTCCTATAACTAGAATGGGCAGATAGTCTCCAGGACTGTCTTGTTTTTCTTGTAATGAGACTTCTCCCCAGCTGGGCATATGGAGGTGGGCTCAGAACTCCATTCTGTTTTCATTCTTTCATTCCTTCCCACAATCTCCTTTGTGGTTTCTGATTCTCTTCCTCTTTCTTTCTCCATAATTTAATTTCTTCTGTGTCTCTAGATTCTTCTCATTCAGAGTGAACACAGTATATGCTTCTAATCTGATACTTTGCCCCATATCCATTATGTTTTAAAATCTGTCCACATGCTTCTCATTCTCTGTTACTATTTATTTTTTATACCCACCCCAATTATTGGATCCATTTTAGTAACTCATTTTTTATGCACTGAAAATATCAATTTAGAAAAGAAATGTTTTGACTGAGGGGGGATGACATCTGAGAGTGAAAGGCTACCTCAGCTGCCAAGGTTAAGAAAGAGAAACTAAAAGGAGAATGTTCCTTTCTCCTCTCTCTCTCTCTCTCCATGCCCCCCTCCAAACAACTAGTTTGTCTCTTCCTTTGTATCATATCACAAAAACTAAACTGTTGCTTTACAATCTCAATGCTAAGCTGATTTGAGGTATGTATGTACGTGTACTTTGCCTGCACCTAAAAAGTTTAGAGTAATTTTAGGATCACAGGAAACCTGAGCAGAAAATAGAGTTCCCATATATTCCTCTCCTACACATACAGCCTCCACCACTATCACAGTGGTACATTTATTATAATTGATGAATCTATAATTGTATATCATTGGTTATCTGAAATTTTAGTTCCCAGAAGGATTCACTTAATGTTGTATGAGTTTTTGACAAATATATAACGAGACGTACACACCTTTGTGGGATCATACAGGATAGTTTCACTGTTCTAAAAAAATCCTCTGTGCGCATCCTTCTTTTCCCGTGATCGTTATAGTTTTGCCCTTTCCAGATTGTCATATAGCTGGTTTTATACTATGTGTAGCCTTTTCAGACTAGCTCCTTTTATTTAGCAATAAATAAAAGAAACTTAAAATACCAATGAGCATCTGGAAGGGCATGGGAAGGGGATGCATCTGTCTGCAGATCTCAGGCAGTGACAATTCTTCAGATTAGGTGGGGTGCATGTAAAGTAAAGCCAGTTATGCTTGGCTGAGAACAGTGGGATTCCTCCACTAGAGAAAAGACCCTCCCAGGATTTTATTGATTGCCACTTTGTGAATATATAATTATAGGGGAGAAGGCAGATGAGACTGATTAGGAAATGTATAGACAGCACTTTTTTTGTATGGCAAGTCCCTTATTGATAAGACAAGGAGAAGGAAGACTCTGTTATGTGACTATCCTGTAGATATTTAGCTTCACTGTCCAGGGACAAATAAAAACTAAGGTAGCCTTCACCACCACCTCACATACCCTCACCCTCACCCACATACACATGCACAAGCAGCCATATCCCAACACACAATATATTGTGCCATGTGAGAAGTGATGCTATTGTTCTGGGCAAGTACAAGCTAACTCAAAATTCAACAATTCAAATTATTCAAAAAGAATAATAACAAAAAAGAAACACGTATATAATAGCATGTATTACATAGAAAAAAGTGAAAAAAAGAAGACAAGCTGATGCAAAATGAAGAAACACATCCTAGAAAAATGTTAGTTAGATGACTGGGAGTTTGGCCTAGTGGTAGAGTGCTTGCCTAGCATGTGCAAAGACCTGGGTTCGATTCCTCGGTGCCACATACATAGAAAAAAGCCGGAAGTGGTGCTGAGGCTCAAGTGGTAGAACACTAACCTTGAGGAAAACCCAAGGACAGTGCTCAGGCCCTGAGTTCAGTCACCAGGACTGGCAAAATTAAATAAATGTTAGTGAGATAAAAATCATGACAAAACTTCCAAGATCCCAAGAGCTCACTCAAGTACTTCCAGTGCTCAGAAAAAAAATACACACGTTCAGGGACGATTAAGTAGAATTTGTACTGATAGAATAGATGTGACTAATAAAAGTAGAGGATAAGAAGGTAAGATGTACTCTAAATATAATGATTTTTAATCCTTTAGTTTTTATTCTTTTTGTGGATTGTTGGACTTGGACTCTGAGACTAGACTCTTCAGCTCAAGGCTACCACCCTACCCCTTGAGCCACAGTAGCACTTCTGGTTTTCTGGTGGTTAATTGGAGATAGGAGTCTCACGGACTTTAGTGCCTCAGCTTGTTTTGAACTGAGATCCTCAGATCTCAGCTTCCTGAGTAGCTAGGATTATAGGCGTGAGCCACCATGCCAGGCCAATCTTTTACTGATAGAGATAAAAATGTATTCTTCCTTCCTTCCTTCCTTCCTTCCTTCCTTCCTTCCTTCCTTCCTTCCTTTCTTCCTTTCTTCCTTTTTTTTTGCCAGTTCTGGGGCTTGAACTCAGGGCCTGGGCATTGTCCTTGAGCACTTTTGCTCAAGGCTAGTGCTCTATCACTTGAGCCACAGCACCACTTCTGGCTTTTCTGTGTATGTGGTACTGAGGAATCTCAAGCCCAGGGCTTTGTGCATGCTAGGCAAGTACTCTATCACTAGGCCATATTCCTTATTTATTTATCTTTTTTCAGTACTGGGGCTTAAGTTCAGGGCCTCATACTTACAAGGAAGACTTTCTCCTTCTTGAGCCCTACCTCTAGCCCTAGTTTCTTTTCTTTTCTTTCTTTCTTTCTTTCTTTCTTTCTTTCTTTCTTTCTTTCTTTCTTTCTTTCTTTCTTCCTTCCTTCCTTCCTTCCTTCCTTCCTTCCTTCCTTCCTTCCTTCCTTCCTTCCTTCCTTTTTCTCTTTCTTCCTTTTCTCTTTCTCTCCCTTCCTTCCTTCCTTCCTTCCTTCCTTCCTTCCTTCCTTCCTTCCTTCCTTCCTTCCTTCCTTCCTTGTTTCCTTCCTTCTTTTCTTTCTGTCATGGGGCTTTAACTCTGGGCTTGGACACTGTCCCTGAGCTCTTCAGCTCAAGGCTACCACCCTACTCCTTGAGCACCACTCCTAATTTTCTAGTGGCTAATTGGAGATAAGAGTTTTATGGTTTTTAGTGCTCAGGTTGCCTTTGAACCAGAATCCTTAGATCTCAGCTTCCTGAGTAGTTAGGATTACAGGTGTGAACCATCAAGCCTGGCCCTAGTTATTTTTCAAGTGGAATCTTGCATTTTTGAACATGATCCCCTTACCTGTAGCCTCCAATGTAGGGAGAGAGAGAGAGAGAGAGAGAGAGAGAGAGAGAGAGAGAGAGAGAGAGAGAGAGAGAGAGGGAGGGAGGGAGGGAGGGAGGGAGGGAGGGGGAGGGAGGGAGGGAGAGAGAGAGAGAGAGAGAGAGAGAGAGAGAGAGAGAGAGAGAGAGAGAGAGAGAGAGAGAGAGAGGGAGAAGACAAAGAGAGAGACAACTCACTTGAAAAACAGCAAACCAAATTCCCCTCAATTCAGATGAAGGAAAATTCACAATACCACATGGATCTAAACATACATTTATTTTTCGTGGTAAAGAGGAAAAATCCTCACAGCATCTCAAGTCCATAAAAAGTTCTATCTACTTGTTGCCATTTCACAAGTACCTCCAACAGGCCTGCGGGATTGTCACAGCTAGCTAGCTAGCTGGGATGCTTGTGTCCTACCTAGATAGAAATCATGGGTAGGTGAGGAGACGCTTTTCTAGTTATTCCAGGTGGTTGGTGGGTTTTGTAAGTAACAGTGGCAGATGTGCCCTCCAGTGTTGTACTTCTTGTGCTTCCAAGGATGGGCATACGATGCATTGAAGCTGTGGCTGTGGAGATTGAGGCCTCATGCAATTGATTGCTCTCTTATAACTTGGAGCCTAACCCAGGAGGAAGCATGTAGCTCTTTGGCACCTCAGGTGGGACCTGTAACAGGAAAGTGTCGTGCCACCCCGATTCTAATTAGCCTATGACAGTTTTAATCTCCCTGCCGCCATGGACTCTGATAGCCTTGGCAGATATCAGTTTGACTTTCACAGCCACTGCTGCTGTCTCTGCTGCATGGCTCTCCATCATCCACTTCTGTTCCCATGGATATAGGAGACCATTTTGGCCACTGATATCATTTCCATTCCCGGGGTCATACTAGCCAGTTGGCACGGTGGTTACCTCTGATGCGCAGGCCCAAATCCAAAACTGCAATTGGTCCAGGAAGAATCCTGCTGACAGTCTCCACTGCCATGGGGGCTGGCAGTCTGCTCTCTGGCTGGTTTGGCAAGGAGAGTTCTGCCCACTGCCCTTGTCTCTGCTGTTTTAGCCCCCATGAGCCACTACAGATTTGAGGCCACTTCCACTGATGGCCCTCTGTCACCATGCATCTGCTTGTCAGTCCCCTTGCTGCTCCTGTTGAACTGCTGCTGTTGGTGCCTACCACTGCTCCTCCTTTCCTTCCTGTTCTTACCAGCTGTTCTGATGGTGACAATCAAAGGTAAGCAAGATAGACGCTTTCCAGAACAAGGCTTTATTAGATCTGCTGTTGCAACACTAGAGGGAAGCACACGGGGCTTGCTGTTCAAATGGTTGCTCACCAAATGGACTGAACAGCCGGGTAGAATAGGGGGAAAGGAGGTGTGGCGAACGATGACCTTGATACTAATCATAGTCCCTGCACTGGTCAGGTGACAGATCTGCTGGGCTACCAGGAGAAGGAAGTGTTCTCTCACTGTGGTCTTGGTGGAAGTGACTGCAGGATCTTCTGGAGTTCACTGAGGCATGTGGTGGCTAACGTCTTTACAAATGTCTTGCCATCTGGAATTGAAGTCGATTTGGGTGACATAAGGACATTCCTGCTGCCCACTGAGAGTCCTTTGCTTACTGAGCCAGGGCCTCAGGGAAGGGTCTAGTAGCTGTCAATCACCTAGCATTGTGTCCCTACCTCCCACTATCTCGGTAACCTTAATGGAAAAGCAAACATTCAAAAGGATGCTTACAACAAAAGCTTATCATTAGCAGCATTACCAAATAGTGTTTCAATAATTTGTTTTTTGCCAGTCCTGGGGCTTGAACTCAGGGCCTGGGCACTGTCTTTGAGCTTTCTCAAGGCTAGAGCTTTGCCACTTGAGCCACAGCACCACTTCTGGCTTTTTCTATGCATGTGGTACCAAGGAATCGAACCAAAGTCTTTATGCTCTCTACTACTAGGACAAACTCCTGATCCCTGTTTCAACAATGTTTGATCCCTGCCCCAGTGCCCCAGAAAGAAGTGGGACACTATCACACATTTCATAGTGAGAGCTGAAGTTTAGCTTGAGAACCTACAACCACTGCAAGATCAAGTATTCCATTAACTTTTCCATATTTTGCTTACTGAAGCAGAGGAAGTGATATATAAAAAGGGGTTTGCAAGTCGGGCACTGGTGGCTCACACCTGTCATAGCTAGCTAGGCAGGAGTCTGAGATCTGAGGACTGTGTTTTAAAGCCAGCCCAGGTAAGAAAGTCCATGAAACGTATCTCCAATGAACCACCAAAAAGCTGGAAGTGGAGCTTTGGCTCTAGTAGTATAGAGTGTTAGTCCTGAGTTCAAAAGCTCAGGGGCAATGCCTACACCCTGGCAAGCTTCATAATTGGCTGCAAAAAATGGGTTTTCTATCATAGGAATTGGTTTTCATTTCACAGGTACTGCACTTTCCTAGACACATTTGTGTGTCAGTGTAGTTTAAGTTTCTACCAGCTAGAAATCAATACAACTGTGTAAAAGTTTGCACATTCGCTTTTGTGTAACCTGGAGATAGAATAACATCTCTAGTTATAGTCTTAGAATCATCTGTTTCTGTCCCTCTGTCTCCTCCTTCCTTCCCTCCTCTGTCTCTTTCTTTCAATGTGTATATTTACTCTTATTAGCTATATTATTTGTATTTTCTTGCAGGTCTTAGGGCTTGAATTCAAGGCTTCAGCATCATTGCTAAGCTTCTTTGTTCTCTAAGCTCATACTCTACCACTTAAGCCACAGCACTATTTCTGACTTTTTCTGAGTAGTTTATTGGAGATAAGAGTCTCATGGAGTTTCCTACCCTTAAGTATAATATTTTTCTATAATACTTTCTTAACCTTAAATATAATACTTTAACTTTGAAAAAGTAAAAAAAAACCTGTTATATACAGTGGATATACAAACTGACAGAATGACCAAAGGAAATGGAAAATGGCCAACCTATATACAAAAATAATCCCCTGTTCCACAATTTTCTGCAACTTACCTAAGAATCTATTCTGTATAACAAATCATCCCAGGAACCCAAACAAGGGCCCCTGAAATACTTGCCCTAAAATGATTAATATTCAAGAATTAATTCTTAAAAAGTCCTTTATTTTGTTCCCATTGATAACTTACTATCAACTAAGAAAGATAAACCTGCATCCCTAGTCAGTCCTATAGAAGCCCACTGACAATGCTCCTTTGTCAGCAGCCTCTGATGAGGACAGCTTTTGACCCTTTGCAGAAATGTAAGTGCTGGTGGCAGATTCCCTTCTATAATGAGCATGCAATACATGTTTGTTTCCTGGTTAATTTGGTCTTTATTTCTCCAGTCATGTGTATGTCTGAGTACCATTCCTGAAAACACAACCTTGTAATATCGTCATACCTCATAAAGAGGGGTTGGTAGATTCTGTCTAAAGAGATCAGGATGAAGGTTAGATAAAAAATAAAGTATTACAACAACTGTTATTTATTAAATATTTCCAGCTGCAAGTTACAAGTAAAAAAAACTTTAAAAAAGTAATTAAAATTTCCCATGTGCTTAGTTTTATATCAATGAGGGAAACTTTTCTCCATTTTTTTTGTTGGACAGAAAGGAATGGGTTAGAATGAGAAATGGGACCATCCAATCTGGCCTAAACCTATTATGAGTTATACCTCTGTGTCTGAAAGAAAAGGTCCAATTTTCCAGCAGCAGTAAATACAATAAAATACTCTGAAATGAACTTAGCAAGAAATGTAGAAGCCTCATAAAAAGAAAAAATAAATTCTATTGAGGGATGCAAAAGAAAACTTGGATAAGTGAAAAGGCATACTTTGTTCTCAGACATAAAAGACTCAATTTCACAAAGATATAAATTTTGTAAATTAGTCTATAAATTTGATGTAATGTCAATGGAAATGCCAAAAGGGCTTTTTAAAACCAGACAAACTAATTCTAATGTTTAGATGGAAAAGGAGACATGAAGAATAGCCAGAAAAAACTCTAAAATTTAAAAGATGACTTTTTCCACTACACAGAGTTTATACAGCCATGGACCAAGTTTACCATTTTCTTTAATCTACAGATAAAATGCCTTGAATACATAAAAGGGCTATATGACCCAAACTGGTGAAAGAAGATAAATAGCTAGGATGAAACCACTGTATTTTTATTTTTGTTTTTGTTTTGGTTCATTTCAAAGCATTCATGTTTTTTTATTCTGACAATCTCCAGACTCCCATGTAATGTAAAGAGATTAATATAATTAAACCTTCTCATTAGGTTTGCTGCAAGACTGGCAAGAGTGTGGAATTATAGTACAGGTCTCCTTAAATGTGTTTTTCCCATTCAAAAGCCATATAGTAGTAAAAATTGTACAAAATTAGTTTCTATTTGTATGTTAGAATAAAGCGACGTTTAAAAGCCTCTTTTATCAGTGATCTTGAGGTTGGGGGACCAAAGTCACTGTAAACTCCACTAGACACCATCTGAAGTGTCTATAAATTTGTGGGAATTCTTCCTACTTCAAGGTCCCCAAATGGCCCAAGGTTCCCGGAAAAGATCTTGACTCTGAGAACGGTAATTTTCCTGAAAAGGTTTTGTAAGCAATACCTTCATAAGTAAAGTTCTTTTCTTAATGGTTTGTATTATTGGATTAGATGATCATCATTTTCAGATATGACATTCAAGTCTGGAGGCAAAGATTTGGTTTCATAACAGATTCTCCTAGTATATCTTGGTAAAACCAAGGGAAAAAGTCTAATGCCTATGCAAAAACCATATTGCCATTGAAAGTAAGGAGACAGAAGAGTGTCTGAATTCTGGACCAGAGAGGGACCATGCCTGTGTTTGGCCATAACAAAGTATCTGAGGCTAGATACTTTATAAAGAAAGATGCATTTGGGAGGTTGACAGTTCAAGATTGGGCGACTGCCGTTGTTCAGCTTCTAGTGAGGACTTAAAGTCCCTCAATTCACAGCAGTGGGAGGCTATTCTGCAGAAGAAGCCACATGGTGAGACAGAATGCCCCCCAGAAATGACAGGGCCAGGACTGCTCCTTTGATAAAATCTTGCTCTCACAGGTACAAACTTGGGTCCCATCTCTTCAGAGGGAGCAAATTCTTCTTCACCTGGTCTCATCTGTGAAAGGTCCTACCACTGCCCAATATCACTGCAGTGATGATGCCTCTACATATGAAGCTCTGGGACCCACACTCAAAGTCCCACATCTAAACCACAGCAGGTGGCCCATGAGAATTAGAAAAATGGGAGAGAGAAACAGACCAGGGAAACTGACTATGATATGAGCATTTTAACAGAGCTATAAAGTTTGTAATACATCTGTAGCCACACAGATCCCTTTACACCCTCCTCAAATGGCAAAGACACATTTTTACACCTTCTTGAATGGACAAAGATATACACGTTCTTATAGTTAATAAAAAGAAAAGGTAAAAGTATGAAAACCTAAAAGGACACTTACAGTCATCAGTGTTTTACCATTCTGTCTTAGAAATTAGCTAATTGTCCAGTTGTTTTCTCTGTATTATCTTACATTAATATCAACTCAAGTTCTATTTATTTATTTGCTTATTTATTTATAGCAGGGACTCTCTAGTCAGAACAGGCTGATCTGCAACTCAGTATATGAACAGGTTGTTCTTTAATTAATGATCCTGCTACATTAGCCTCTCAAATGCTGGGATTATAGGCATGTGCTGTAATATCCAGCAAAAGAAGCTTTATTTTTTCTTGAGTGCTGGGAGCAAACCCAGGGCCTGTGCCTTGTAGGTGAGTGCTCTCCTTGATGCTATATTCCTAAACTAATCTAAGACTTTAATTTGATTAAATACATTGATAATTAACTTTAAGCCAACTTAAAATTCATTATAAAATATACCACTGGAGCAAATATAGAATGATTAAATTTAGCTGGTTATACCAGGCGCAGTGGCTCATGTCTGTCATTCTAGATACTCAGGAGGCTGAGATCTGAGGATTGTGGCTCAAATCCAGCCCAGATACTTATCTCCAATCAACCACTAGAAAACCAGAAGTAGAGCTGTGGCTCTAAGGGTAGTGCAGTAGCCTTGAGTTGAAGAGTTCAGGACAGTGTACAGGCCCAGAGTTCAAACTCCATGACTGACAAAAAATAAATAAAAATAAATGTAGCTAGTTATAGATTTATATATATGAATATACACACATATGTAGTTATGTATATAATATATGCATATAGTCTGTAATCTATACCATATAAGTATATATGCTATATAGTATATACACACATATACTATATATACATCTATGCACATCTATGTGCATATATCTACTATATAATATATACCACATATGATATGCAATATATTATATTGTATATACATATTATGTATCATATACATACCTATATTATATTTTATATATACATGTATATTATTTTTTATTTTCCTGGTATTCAGACTCAGGACATTGTCTGCTTCTGGCTTTTGGTGGTTAATTTGAGATAGGAGTCTTGAACTTTCCTGCCTGGGCTGGCTTTGAACTCCAATCCTTAGGTCTCAGCCTCCTGTGTAGCTAGGATTACAAGTGTGAGCCACCAGGACTCAGCTTGATTTGTGTTTCTTATTATTTTGACTATTCTATAGAAGTTATTATAATAGATGGCTCAGTCAATACTCCTGTTAAGTTTAAATCTGAGTGTGGTAGCTCAGACCTGCTATCATGCTACTGGAAGATCTAGGTTTGAAGCCAGTTCAGGAAGAAAAATCTGTGAGACTCCATCTTCAGTATCAGCAAAAAGAGTTGAACTGGAGGCATGGCTCATGTGGAAGTCTGAGCAACAACTCCAACTAAGAGTGTGAAGTCCCAAGTTCAAGACCCCCGTATTTGGAAAAGAAAAGAAAGAGTGAATTTGTTTGAGTAGAATGTATTTACAGTATTTGTAGTTCAATGTCTAGCTTTCTTATTTTCTGGTAATTTTAGGACTATTGTGTGTGTACTTTTTGCATGTATATTTTCTGTATACTTATTTAGCTCATGTAAAATAATCAGAGGCAAGTTCCTTTAATTTAAAAGGCTTTATAATCTAATTTAGAGATACCACTGATAGATTGGAAAATAGTATCAAGTTCCAAAAGAAGTTCAATGTTTTTTTTTCTTTCATATATTTTTTATTGTAATTAATAGAAGGGTTACATGATATTTGCCAGATAGATGGTATATTGATTCCCATACATTGATACGCTTTCACATGTCTTGGTCCCCATTTCCCTCCCCCCCACCCCCACCCCTCATCTTGTTTTCCCCCGTTCGAAGTTCAATGTTTTGTGGATTATGACACATAGGTTACAAACATATAGAAAACTTAAGGTTTCAGTTTTATGTTCTCAATCACAGGTTGAGTTGGTACAGAAATACCAAAGCATGTTATGCTTGTTATCAGTGAGCTGTTCTCTATCACAGTGACCTGAAGTCCTTGGCTGGTTTGAGCACAAATATGAAATTAGAGAAACAAAGAGAAAAATGAATCTTAGTCTTTCCATACTTAGAGAAAAAGTGAATATCCATGATACATTGATCTGGTCTTATATCACTGAATAGTCATATTGTAAAACCAAATTCCTAATCTTTTTTGACACCAGTGTGAAGTAATTTGTCAGCCATAAATGAAGTGTGTGCATGTATACACAAGCATAAACATGTGCAATCTCACACACACACACACACACACACAACATGTGGCCACAAAGCAAGCACGCTGAAGTAAGCTAGAGAAACAGAGAATCAAACTTAGAGCTGTCTAATCTCTTGGCATCCATTTCTGGGAGCTAAAAGAAAGTATATTCCTGTTCATTAGATGCATTTTCCTAGCAATGTAATTTGCTTTCCTCTGTCAAGTGAATTTATCAGACTCTTTTGTGGACAATCTTCAAATAAATAAATTTTCAAAAGGTAGAGATAAGACTCCAATACAAATATAAAATGAATATGTCAATGATTTTTTTTCCAGTCCTGGGCTAGAGTACTGTCCTTGGACTTTTTTTTTTTTTTTTTTTTTAAGGCTAGAGCTCTACCACTTGAGCCTCAGCACCACTTCCAGTTTTTTTCTATGTATGTGGCACCAAAGAATTGAACCCAGGTCTTCATGCATGCTAGGCAAGCACTTTACCACTAGGCCAAACTCCTCACCCAAATATGCCAATGATTTTTATCTGGCCCATTTATCAGTGAAAGAACTGATGAGATACTCATTTCCAGTGACTAAAAACAAACCCAAAGCTCAACATGGAGTTTCCCTGGCCTGGCTTATGTCACTTAGGGCCATCTTTGAACTGATGGCTAGGGAAATGGAAATCCCGATTGTTCAGGCTGTTTTCTAAGTTCCTGGCATTCTAAGTATATAAGAGAACATATTTTGTTTTGTTTGTGCCAGTACTGGGTCTTGAACTCAGGACCTGGGTACTGTCCCTGAGCTTATGTGCTCAATCCTAGTGCTCTACCGCTTGAGCCACAGCTCCATTTTTGTTTTTTTGGTGGTTAATGGAGAGTCTCATAGATTTGCCTGTCTGGGTTGGTGATCCTCAGATCTCAGCCTTCCAAGTAGCTAGGATTACAGGCATGGGCCCAGCTTTGTCTGTCTGCCTCCCTCCCTTCCTTCCTTCCTTCCTTCCTTCCTTCCTTCCTTCCTTCCTTCCTTCCTTCCTTCCTTCCTTTTTTTTTGCCTGTTGTGGGCTCTGAGCACTGTTTTTGGGCTTTCTCAAGCTAGAGCTCTACCACTTGAGCCACAGCACCACTTCCAGCTTTTTCTGTGTAGGTGGTACTGAGGAATCGAACCTGGGTCTTCATGCATGCTAGGCAAGTACTCTACCACTAGGCCAAACTCCCAGTCCCCATTTTTATTTCTTATAAATGTATATTCATAATTTCATTTTATAACTCTTAAAGATCTTTATCACTGAATTGTGTAAGATTCAGGCACTACATCCCCTCCCCCCAACAGAGCCAGGAATGATGGCTCAGGACTATAATTCCAGCTACTGGAGAGGGGTGATTGGGAGTCATTACAGAAGGCTTGGTGACACATGTGGCTGTGATTTAAATCACATAGGAGGAATTGGTAAGATCATGATCTGAGATTAGCTCCAGACAAAAACACAATACCTTACTGAAAAATAAGGAAGGAGCATGGCTCAACTAACAGTTGAAATGTCAGTATAGTAGTAAATTCAAACCTTAGTACTGCACAACTAAATACAAGCATAAGAAAACCTCCTAACAGGAAATTAGGCCATCTGAGGACTTCGAGATAGGATTTAGAGGACTGTAATGCAGGTTTTCTATTTGAGGATTTAAAGACAGTGGGAAAGACTGGATTGACAGTAGACTGGGCTGGAAAGGCAAATGAGGAAAAGAGTGAAGGACAAGTAGAGTATTCCTGAAGTCTCACTGATGCTGGATAACATATTTTCATTAAAATTAGAATTTTGGTGATGTTGGGGTTTGAACTCAGGTTCTTCTACTTCTAGGCACACCCCTAGCCCATTTTGCTTTAGTTAACTTTTCAGAAAGGGTCCCATCCAGACCATGAAGTTGCTTTTGTTGCTCATCTAGCTGGAATTACAGGAGGGTATCCTTGCACCTGGTTATTTCCTTTCTTCCTTCCTTCCTTCCTTCCTTCCTTCCTTCCTTCCTTCCTTCCTTCCTTCCTTCCTTCCTTCCTTCCTTCCCTCCTTCCCTCCCTCCTTTCTTTCTTCCTTATTCTACTCCTGGGGCTTGAACTCAGGGCCTGGATGCTGTATATAAGCTTCTTTGGCTTAAGGATAGCTCTCTACCACTTGAGCTAGAACTCCACTTCCAGTTGTGTGTGTGTGTGTGTGTGTGTGTGTGTGTGTGTGTGTGTGTGTGTGTGATTAGAGATAAGAGTATCATGGATATTTCTGCTCAGACTGGCTTCAGGTCTCAGCTTCTTGAGTAGCTAGGATTATAGGTGTGAGCCATTGGCATCTGGCTCTTCTTCCTAGTCCTCTTCTTTCTCCTCCTTCTCCTCCTCCTGCTCCTCCTCCTCCTCTTCTTCCTCCTCCTTCCTTGTGTCAGTCGTGGGCTTTGAACTCTGGGCCTGTGTGTTGTCCCTGAGCTCTTCAGCTCAAGGCTACCACTCTACCCCTTGAGACACAGCCTCACCTCCGTTTTTCTAGTGGTTAATTGGAGATGAGTCTCACCAATCTTTAGTGCCCTGGACTGGCTTTGAACTGCGATCTTCAGATCTCAGCCACCTGAGTAGCTAGGATTACAGGTGTGACCCACTGTGCCGCCTTCATTCCTTCTTTTTTTGATGTGAAAAATGTGGGGTAGGGAATTTCTTATAAAACAATATGGGGAAGTGGCTGTATGGCTTAGATGGTAGAGCACTAACCTTGAGCTAAAAGTGCTCAGGAACTATAATCAGGCCCTAAATTCAAACTCCAGGACTAGCAAAAAAAAAAAAAAAGCTACAATAACAAATCCCTTCCCCCCAAATAAAACTCCAACAAAACCAACCTGGTACCTTGTAGATTCAGAGTGACCAATGAAGATCAGTGTTGGATTTAAGAATTTCAAATAAGACATTTATATCACTTGTGCACTGCATGCAGGATGGGAGAGAAAAGATCAATGTTGTAAGGTGACAGACCAACTAATGGTAGCTGTCTTTTCTGGCAGGGACCCTTGGATGAGGCCTCAGGATAGGACCTTCGGTTTCTCTCACTTTTTCTTGAGCTTTTACCTTGTATAACACTGACTGACTTGGTTGCTACTTCTGTCCTTACCGTGTTAGGCTTCCCAGTTTATGAACCATTTGCTATTGTGGTGCCTTGGACACATTCTGGAAGAGCCTTTGCCATGGGGACAAGTGTCTCTTTCCTGAAGGCAGATTTGTAGGCTGGCTTTAATTAGTGTTCAAAGAGAAATGTCCTGAGCAGCTTCGTTTAACTCGGGCAGTATTTTTATCAAGTATTTGGGAAAAGACCTGGTGATGCCTGGTGATAGAGAACAGTGTGACTGACCTTAACTTTGGAGCAAACCTTCCTCCAAAGTTCAGGGAACTAGCCTATTGGGTGGCTAATGGATAGGCAATGTTTCTCAAAGGCATGGGCATCATCTATATAAATGTTAACTGAACACACAGCCCACACTTATTACCAATATACCTCTTAACTAAGTAGATCTGACTAGTGTAGGAAGGCTAGACCACGGGAGACATTATATACGTGGTGATTACTTTGAGCCTTTTATTCCAATTCTGTTTATAACAACTATGTTCTTTTTACCAGTAGGTTTAGAACACAAGCTATTCTCTGCAGTAAACACAGGCTAGGAAAACTTGTTAGAATGTGGGAATGGAAGGTGTGAAATGGAAAGACGTGGTATAAAGTAATAAAAGTAATAGTTAATATTGGCTCTGTAGTTAAATGTGTACCACTAACTACATCTATCTATCTATCTATCTATCTATCTATCTATCTATCTATCTATCTATCTATTTATCTATCTATCTATCTATTATTTATCTATCATCTTTCATCTATGTATTTATATATCTGTTATCTATCTCTTTATCTGTCATTTATGTGTTTGTGTCTATTATCTATCAATCATCCATCTATACTTAATTTTCAGAAGAGCGTATAAAGCTGATGGTATTATCTCCTTTTTACATTTGAGAAAATTGAATTAGTAAATTGCCAAGGTCATGGGTTTCCTAATTTTCAGAGTCAATTAAAATTGACATGCAAGTGTGTCTGTTCTCAATCTCATAGTCTACCCTTGTGGAAATACTGAGAAGTTGATTGATGAAGGTGAGAGTTAGCTAAATGAATGATTCTCTCCATTAGGAACACAGAGCTATTAAAGGCTGGAGAAGAAAAACGTTATCTCAGGAATGGAACAGCAGGTATTACTTCTGATGACAATCTGAAATTATGTCTCAAGTAATTTCTTCTACCAATAACCTGTGACTACATATAATGGAGTGTTTGTAAATGATTTAGATAAAATGAGCTGGAGCAATGAAATATGACTCTTTCCTGGACCCTGATCTCTTTAATTATGTGAGCGGAAAGAGAGGAGTTACAGAAAGCTAATTCCCACTTGTACTTCCTGCTTCAGTGCAGTTCATCAAGTATACATTCACTTTATGGGGTGAAGTGGAAACAAGGTGAGAACCTCTGGGCTGAGGATGCTATACAGCAGGATTTTGCAACTCTTGTTCAGAGATTGCACATCTCTCCTTTGAGTACAGAATAGATACAGAGGTTCGATGCAGTTGGGTCAGAGATGTGCTGCACTAATCTGTATGGTGGGTGAAAGGAATTAGAAAATCTACATCCCAATAGTGTATCCAGTTCTGAGTGAACAGGGCTGTGAATAACTCTTACTACTTTCCCCTCATTGCTCTTTCATACAGAGAGACATTCTCTGGAACTCCCTGTTGCCTGAGCCTCTGCTTTTCAGTTGCTCATACATGCTACTCTCTAAACAAGAATTGTGAGGGAAACATTCAGACAAGATGAGACCCCTTGATAGGTTTGGGCTCCATTTTTGGTAACATGTTAGTAGGATGTTTGATAATTAGTTCTGAAAGTCTACTTTACCCCTAAATGGAATTTTTCCTGGAAGGCCATAAAACTAGAAAAGATTAAAATTTTTACTAGGTTGATCAGGTTACACACATCCTCTGTCCTAATACATCACAAACAAGAAAATAATAAAAGGCATTTATGGAGAATCTGTTTGCCAGGAGTCATCTCAACACATCATAAAGCATCAGGACATGACAAGAGATTGGAATCAGCCGAGCATATAAACTTGCATTCACTCATGTGCTGCCTATGCATTCAGGATAGAGAAAAACTTGGGGAGTGTTGAGGAGCTGAATAAACAGGCCTTGTGAACCAGTGAGAATGTTTTCTGGGCCGAGGCTCTTACCTCAGACTGGTTGGTTGGTCCAGTGCCCTCCTTTCAAGGAAAATCCCAGTCTTACATCTACTCTGAAAAGCAGCTTCAGGCTCTGTTTGTTCATGGTCTTAACAACATTCAAGATGCTTGGCATGACATTTTTACCCAGTGCCTGAAGCCCTTTAAACTTGGAGAAGAAATAAGTTGTATTTCAGTTTTTGAAAAGAGGCTGGAGAAATGATGTCATGAATAAAAATGATTGTCTTTGGAAGAGTTGAAAAGTTATGACAGGGTTTCAAATGTCATTTAGTTTAAGTTTGTTGAAGTCTATCTCTTGTGACTGAATGGAAGGCTAGAATAAAAGTGCCCCGCTTCTAATCCCACCCAACACTGCCTGTGAACTATCAGTGTTTGCCTTTGATTTGATTGTTTCCTCCACCTACGCTGTAAAATACTGAGCACCTGATGTGTTTAGGGCTCAGTAATGCTTGCCTTTATATAATCTACCTGTCCAGGCTCATCAACTCACATATATTTAAAAATGACAGATAGCAATAAAGAAAAGAAAGCAATTAGGATCACAATTTTCACCAACTAGGACAATTAGAAGACAAATCTAGGAGTCTATGGTATAGAAAACCCTGATATACAAACTCAAGGCATATGAAATTATAACAGAAAAAATTCAGATTAAGGAAAGATGGAAAATCTAAGTCCAAGAGGCATTAGAACTTCAGACACACATGACCAGAGAAGAACCTCTCTCTCTATCACATTAGAGTGAAAATATTAAGAGTAAAGAGCCCAGAAAGAATATGAGATCTGCAGGGCCAGGAGTTTGGACTAGTGGTAGAGTGCTTGCACAAAGACCAGTGTTTGATTCCTTGGTACCACATATATAGAAAAAGCCAGAAGTGGTACTGTGGCTCAAATGGTAGAGTTCTAGCCTTGAGGAAAACCCAAGGACAATGCTCAGGCCCTGAGTTCAAGCCCCAGGACTGGCTATCTATCTGTCTGCCGATCGATCTCTCTGTCTATCTATCTGGCTTATGGGACACTGTGACTTTACCCTACCCACTTCTTTTGTAGCACCATGGTAAAGGTTTTCTTAATGTTGTTCAAGCAACACTGAGTACCTATCTCATTTTCTAATCACTCAGTTTTAAACTCCTCAGTCCAGTGTGGAACATTGACCTTGTATCCAATTCCATGAATATCTCTTTTACTTCCCCAGCACATTCAGGTATGGGCCTTTTCCCTTCTCAATTGAGATACCGATACTGTAGGATATTCACGTGTGTGGCTTCCCACTGGATTACCATTTCTCTTTCCTTTTTGTGGGTCTCATAGGCATGTCAGGTAAGCTGGGAGAAAGTGAAGGAGAAATCACATTCATGTGTGACAGAATTGGCAGCCTGTTGGTATTAGGTCGTGTTGCTTAGTTTGATTCTCTGCAGTGATAGTGGCTGACACTCATGTGGTTGTTTCTGTAGCTGTGTGTGTGTGTGTATGTGTGTGTGTGTGTGCATGCGTGCGTGCGTGTGTGTGTGTGTGTGTGCGTGTGTGTGTGTATGTGTGTGTGATTTTCTTGGCAGAGTATCTGACTTCAAAAGAAGAGTAATCTTTGGGTTTCGTAAGGGGCAATGGTGCCAATTTCTTTTCTTTTCTTTTTTTTTTTTTGCTTGCTCTGGGACTTGAACTCAGGGTCTGGACACTGACACTGTCCCTGAGACTTTTTTTTTTTTTGCCAGTCCTGAGCTTGAGCTCAGGGCCTGAGCACTGTCCTTGGACTTTCTCAAGGCTAGAGCTCTACCACTTGAGCCTCAGCACCACTTCCAGCTTTTTTCTATGTATGTAGTACCGAGGAATCGAACCCGGGTCTTCATGCATGCTAGGCAAGCACTTTAACCACTAGGCCAAACTCCCGGCCCTAATGGTGCCAATTTCTATGGAGGAGAATCTGTTGCTGGTTTGTGTCTTCATCTCTGCTGCTGCTCTTGGGTGCCCGAGGGAACAGTGAGCCTGTGTGAAAGGTCGTGGTTCCTGTCATCTTTGATGTGCTGACCATTGTCTCTCTTTATTTTGTGGAAATAAATATTCCAGGATGCCATTGCTCCATAAACTAAGTCTTAAAAGCTAAAAAGAATTGAGATAATTTCTTGCATCTTATCAGATCATAATGGAATAAAACTAGTCATCATCAGCAAGGAAAAAAAAACTAGAAAATGAACACATAATATCAAAATAAATAATAACCTCATGATTTACTTTACTTGATAAACAAAGAACAAGGCAAACCAAAATTGATGAGAGGAATGAAGTAATAAAAATTAGAGCTGAAATTAATGGAAAATATTCAGAAAGAACAGTACAAAGGAACAATGAAACCACGAGTTAGTGCTTTGAAAAGACAAGCAGGATTGACAAACCCTTAGCCTAACTTACCAAAAGAACAGATCAATTCATTTAGAGATGAAAAAGGTGATATTAAAGTAGATATTATTGAAATCCAGAATATTATTAAGAAATACTTCAAAACTTATAGTTGAGAAGTCAATTATAGGTTTAAACTTATACCATAAAAAGAAATCTGTAGGGCAATATTAAGAATTGTCAAATGAAAGCTTTTGCATAGGAAAAGAAGACACAGCCTCCAGAAAGGCAAACTACTTGATAGTTATTCTTCTGACAAGGGAATAATACCCAGAATATATAAAGAGCTCAATTAATTGATCACCAAAAGAACAAATAATCTTGTCAATAAATAGGATAATTAATAAATACACCAAGAAATACACCAAGATAAATACACTAAGAAGTGCTCAATACTTTTTGCCATCAGGGAAACACAAATCAAAATGAAATTGAGATTCCTTCTTACTACAAATAAAATAGCTATTATAAAACAACCAACTAACCGCCAATATTGCTGAGGCTGGGTATTGGAGGGTGAGTTAGAGCATAGGGAGAAACCTCTATACACTGTTGGTGAGAATGTAAATTAGGTTAGCCACTAGGGAAATCTGTATGGATGTTTCCCAATATACTAAAGTAGAGCTAACATTCGATTCAGTTTGCCATTTGTGGAATCAAATTCAGAATAGAATAGTGACACTTGCGCACTCAAGCCTTCTTAGCATCATTCAGAATATTTGAATTATGGAATCAATCTGGGTCCTCATTAATAGGTAAATGATTAATGAACACAGTGAACTTAAAAAGTCAGGAAGAAAAGTGAAATTATATTATTTGCAGGAAAATGGATGGCACTGGGAAACTGGACATTCTCATTTTAAGTGAATGAGCTAGAACCAGAAGGACAAACATCACATCTTTTCTCTTGTACACGGGAGTTAGAGGGGGGGGGTTATGATATGAAAGTAAAAGGAGGAATGTAAGAGGTATAGAAAGGAAAAAAGAGGAAACAGAATAGGAAATGCTGGCTGTATGAACCATTATGTATTCAATATATGTACAGAAATGTAACAAAACCCATTACCTTGTATAATTAAGATAGGCCAATTTAAACAGGAAAGACTAAAAAGCCAATTAAGAAAGTTCTATTGTAAAGTGGGATGAGAGAAGAGACAGAGATTTTTTTTTTTTTTTTGGCAGTCTTGGGCTTGAGCTCAGGACCTGAGCCTCAGCACCACTTCCAGGTTTTTTTTCTATGTATATGGTATCAAGGAATCAAACCCAAGTCTTCATGCATGCGAGGCAGGCACTCTACCACTAGGCCAAACTCCCAGCCCGAGACAGAGATTTTTGACAGAGGGTATTTGGAGAGATAGACTTCAGTTGATAAGTAAGACTTTAAGTGAGAGTGGGCATAGAAAGTTGAGGAGGAAAGGTAAAGAAAAAAAAATCAATAATAAGGGTCAGGAGCATGGCCTAGTGGTAGCGTGCTTGCCTAACATGCATGAAGCCCTGGGTTTGATTCCTTGGGGCCACATATACAGAAAAAACCAGAAGTGGTGCTGTGGTTCAAGTGGTAGAGCAATAACCTTGAGAAAGCTCAAGGACAGTGTCCAGGCCCTGAGTTTAAGCCCCAGGGCTGGTCAAAAAACCCAAATCAATAACAAGAGCATAAGCATGGAGCAGGAAAAAATATTAAGGGCCCCAGAAACAGTGTGCATGCCAGCATGGGCATAGTTTGAGGATACGAAACACTATTGTCTGAGACACGGCTGTGGATGGCCTTATATTATAGGCGATTGTTTTCCTTTAGTCTTTAAAATATTATGTTGTAGATTTATTAAGCAGCGTATTGGCATGAATATTATTGTCTGTGAGGTGAAGGAGAAGGAGGGGACAGAAGTTTGGAAGAAAATGAGACAAGACTGGTATTTTCTTTCAGCATAGCAGTTTTTCCTCATCAACACTCAATGTATAACTGTTGCTGACAGTACAGAGGAAGATAGCACGGAAGTTTGAGAGAAAAGGAAAATTACTTTAGATTAATTATGTAGGTCTACTGTGGGCCTAGAACCCAGCCAATCCCTTTTTAGTAAGGGGCTGGAGGAGAGAGAACTTTGAGTTTGTTTAAGGTTTTATTCATTGTTCCTGGGGTCGTTTTCCTATGCAGTGTGTAGAGTGAAAGTGTGTTGTGTGTGGGCAGTGAGGCTTTGCTTTCTATATGCAGAGAAAAGGTGGCAGTGAGGGCCCTACCTCAGCCTTCTTCTAAGATGATTGGCTCAGTGGTATTTCTGAGTCTTCTGATCTTGTTAATGTCTCCAATATTCCAGGGCTTTCAGGAATCTAACACTTCCAAAGCTGATCAACAGAAGATAAGATTTAAAAGTAATTTTTAAACCTGTGTATGTGTGTGTGTGTGTGTGTGTGTGTGTGTGTGTGTGTTTTAAACCTGAATCAAATCACAATAGGATACCACATTCAATCCATTTGAAAGGTTATTATCAACAAAATCACAACTCAGGGGCCAGGAGTTTGGCCTAGTGGTAGAGTGCTTGCCTAGTATGCACGAAGACCCAGATTCAATTCCTCAGTACCACATACATAAAAAAAAAGCTGGAAGTGGTGCTGTGGCTCAAATGGTAGAGCTGTAGCCTTGAGAAAAGTCCAAGGACAGTGCTCAGGCCCTGAGTTCAAGCTCCATGACTGGCAAAAAAAAAATCACAACTCAAAAGATAGTTGTTGATGAGAGTATAAAGAGAGAGAATCATCACACATGGTTTGTGGGAATGTAAACTGATGAAGTTAGGTCTCTAGAACACATGTACAGTCCTATATTTACTATAGAAAGTAAAAATCAAGAAAAAGTAATTTATTTACAGATGGTGCTTTTGCTAAATCAGATGTGAAATTAGACCAAATCAGACAGCATTAGTTATCTCGTTCAAAGTAAGTAGAATAAAAGAAAAGGATTTATCTTACAGTATCATCTTGAGGCTCACAAAGAGGGGTGCTATTGTCCAGGTGGCTGGGGGTCAGATCAGTTTTCATTGGTCACTTCTTTTTTTTAGGTGCCAGTCTTGGGGCTTGATCTCAGGATCTGACTGCTGTTCCTGAGGTGTTTTTTTTTTTTTTTTAACTCAAGGCTAGCCCTCTACTTCTAGAGTCATAGCTCCACTTTTGGCATTTAGGTGGTTAATCGGACACAAGGGTCTCATGGACTTTTCTGCCTGGACCGGTCTTGACACTTGATCCTAAGATCTCAACCTCCTGAGTGGCTATAGTGCCTAGTAGTTTTCACTGGACTCTTTCATTCTGGGAAAAGTTACTTTGGATGAAGTTCAGGCCTACTGGGGAAATTTTGGAAAATCTGTTTTCTCATCTCTGTAGAAATGTAAAAAGAAATTTCCTACTAGCTCGGTTAAGTAACTTAAATCTTTCTTTGAAAACTGACTATAAATGATGGTTTGCTAAGTTGTTTAAATTTCGTGATGTCTTTCCTCATAAGTAAGAATGTAATGAAGATTAGACTCTGACTTGTTGGATTTCACATATGATCCTTATTAGTAGACTGTGTCATGTTGGCATTGTTGCATAGTTTCATGCACCAGACTTCAAGTATTGTTCCAACACGGAGCTGCTGCTTCTTCTTCTATTTCTTCTTCTTCTTCTTCTTTTTTTTATTAAACCATCTGCTTTGCAGGTGTACACCAAAAAGTAAAAACATAGATTTTAGGCAATTGTTTCAACAGATTAGAATCTGCTGTTTGAATTGAAAGTTAGTATTTCGTTTTTGTGTATTTGATGTAATTATTCAGAACTAGTCTTAATTAAGCAGCTCATTTTTCTTTTTTTTTATTGAAGTTCCCTCCACAAATGCATTTAAACAAATGGAAAAATGTTCTCTAAAATCACTGCCAGATGCTCTGTGGTGAAAAAAGATCACAAAGATTTCCTGAGAGGAAAATGATCCAGGTTATAACAAAGTGTTAAGGAAAGATGAATATCATTGAAATGCAACCTAGATAGCATCATTGTTCTACATGATGCTTTTTTATAAAACAGTATGAGGAGTTATTGTTTATTTTTATTTTTAAAGATTTTATTATTGCTGATTTTTACATCATATTTCAAATGTCATGTTTAACAAATAAGCATTCAAGACGGGACTCTCTGTATACAATCACTGGCACATAGATTTTAGAACGTAATTAAAATTAAGCTGAGGGTTTGTATGTCATAGATACATATTAATCTATATAATAAAACATTGTCGATAGAGTATATAATCCCATCATAGATTTTTATGTCTATGTAGTTATGTTTATATCTCCAAGAGCATGTCCATAACCTTGGGTACCTGAATATTGAGTCATTGTTCTTGTAGTGTGTGGATCTAATATCCACATATATTAATGAGACCATGTGTCTTTTGTTCCTTTGGTTTTGACTTATCTTACTCAACATGATTCCCTCTAGTTTCATCGAATTCCCAGTGAATGCTATTATTTTATCTTGTCTGCTGGCTATGTAGAATTCCATTCATATGTAGCAGGGCATTTGGGTTGTTTCCACTGCTTGGCTATAGTGCAGAGATGAACATGGCTGAGTAGGTGTCCTTATCATATCCTGGGATATGGTGATTTGAGTAGATGTCCAGGAGAGGTATGGCGGAATCATAGGGAAGTTTTTTAAGAAACCTCCAAACTGCCTTCCAGAGGGCTGAACTAGTTTACATTCCCACCAGCAGTGCAGTAGGGTTCCTCTTTCTCCACAACCCGGCCAGCATTTGTCATTGTCTGAGTTCAGAATATTGGCCATTCTTATTGGGGTAAGGTGGTATCTTAGGGTTGTTTTTATTTGTATTTCCTTTATGGCCAAGGATGATGAGCATTTTCTCATTTTTTTTTTTTTGCCATTTTAACCTCTTCTTTTGATAAGTCTCTCTTTAGTTCCCTTGCCCATTTAGTGATTGGTTTGTTGGATTTTGGGTGGGGATTAGTTTCTTGAGTTCCCTATAGATACTGGATATTAAGCTTTGTCTGGTGTATTATTGATAAATATCTTTTCCCAGTGGATTGGCTGTCTTTCTACTTTAGTAGCTATGCTTTTATCTGTACAGAAACTTTTTATTTTTTAGGTAGTCCCATTTGTAAGTCTCTCTCCAATCTGTTGTGACCCTGGGACTCTGTTCAGGAAGTTTTTGCCTGTGCCTATGAGTTCCAGTGTCTCTTCTATACTACTGTGTATCAGTTTCAGGGTTTCAGGTATGATATTGAGGTCTTTAAGCCATTTTGAGTTAATGCTTGTGCATGGTAATAGGCTGGGATCAATTTTTAGCTTTCTTCATGTGGCTGCCCAGTTTTGCCAGCACCAATAACTGAATAGGCTGTGTTTGTTCCACTGTATATCTCTGGCTCGTTTGTCGAATATAAGTTGACTATAGGTATGTGGTTTTATTTCTGGATCTTCTAATCCATTCCATTGATCTTTTGGTCTATTTGTGCCAATATCATGCTGTTTTTGTTATTATGGCTCCATGGTAGAGTTTGAAGTGTGGTATTGTAATATCACCTGCATTGCTCTTTTTGCCTAGAATTGCTTTGGCTGTTCTAGGTCATTTATTGTTCCATATGAACCTTTGGATTGTATCTTCTATTTCAATAAAGAACCACTTTGCTCAAGTGGTTTATTAATTCTAGGAGTACATGATACTTTTAAATGAAGATTCACTTGATAGCATTAATATTACAAACATGAGTGAAGCATTTTGAATATATAGACACCAAGAACGGCAAAGCTCTAAGCCTCAGTGCTCTTACGTTTGAAATTCAGTTCAAAGTCAGTGGTTGTCATTTATTCTGGGGGAGAATTCCTTCAAATATATCTCCTTTCAGCTTCTAAATCCAATCTCTGAGCATTTCTGAGTGATGTCTCATCTTGACATAATTGCCTTTTCCTCTTCTGCTTCCTCCTCCTTCTCTGCGTCTTCCTCTTCCTCTTGTTGTTGCTCTTCTCCTCTTCTTTTTCCTTCTCCTACTTCCATTTGTCAAGCACTATTTGAACCATGCTTTCAACCCTTTATGCTTTAGTTACTTTTCAGATAGGATCTACTGTTTTTGCTTGATACCATATTGGGACTATATTCTATCTGTATCTCTTGTGTGGTTGGAATTACAGGTGTGAACCACTACATCTGACCCTTTCATAATTTATAAACCTCAGTTTCTTAGTCAATAGACTAAGTTAGCTACTATTTTTTGTTACTGTGGTTGTTAGTTGTGGGGCTTAAACTCAGGGCCTGCATGCTGTTTCTGAGCCTATTTGTGCTCAAGGCTAGCATTCTACCACTTGAGCCACAGTGCCACTTCTGTTTTATGAGTGGGTAACTGGAGATAAGAATCTCATGGGGAATCTCCTGCCTGGGCTAGCTTTGAACCATGATCCTCAGCTCTCAGCCTCTTGAGTAGCTAGAATTACAGGTGGGAGCCACTGATGCCTGGCTGAGCTATTATTTTTAATTAGTACATACGTGACATGTTTATGGGGGTATAGTTTGAAAAATACATGCAAAATGACTAATGGTCAAATCAGAGAATTAGCATTTACTTTTCCTTAAATATTATTTTTGTGTGCTGGGCAGCTTTTAACTCCTGTACTCTAATATTCCTTTTTTTATTTTTGTGTGCTGGGCTTGAGCTCAGGGCCTGAGCACTGTCCTTGGACTTTCTCAAGGCTAGAGCTCTACCATTTGAGCCACAGCACCACTTCCGGCTTTTTTCTATGTATGTGGTACCAAGGAATCGAACCCGGGTCTTCGTGCATGCTAGGCAGGCACTTTAACCACTAGGCCAAACTCCCGGCCCCTAATATTCTTTTTTCTATATATTTTATTGTAATTAATAGAAGGGTTACATTATAATCACCAGATAGAATATTCACATACAGTGATGCCCTTACTCATGTCTTGGTTGTACTCTATTATTCTATATTTACCTGTTCTGCTGTCAATTCCTCTTATCTCTCTCTTTTGGTACATTCCTCTATCCTCTTTATATATTGTTCCTTCCTATTCTGGTGTACTAAAATTAAAATTTTGAAAAAGACTAAAGAGATGATATTGAGTAGGTGGGCCTGTGAATTCTTGTCCTTTTGTTGACTGAGAAACTAGCAACCAGCAACTATTGCCTTTCAATGGAAGACCAGGAAGCTCACATCTCCAACTTTCTTTTCAAATTCAATTTGCTTTGGTGAGAGTGTGACACTTTTTTTTTCTTTTTCTTTTTTTTTTTTTTTGCCAGTCCTGGGCTTGAGCTCAGGGCCTGAGCTCTGTCCTTGGACTTTCTCAAGGCTAGAGCTCTACCATTTGAGCTTCAGCACCACTTCTGGCTTTTTTTTTTTCTATGTATGTGGTACTGAGGAATTGAACCCCGGTCTTTGTGCATGCTAGGCAAGCACTTTAACCACTAGGCCAAACCCTCAGCCCCTGAGTACGACACTTTTCAACTTCATGGTATGTTGTTTGGACAAGAGGAGTATTCTTGACAGATGATCAAGTCTAGGGGTTTCCAGGACCATAAAAAAGCCAGAAAGATGATGTGCATTAAGATGACTTCATTTTAATTCCTGGATTACTCCTTTAAGAAAGGAAAATGCCTGGTTCTACCATCAAGGAAAAGGAAGTATGCTTTCTATCTCCTGTCCTGGGGACTTGTGGGGTCTACAGTTGTATGTACTGGAGCTATCTAGTGGTCATCCAGGTTGACAACAGCTGTCCCAGGACACGTGTTTGCTCCAGATGCTTGGAGTGTTGTTCACAATGTGTCACTGGATTGAACACATAGAATTCTCTTAAGAATTCAATCAGCCCCTCATTACTTTAAGTAACATGCATTTATTTAGTTACATTTCTGAGGGTCACAAGTCTGAAATCAGTTTTTTTGGTCCAAATCAAGGGGTTGTTAGATCTTCTGGTCCTGTGCAGGCTCATGGAATCTCTATCCTTGACTTTTCCAGCTTCTGGAGTGGCATTGGTTAGATTGCATTCCTTGGCTAAGGGTCTCTTCCTCCACTTTCAAAAGCCATATGCCTTCAAATCTTTCTTTCTGCAAGTTGTACATCATCTTCTCTATTGGGTAGTAGACTCAGACTGCCTCTTATAAGGATACATATGATAAAAGGGTTCACTTAAAAACGCTAGGTTCAGAGGGCATGGATATTTTTAGGTGCAATTGCTCAACTTATGCTACCTTTCTTTCATGTGTCTATAATATATCTCGTGTTCTGATAGTCCCTAAAACCATAAATGCATAGATGAATGGGAGATTGCTTTTATCTTCATAAAATTCAGTTTAAATGGAGAGATATAAGATACATATAAATGACTCTGCCTGAGTTCATGCCTCAGGGCTAGCACCAAAAAAAAAAAAAATGACTGTGATGCAGGAGTGATTTACAAATAGCGTTTTTACAATATCCAGGAAGGATGGTATCTGAGAACCTGGGAAAGCCTTAGAGATCTGTTCTCAAATGTTAAAAGGGGGAGAGCAGACATTTCTGCCTTAGCCTCACTGAGAGGGCACTGTAGTGCTTTCATATTAGCTCTTGGTCCACTTTGCTGTCTGTAGAGTTTTGGAAGTCTGATGGTAGATTTATGTTTTGAACAGGCAGAGATTCTTTTGATCCAAGCCGGTGCTTCCTGTGATAGTTCAAATATCTCAAAACCTTACTATCTATCCATTTGACAAAATGAATTTTTTTCCAACTGCCATATCTTGAGCTCTTTTAAAAATACTCAAAATTTTCATATTTAATTTCTTTATTTTGTTTTAGTATTTGGGCTTGAACTTAGAGCCTCATGCTCTTGGCTTAGCATTTTTTGTTCATGACTGATATTCTACTACTTGAGTCATGCCTTTTTTTTGCTGGTTAATTGGAGAAAGGAATCTTAGATTTTTCTGCTCTGGATGGCTTCAAATCTTGACCCCAGATCTCAGCCTCTTGAGTAGCTCGAATTACAGACATGAGCCACTTGTGTCAGGTTCTATTAGATTTCTTAACCCAATTGCTCTGCTGATCCCTTGAGCTTACTGGATATTAATGGGAAAACTATGTTTTTAGCATATCTCCCCTTGAGTTGATCTCATTAAAGATAATTCCTTCATGGGAAATTTGGAACAGAACTTTTCTTTGGCTACATTCAAGGGTTTAACTACTAGTATAATGCACCTTGACTTTTTTTTTTTGTGGGTTGTGAGGCTTGAACTCAGCCTGAGTGCTGTTTCTGAGCTCTTTCCATTTTCTTTTTTTTCATATATTTTTTATTGTAATTAATAGAAGGGTTACATTTTATTCATCAGATAGAAGGTGCACTGATTCACATACATTGATACCCTTTCTCATGTCTTGGTCCCCATTTCCCTCCCCCTACCCCCGCCCCTCATCTTGTTTTCCCCCCTTCCCTATCCAGTTTCAAATAACCAAATACAAATATATCCAATATATCAGACAACAAAGTGAGATACTGTAACAATATGAGATAACCAAGGGACAGCAAAAGAGATGAGAGATAATATAGTACATTAAGGACAACAATCACTCATTATATGGCTTTTGTTTCTATATCCTAGAGATCCTTTCATTTAGCGTCATACTATATGGCCTTATGTATCTAGGTTTTGCTCTATTGCAAATCTCTGCTTTGAGAGCCCAAGGTTTCTACTGATTATGACGAATGAGGGAAACCATTGAGCCCATGTTCCTTTGAGTCTGGCTTACTTCACTTAATATGATTTTTTCTAAGTCTTTCCATTTCCTAACAAATGGGGTGATGTCATTCTTTCTGACAGCAGCATAGAATTCCATTGTGTACAAATACCACAACTTGTTGATCCACTCATCAACTGAGGCACATTTAGGTTGGTTTCATATCTTTGCTATGGTGAATAGTGCTGCAATGAACATTGTTGTGCTAGTGGTTTTAGTAAGTCCTTGTTTCTGGACAATTGGGTAAATGCCTAGTAGTGGAATTGCTGGGTCATAGGGGAGTTCTATGTTTAGTCTTTTGAGGCACTGCCACACTGCTTTCCATAGTGGTTGAACGAGTTTGCACTCCCACCAACAGTGTAGTAGTGATCCCTCCTGGCCACATCCCCTCCAGCATCTGTTATTATTCGTTTTCCTGATCCTGGCCATTCTAACTGGAGTGAGGTGGAATTTTAGAGTTGTTTTGATTTGCATTTCTTTTATGACCAGAGATGTTGAGCATTTCTTCATGTGTCTATAGGCCATTTTTATTTCTTCTTCAGAGAAGACTCTCTTTAAGTCTTTGGCCCATCATTTAATGGGATGGTTGTTTCTTTGGAGATTAGTTTTGGAGTGATTCAATTTTTTGAGCTGTTGATGAATTTTAGATGTGACGCCTTTGTCTGTTGTATGGTTGGTGAAGATCTTCTCCCATTCTGTAGGCTTCCTAATTAATTTTACTAGCTATGTCCTTTGCCATACAAAGGCTCTGCAGTTTAATGCAGTCCCACTTATCCAGCCTTCCTCTGATTTGTTGTGATTCTTGGTCCTTATTAAGAAAGTTTCTACCTGTGCTAAGGAGGCCCAGTGTATGTCCTATTCCTTCTTGTAAAGTTTTCAGTGTGTCAGATTTTACCTCCAGGTCTTTGATCCATTTGGAGTTAATTCTAGTGCAGGGTGACAAGAAGGATCCAACTTTAGTTTTCTTCAGGTGTTTAGCCAGTTCTGCCACACAACTTGTTGAAGAGGCTGTCTTTCTTCCATTCTATTTTTTTTTGACTCCCTTGTCATAGATTAGATGGCCATAGGTCTGTGGTTTAATATCTGGGTCCTCAGTTCTATTCCATTGGTCTTCAGGCCTGTTCTTGTGCTAGTACCAAGCTGTTTTGATAATTATAGTCCTGTAGGAGAGTCTAAAGTTTGGAATTGAAATTCCTCCTGCGCTGTTCTTTCTGCTAAGAAGTGTTTTTGCTATACGGGGTCTTTTATTATTCCATATGAAATTTTGGATTGCCTCTTCTATTTCTTTAAAGAATGACATTGGATATTGATGGATATTGCGTTGAATTTGTAGATAGCCCTTGGCAAGATTGTCATTTTCACGATATTGATTCTTCCAATCCAGGAGCATGGGAGGTTTTTCCATTACCTCAGTTCTGCTTTAATTTCCTTTTTCAGGATTTTAATGTTTTCATCAAAAAGGTCCTTTACATTCTCAGTTAAGATAATTCCTAGGTACTTTATTTTCTTTGAGGCTATTGCAAAAGGAGTTGCTTTCCTGTTTGTTGCCTCGTTCCTCTCGCTGTTGGCATGGAGGAAGGCAGTTGATTTTTGAGGGTTAATTTTATATCCTGCTACCTTTCCAAAGTTTTGAATCAGCTCAAGGAGCTTGGAAGTGGAGTCTATAGGATTCTTTAAATACAGAATCATTTCATCTGCAAAGAGGGACAGTTTTACTTCCTCTTACCCTATTTGTATCCCCTTTATGCTTGCTTCTTGCCTTATTGCTTTGGCTAGGAATTCTAATGCTATGTTAAAGAGGAGTGGAGAGAGAGTGGGTATCCTTGTCTCGTTCCTGATTTTAGAGGGAATGGCTTTAGCTTTTCGCCATTAAGTGTAATATTAGCAGTGGCTTTGTCATACACAGCCTTTATTATACTGAGGAATGTTCCATGGATTCCTAGTTTCTCCAGAGCTTTTAACATAAAGGGGTGTTGGATCTTGTCAAATGCCTTTTCTGCATCTATTGAGACAATCATGTGATTTTTGTCCTTGCTCCTGTTGATGTGTTGAATTATATTAATTGATTTGCGTATGTTGAACCAGCTTTGCCTCCCTGTGATGAATCCTGTTTGATCATAGTGTATAATTTTTTTGATGAGTTGTTGTAGACGGTTGGCCAGTATTTTGTTGAGAAGTTTTGCATCGATGTTCATCAAAGAAATAGGTCTATAGTTCTCTTTCTTTGATAAATCTCTGTCACGTTTGAGGATGAGGGTTATACTGGTTTCATAGAATGAGTTTGGTAAAGAACCTTCATTTTCAATTTCGTTGAAGAGCTTAAGGAGTATTGGTGTGAGCTCTGCTTCGAAGACCTCATAGAATTCAGCTGTGAATCCATCTGGCCCTGGGCTTTTCTTAGGTGGAAGTTCTCTAATTGCCATTTCTATTTCAGAGCTTGAAATAGGGCTGTTGAGTTGGGTTATTTCTTCTTGGTTCAGTGTGGGTATGTTAATATTGGGTAGAAATTCATCCATTTCTTCTAGATTCTCAAATTTGTTGGCGTAAAGGTTTGAGAAGTATTCCCTCATGATGCTCTGGACCTTGGTAATTTCTGTCATGATATTACCATTTTCATCTGTGATTTTGTTTATTTTGCTATGCTCCCTTCTGTTTTTGGTAAGATTTGCTAAGGGTCTGTCAAGTTTGTTAATTTTTTTCAAAGAACCAACTCCTTGTTTTGTTGATTCTTTCTATAGTTTTTTTGGACTCCAATTCATTTAATTCTGCTTTGATTTTAATAATTTGCTTTCTTCTACTGGGATTAGGGTTGGTTTTTTGCTCTTTTTCCAGGAGCTTAAGGTGTCACATTAAATTGTTGGTTTGCAATTTTTCCAATTTGTTATTGTAGGCACTCAGCGCTATAAATTTTCCTCTGAGTACTGCCTTTGCCATGTCCCCAAGGAGTTGGTATTTTGTGTGCTCCTTTTTGTTAAATTTCATAAACGGTTGGATTTCTGTTCTGATCTCCTTGATGACCCACTGGTGATTCAACAATGTGTTGTTCAATACCCATGAGTTACAGGGTTTTCGTTGGTGAAGATCGGTGTTCAGTTCCAATTTGATGCCCTTGTGGTCTGAGAAAGTGCAGGGAATAATTTTAGTGTTTGTGAATCTGCCTAGGTTTGTTTTATGCCCTAAAATGTGGTCTATTTTGGAAAATGTTCCATGTGCTCTTGAAAAAAATGTATATTGTATTGTTGCTGGGTGGAATAATCTGCGGATGTCTGTTAGATCTAGTTGGTCTTTACTGTTGTTCAAATCTAAGATTTCTCTGTTAAGTTTTTGCCTGGTTGATCTGTCCATAGGTGAGAGTGGTGTGTTAAAGTCACCAACAATCACTGTGTTTCAATCTATGTATGGTTTCAGTGAAAGTAAAGTTTGCTTGATGAAGTTCGGAGCTCCGGGATTAGGTGTGTAGATATTTAGGATGTTTATGTCCTCCTGGAGGAAAGATCCCTTTAGTAGTATGTAGTAACCTTCTTTGTCTTTTCTCACTAATTTTAGTTTGAAGTCTATTTTATCTGATATGAGGACGGCAACTCCAGCCTGTTTATGGGGGCTGTTAGCTTGATAAACTTTTTTCCAACCTCTCACTTTCAAAAAATGTTTTTTTGGGGTAATATGTGTCTCTTGAAGACAGTAGAATGATGACCTTGCTTTTTGATCCAAGTAGATAGTCTGTCGTTTAATTGGAGAGTTAAGTCCATTGATATTGAGAGTCAGGATTGAGAAATATTTATTAGTTCCTGCCATTTTTACAAGCTTTCATTAGGGCCCATGTCTTGACAGTTCTTGTGGTACTTAGATGATATGTGTTTTAGATGCCATTTCTTTCTCTGTATTACATTTGTGTTGGTTTTCTATGTGTAGAACATCTTTGAGAATTTTCTGTAATGTTCGTTTGGTTGCTACATAATGTTGCAGCTTTTCCCTGGAATGGAATGTTTTTATGTTCCCTCAGTTATGAATGAGAGCTTAGCTGGGTACAGTATTCTTGCTTGGTAGTTATTTGACTTCAGGGCCTGACATATATCCTTCCAATCTCTTCTTGCTTGCATGGTCTCTGCTGAGAAATCTGGGGTTATTCTGATTTGTTTGCCTTTATAGGTGATTGTTCTCTTCTCTCTGGCTGCTTTTAGGATCCTTTCTTTGGTCTCTATTGATCCAGTTTGGATTATAATGTGGCGGTGGGATGTCCTTTTCTCGTCAGGTCTGTTTGGGGTTCTAAAAGCTTCTTGTATCTGGATGGGCCTACCCTTCTGGATATTTGGGAAGTTCTCTGAGATGATTCCCTGAAGTATATTTCCAATACCATTGACCTCTTTCTCCAGACCCTCCTCAATACCAATTAGCCTTAAATTAGGCTTCCTAATTGTGTCTTGGACCTCCTGAAGTGTTTTCTCATATTTGAATTGACTCATTTTCTGTTCTTTCTCTATAACAACTAAATTATCTTCAACCCTGGAAATTCTCTCTTCTGCATTGTCTAACCTGCTATCAAAGCTTTCTACTTTATTCTTCAACCCCCTTGCTTCTAATTGCTCATTTTTGATGCCTTGTATCTCTTGTTTTAGATCATGTATGGATTTCTTTAGCTCCTTGATTTCCATTTGAGTGGTTAGCTCAGCAGTTTTATTCTCTTTGGACATTTGTTGGAGTTCGGTCACCTTTTTTTTGTGGATTCTAGGAATTCATCCATTTTTCTTTGAAAAACCTTTATTATGGCCTCCTTTATGGCTTTCCCTTTTTCACGTATCACCTTGTTTATGGTTTCTTGTTTAGCTATAGCTTCCTCCCTTATCTCTTTCTTTATGTTTTCACATTTTTCATTAATGATGTTTATCAATTGTATTTGTATAGCACTTGGAAGGCTCTCCTCTAGATTTGCCACTGACTGCTCCATTGCCTGTTTATATTGGGTGGGAGATGCCATTCCTTGATTTGACATTTTTCTTGAGTTTCTTGTTCTGCCCATTTGAAAATGGGAGCAAGATTAATACTAAACAAGATTATAATTTTTCAGATATAACCAATCTAGACCTTTTTAGTTGGCTGACAATAGATGTTCACACTTTTAGATTGGTAATATCACTCTCTCTTTCTTTTTGTACACTTACATACAAATCTAATACAACCACAGATTACCGATTTATGACCAAAACAATAAGCCCCTCAATCCAATCTCTATTGTATTTAAGTCCCTCTGGACCTAGAGTATAATTGAACACCTAGATACACAGCATTGCTCAATAACCATCAAATGTAGATCCATGTATTATAAGAGTTGAAGGATGAATAGAGGGCCAGAGATAGAAAAACAATATGAAAGACAGCAAGGGAGGTAGGAAAAGAATAATGCAGGAGTGTAAGATTATTATAGTAATGAAGAAAAGGTATAGTGTAAGGATAGCTGACCTAAGGTGATAGACAGGTTGAATATTTGAGTAGAAAGTTTAGAAGAACTTAGATAAAACTTATGAAAATAAGAAAAGTAATAAGAAGAATATGTAGAGAAAAGAGGGAGGTAGATAGAGGAGATTTCAATGATACAAATTTTAAAAAGACAACAACAAAACACCCCTCCCCCCAAAAAAAGTGGGGGGAGATTCCTCACTATTGTGAGTTCTTACCTAAGAGATACTAGGGTTGAGAACCAGATGATAAAAAAGCAGGTGACTGTATCAATATAGATATCATATTTATTCAGACTGTACCCAGAGGTGTCACTCTGTTTCTAGGAATGACCACAGTGAGAGAAGGAATGTGGGAAAAGAGAGGAAAGGAAAAAAAAGGAATGAATCATAACATTAAAAAAAAGGTGTAGGTAAAATGGCAAAGAGAAAATAAGAACACCTAAAAATGCAAATGAAAAGGGGTAGAAGAACAACAACAAAAAGGGTATTCTTCAGTTTTTTGGGGGTGGGCAGGATAGGAAACTTGTGTCTCCATTAAATTCGGGATCCAAACACTTCACAAAGTCTTTTTCTCTTGTGATTTGGCTTTGCGGTTTTTCGGATCAGATTGCTTGATTGGGAAAACAAAGCTGAAAGATCAGCGGGCGGCTTGGTTTACCAGGCTTGTGGCCTGGCGCAGGGGTCGGACTTCAGCAGTGCTGGGGCCGGATTTCCGGCTAAGGGATCTGTGGGAAATCTTTTGCCAGTTAGAAGGATGGCGCTTCCAGCATCACCTCTCAGGCTCCAATTGCTTTGCCTGGGTCTTTGCCAGCAGTCAAGATGGCGCTGCTCTCAGTGGGAGGGGGAGGGGCTCCCTCCCAATGCCGTTCCATGAGCAGAAGTGGAAACTTCTCTGCCGAGGTACTCACAAATTGCTGGATTCTCCCGGTCCGTGAAGTTGGCGGGGTGTTGGGTCTGGGCTCGCGCAGGCGCTGTGTGGCTCTGTCTGCAGCCGGAGGGTCTGCGCTGCGGAGAAGCGCTGTCTGCTCCGTGGCCGGCGGGGCTACATGCTGTATTCTGCCTTTTTCCTCTCTGACTGAGATCTCTGTGGCGCTAAAGCTTACTTAGGATCAATTTCTGGTAAAGAACTGTCCCCTACGCTACCAGAACTTGTATCTTGGCGGGAGCTCAGAATGACTCACACTGAACTGCTGTCATCTTACGCCGATTTCCCGATCGTCTCATTTTCTAGAGGTTAACTGGAGATAAGAGTCTCAGGTCCTTTTGTGCTCGGGCTGGCTTTGAACCTTGATCCTCAGATCTCAGCCTCCTGAGTAGCTAGGATTCTAGGATTACAGGTATGAGCCACTGAGCTCGGCTTGACTTGATTGTTTAATCATGGCTTTAAAATTGTTTAAGTGTTTCAAAGATTTGTTGAGCTAACTTCGTCTTTACTTTTGGAGTTGAGAAGTAATTTCCTCTCTGAACCCTTTTAGGCATCATTATTCCCTTTTGTTTCATTTTGGAAACAAGGAACTGTTCTTTTCTGGTCTTATTTGTTTAATTCTTTGCCAAATGGGGCAATGAACACATTTCTATTTTCCAAGCTTTGTGCTTAAATACCCTGAGCACAGGATTGTCTCCTAAATCACTGCTATGAATAGTTTACAAAATAAGTTGTCAATCAATGCCTTTGATGTGTGATCTCCTGATTGTGATCTTCCAGAAAAGGCCACACATTTAAGATTAAGGTTTAGAAACTTCTTTTCTTTTCTAAAAATCCGTATCTGTATTAGTCACAGTGAATTTGGCAGCCTCTGAATGTATGCAGATTCATTTCCTGTTCATGCAAAGCTGGTTGTACATGGTTGAAACTTTCCAGGCGTGTCTTCTACAAGCTGAGTTAGCATCTCATCTTCATATCATCATCAGGTTCAATGATTGCCCTATGAGCCGAATGATGAGTGGAGAACCAGGAAGTTTCTAAAAGCAAACTACAGATGTGGCCTTGATTCCAGTTTCTTTAACTACAGTAAGCCTCACCTAACCTCAATGAAAAGCCACTTCTCTGACAGACCTGAAAAGAAAAAAGAAATTAGGCAGTTTTGTTATTTACCACAGCCCAATGACAGTGCTCAGGCCCTGAGTTCAAGCCCTGGGATTGCCAGACAAACAAACAAACACACAAAAAACACCCCAAACCAAACAAACCTAAAAAACCAACACCCCCTCCCCTCCCCTCCCCCAACAGTATCCTTTTTTCCCCTGTGCATTTCTAGAGGTTACTAGACATTTTTGGGGAATCTTTTTTGCCAGTCCTGGGGCACTGTCCTTGAGCTTTCTCAAGACTAGTGCTCTATCATTTGAGCCACAGCACCACATCTGGCCATTTCTGTGTATGTGGTGCCAAGGAATTATACTCAGGCCTTTGTGCATGTGGGCTACCATTAGACCACACTCCTGGCCTGGAATTCTTGATTGTTCTTTTGGCAAATGGCATTCATAAGTGATATGGAAGGCAGATGAGAGGTTAAAGCTGTTGCTCCAAGGGCCTGTGTGCAGAATAGGGTTAAGTAAGCAGCAGATACATACTCAGTAGTCAGTTCTCTGGGCAGTGGGAAGCTTGGGCAAAAGGCTGCAGGATTGCTTTGTTTTTGCCCCTGGCCATTAATTATTTTTGAGAGTCTCTAACAGATTGTTCTCTCTCTTTTTTTTCTTGAAATATCTCCGGGGCACTTCTGACTTATAAGGCGAGAAGCAACTTGTAAGCAAATCCTCAAATATAGGAAACAGATCCTCAAATACAGGGATCCAATATGTTTAAATGTTAACCAGTAATAATTTCATCCACTGGAGAAGAAATATTGGTAGACAATAGCATATATGGCAAAATAGCCACTTAAATTACTCCATGTAGCCAGACACGGGTGGCTCACGTATGTAATCCTAGCTACTCAGGAGGCTGAGATCAAAGCCAGCACAGGCAGAAAAGTCTTTGAGACTCTTATCACCAACAAACTACTCCTGTATCCTATTTTAATTACCCAAAAACCAGAGGTGGAGTTATGGTTCAAAGTGATCATTCACTAGCCTTGAGCAAAAATGCTCAGTGACAATACCCAGGTCCTGAGTTCAAGCCCCACACCCCCAAACCAAACCAAATGAAACCAAACTTTGTCTTTAAAATGAAGTGCTGCTTATTGTAGACAGGGCTTTGGGAGACCAAGTGGTTGTTTTGCTAGAGTATGGTGATGGGTATGAGGGCTACAAGACCTTGGGATGAGATCACTGCTTACAATGGAGGAAAATGAAAAAAAAAAAAAGGAAAAAGTAAGAAAGAAGAAAAGAAAAGGGAAAAATGTCTCTGAATGATTGATGCTCTTTTGTTTTTTTGGTTATAGGTCTTGAACTCTGGGCCTGGGTACTGTCTCTGACCTCTTTAGCTCAGGGCTACTGCCCTAACCCCTGAGCCACAGAGCCACTTCTGGTTTTCCAGTGGTTAGTTGGAGATAAGAGTCTCCAAGTCTTTGGTGCCTGGGCTGATGATTGATACTCTTCATCAAACAAATGCCAGGAATTGGAGACTTGTTCTAGGGGTTGAGAAAAGGTGGGGGGGAGGGACACATGAATGGAAGGAGGAAGGATGAAGAAATGCAGTCATTATCTTCAATGTACACTATGTAGAAATGAACTGTATAACTTGAGGGTAGAGATGCGAGGGGAAAGTAGAGGAGAAGGAAGGAAGTGATGACATTGACCAAGAAGACATGTACTATAGCCTGACTTAGGGAGCTGTAACCTCTTTGTGGGACCACTTAATAATAGTAATTAAAAAAAAGAATAAGGGAAAAGAATGACATTTTTTTGGCTATGATCATAGTCAGACTATCAAAGAGCTTTTATGACTGCTTTGAAAGAATCTTTTTTTATTAAAGAATTTATTTTTTTAATTGTATTTAATAAAAGGGTTACATGATATTTGCAAGATAGAAGGTGCATTAATTCACATACATTGATACCCTTTCACATGTCTTGGTACCCATCACCCTCCCCCCCACCTCCCCACCCATCTTGGTTTTCCCCCTTCCCTATCAAATTTCAAATAACCAAATATAAATAAATTCAATATATCAGATAACAAAGTGAGATACTGTAACAATATGAGATACCCAAGGGACAGCAAAGGAGATGAAAGATAATATAGTACATTAAGGACAACAATCATTCATTATATGACTTTTGTTTCAGTATCCTGGAGGTCCTTTCAATTAGCTTCATACTATATGGTCTTATGTATCAAGGTTTTGCTCTATTGCAGATCTCTGCTAGGAGAGCCCAAGGTTTCTACTGATTATGACAAATGAGGGAAACCATTGAGCCTAAGTTCCTTTGAGTCTGGCTTACTTCACTTAATATGATTTTTTCTAAGTCTTTCCATTTCCTAACAAATGGGGTGATGTCATTCTTTCTGACAGCAGCATAGAATTCCATTGTGTACAAATACCACAACTTGTTGATCCACTCATCAACTGAGGGACATCTAGGTTGGTTCCATATCTTTGCTATGGTGAATAGTGCTGCAATGAACATTGTTGTGCTAGTGGATTTAGTATGCCCTAGATTCTGGATGGTTGGGTAAATGCCAAGTAGTGGGATTGCTGGGTCATAGGGGAGTTCTATGTTTAGCCTTTTGAGGCACTGCCATACTGCTTTCCATAGTTGGTTGAACGAGTTTGCACTCCCACCAACAGTGTAGTAGTGATCCCTCCTGGCCACATCCCCTCCAGCATCTGTTATTATTCGTTTTCCTGATCCTGGCCATTCTAACTGGAGTGAGGTGGAATCTTAGAGTTGTTTTGATTTGCATTTCTTTTATGACCAGAGATGCTGAGCATTTCTTCATGTGTCTATAGGCCATTTTTATTTCTTCTTCAGAGAAGACTCTCTTTAAGTCTTTGGCCCATTTTTTAATGGGATGGTTGTTACTTTGGAGTTTAGTTTTGGAGTGATTCAATTTTTTGAGCTGTTGATATACTTTAGATATGAGGCCTTGGTCTGTTGTTTGGTTGGTGAAGATCTTCTCCCATTCTGTAGGCTTCCTAATTAATTTACTAGCTATGTCCTTTGCCATACAAAAGCTCTGCAGTTTAATGCAGTCCCACTTATCCAGCCTTTCTCTGATTTGTTGTGATTCTTGGTCCTTATTAAGAAAGTTTTGACCTGTGCCAAGGAGGCCTAGTGTATCTCCTATTCCTTCTTGTAAAGTTTTCAGTGTGTCAGATTTTACCTCCAGGTCTTTGATCCATTTGGAGTTAATTCTAGTGCAGGGTGACAAAGAAGGATCCAACTTTAGTTTTCTTCAGGTGTTTAGCCAGTTCTGCCAGCACAACTTGTTGAAGAGGCTGTCTTTCTTCCATTCTATTTTTTTTTTTTTGACTCCCTTGTCAAAGATTAGGTGGCCATAGGTCTGTGGTTTAATATCTGGGTCCTCAGTTCTTTTTTTTTTTGCCAGTCCTGGGCTTGAGCTCAGGGCCTGAGCACTGTCCTTGGTCTTTCTCAAGGCTAGAGCTCTACCACTTGAGCCTTAGCACCACTTCCGGCTTTTTTTTCTATATATGTGGTACCAAGGAATCGAACCCGGGTCTTCATGCATGCTAGGCAAGCACTCTACCACTAGGCCAAACTCCCAGCCCCCTGGGTCCTCAGTTCTATTCCATTGGTCTTCAGGCCTGTTCTTGTGCCAGTACCAAGCTGTTTTGATAATTATAGCTCTGTAATAGAGTTTAAAGTTTGGAATTGAAATTCCTCCTGCGCTGTTCTTTCTGCTAAGAAGTGTTTTTGCTATACGGGGTCTTTTATTATTCCATATGAAATTTTGGATTGCCTCTTCTATTTCTTTAAAGAATGCCATTGGGATATTGATGGGTATTGCGCTGAATTTGTAGATGGCCCTTGGCAAGATTGTCATTTTCACGATGTTGATTCTTTCAATTCAGGAGCATGGGAGGTTTTTCCATTTCCTGAGTTCTGCTTTAAATTCCTTTTTTAGGGTTTTAAAGTTTTCATCAAAAAGGTCCTTTACATTCTTAGTTAAGCTAATTCCTAGGTACTTTATTTTCTTTGAGGCTATTGTGAAAGGAGATGCTTTCCTGATTATTGCCTCTTTCCTCTCACTGTTGGCGTAAAGGAAGGCAGTTGATTTTTGAGAGTTAATTTTATAGCCTGCTACCTTCCAAAGTTTTGAATCAGCTCAAGGAGCTTGGGAGTAGAGTTTGTAGGATTCTTTAAATACAGAATCATTTCATCTGCAAAGAGGGATAGTTTTACTTCCTCTTTCTCTGTTTGTATCCCCTTTATGCTTGCGTCTTGCCTTATTGCTTTGGTTAGGAATTCTAATACTATGTTAAAGAGGAGTGGAGAGATTTGGCATCCTTTTCTCGTTCCTGATTTTAGAGGGAATGGCTTTAGCTTTTCACCATTAAGTGTAATATTAGCAGTGGCTTTGTCATACACAGCCTTTATTATACTGAGGAATGTTCCATGGATTCCTAGTTTCTCCAGAGCTTTTAACATAAAGGGGTGTTGGATCTTGTCAAATGCCTTTTCTGCATCTATTGAGACAATCATGTGATTTTTGTCCTTGCTCCTGTTGATGTGTTGAATTATATTAATTGATTTGCGTATGTTGAACCAGCTTTGCCTCCCTGTGATGAATCCTGTTTGATCACAGTGTATAATTTTTTTGATGAGTTGTTGTAGACGGTTGGCCAGTATTTTGTTGAGAAGTTTTGCATCGATGTTCATCAAAGAAATAGGTCTATAGTTCTCTTTCTTTGATAAATCTCTGTCACGTTTGAGGATGAGGGTTATACTGGTTTCATAGAATGAGTTTGGTAAAGAACCTTCATTTTCAATTTCGTTGAAGAGCTTAAGGAGTATTGGTGTGAGCTCTGCTTCGAAGACCTCATAGAATTCAGCTGTGAATCCATCTGGCCCTGGGCTTTTCTTAGGTGGAAGTTCTCTAATTGCCATTTCTATTTCAGAGCTTGAAATAGGGCTGTTGAGTTGGGTTATTTCTTCTTGGTTCAGTGTGGGTATGTTAATATTGGGTAGAAATTCATCCATTTCTTCTAGATTCTCAAATTTGTTGGCGTAAAGGTTTGAGAAGTATTCCCTCATGATATTCTGGATCTTGGTAATTTCTGTCGTGATATTACCATTTTTGTCTGCGATTTTGTTTATTTAGGTATGCTCTCTTCTTTTTTTGGTAAGATTTGCTAAAGGTTTGTCAATTTTGTTAATTCTTTTGAAACAATCTTTTATCTCTAAATCTGAAATCCTTAGCACCAAATTTGGTATTAAAAACAACAACAACAAAAAAAAACCCTTCGGGGCCAGGAATTTGGCCTAGTGGTAGAGTGCTTGCCTAGCATGCATGAAGACCCAGGTTTGACTCCTTAGTACCATATACATAGAAAGAACCCAGAAGTGTGCTGTGGTTCAAGTGGTACAGCTCTAGCCTTGAGAAAAAAACCCAAGGATAGTGCTCAGGCCCTGAGTTCAAGGCCCAGGATTGGCAAAAAAAAAAAAATCAAATCTTTGAAGCTGGAAGCCAGTTGCTCATGCCTGCAATCCTAGCTACTCAGGTGGCTGAGATTTGAGGATCACGGTTCAGAGCCAGCCCGGACACTAAAATCTGTGAGACTCTTAACTCCAATTAAGTCCTAGAATACCAGAAGTAGTACTGTGGCTTAAGTGGTAGAGTGCTAACCTTGAGCCGAAGAGCTTAGGGACAATTCCAGGCCCAGAGTTCAAGATCCACGACCAATAAATAAAAAGTAACAACAAAAACCTTTAAGTTAAAACAATAGCAACAACAATAAACCCCAAACAGATTTTAGCTAGTGCTATAAAAATTGGGTCATTGATGGGAAACTCGTGAAATCCAAATATTAGGAATTGAGACATGAGATGAATTCTACTTATCTGTAATTCTTGCAATGACCTGACTTCTTGTTTGAATAATCTACAAAAACTTCAACTAATATGACCTCAAAGGGATTAAGAAAGGATTAATAGGGTATAAAGATAAACTTCTAGCCTTTTCTCCTTTCTTTTTTTTTTAAATCATCCCCAGACCCATAGTCACAGAGCCCTAAAGACTCCAGTGTACAGGAAAAGTCTCACATTAGAGGATAATTATCAAATATTGACAATTTATATCAATGGGCAGAGGAGTGTAGCCCTAATGTTAGCTGTATGGGATGCATTTTGAGATTTCTGAGCTTCATAAATATAGTATAACAAATTTATGTGGCTTTAAGTCACTAAGTGTGGGGTAACTTATAGCATCAATAGAAAACAAGTACAATTTGACTTGCTAAGTTTTTACTTAATAAGGAGAATAAAGCAATTCTAGATATGATGACCAAAGATGACAGCTGTAGCTACAACATATACCTTTTTTTAATATATTTTTTATTGTAATTAATAGAAGGGTTACATGATATTTGCCAGATAGATGGTGCATTAATTCCCATATATTGATACCCTTTCACATGTCTTGGTCCCCATTTCCCTCCCCCCCACCCCCACCCTTCATCTTGTTTTCCCCCATTCCCTATCCAATTTCAAATAACCAAATACAACATATACCTTTATACCAACCCGTATCTTTACCCAAGTGCCATGTTAGTCATCAAAACTGAGTCTACAGGATGTAAAAGGAGGATTGTTTAAGTGGGGATCTGAATTCTGTCAGACTGAGATGAAGCTGAGGGAGCATCAAGACCACAAGGAGCATTTTTACGGTGTGATCTTGTATTGTTTGGACTCTGGGCTGCTCTTACTCTAGAGGAGGCAGAGGATACATTTGGAGGATAGCCTGGCTGCTCAACATTCCTGAAAAGGTTCTGTTGTTTCATTTCCTAATGTGCCACATAGTATTTCATGAGCTAATCCATTCAACCAGTCTGTGTCTTTAAAATGAAAAGTTAATGCCATTTACATTTAGGGTCATTATTAAGAAGTATATATTAATTTTTGTCTTCTTCATTGTAGAGTTTTGCTGGTTTACTTAATCAATAATATTTGCTTCTTTCTCATTTCTCATTTATCTATTCTCCTAGTGAGATGTATTTTTTTTGGGCAGTCCTGGGCTTGAGCTCAGGGCCTGAGCACTCTCCTTGGACTTTCTCAAGGCTAGAGCTCTACCACTTGAGCCACAGCACCATTTCTGGCTTTGTAATATGTATGTGGTACTGAGGAATCTAACCTGGGTCTTCGTGCGTGCTAGGCAAGCACTCTACTGCTAGGCTAAACTTCCGACCCCATGTGTGTGTATATTCTAAACATCTTCTACATTACTTTCATAGTGGTCATGAATTACTTTAATTTATGCTTGTTATGGAAGTTCTCTGTTTCTCCTTTGATTTTAAAGAATAACTAATATAATAGTCACGTTTAGCAGCTGTTTCATTTCTTAGCTTGAATTTCATCAGTATATGCTCTTTTGGGTCCTGTTGCTTCCATTGAGAACTCTTCTGTTATTGTGATAAGTTGGTAAATAAATCAGTGCTCATTATATGGCTTTTGTTTCTATACTCTGGAGGTCCTTTCATTTAGTGTCATTCTACATGGCCTTATGTATCTAGATTTTGTTCTATTGTAAATCACTACTAGAAGAGCCCAAGGTTTTGCTGTCCCTTGGTTATCTCATATTGTTATAGTATTTCACCTTGTTATCTGATATATGTGTATTTGAAATTGGATAGGGAAGGGGAAAAACAAGATAAGGGGTGGGGGTTGGGAGAGGGAAATGAGGACCAAGACATGAGAAAGGGTATCAATGTATGTGAAGTAATGTACCTTCTATCTGGTGAATATGATGTAACCCTTCTATTAATTACAATAAAAATATATGGGAAAAAAGAAAAATAAAGGCTGATATTAAACCTAAAAAAATCAGTGCTTCTCTTGCAGCTTTATCTATTCTTTCTTTATTTTGTACTCTAGATGTTTTATCTGTAATGTATGGAGATATTATTTTCTGGTCCTGTCCATTTGGAGTTTTAAATGCTATCTCTCTCTCTCTCTTTCTCCTCCTCCTCCTTCTCCTCTTCCTCCTCCTCTTTCTTCTTCTCCTTCTCCTTCTTCTTCTCTTTCTCCTTCTTCTCCTTCTTTTTTTGTTGGTCTCAGGGCTTGTACTCTGAGATTGGGCACTGCTCCTGAGCTCTTCAGCTCAAGGCTAGCACTCTACCACTTGTGCCACAGTGCCACTTCCAGCATTCTGGTGTTTAATTGGAGATAAGAATTTCACAGACTTTCCTGTCTGGGTTGGCTTTGAACTGGGATCCTCAGATCTCATCTCCTGAGTTGCTAGGATTACAGGTGTGAGCCACCATGCCCAGCAAAGTTTTCGCATTTTTTTATGCAGCTAACAATAAGTATTCCACTGAATAGCTTCTCTCTCTCTTTCTTTTTAGTCAGTTGTGGGGCTTGAACTTTGGCCTGGGCACTGTCCCTGAGCTCTTCAGCTCAAGGCCACCGTCCTACCCCTTGAGCCATAGTACCACTTGGTTTTGGGTGGTTAATAGAGATAAGAGTCTCACGTGCCTGTGCCTTCTGACTTTGAACTGTGATCCTCAGATTCAGCCTCCTGAGTAGCTAGTATTACATGCGTGAGCCACTGGCACCTGCCTTAAATGCTTCATTTTCTTATATGTTTATTTCTTGCCATAGATTTAGAATCTGTAAATGTTTTCATCAAGTAGGTTTCCTATGCCTTTAATTTATATCTTTATTCCTTTCCATACCACTGACTCACAGGTTTGGTTTCTTCATTATGTCCCAGTGGTCTGTATACTTTAGTCATGATTATTTTTGTTTTTCTTTATTGTTATTTGAATGTAATAGTTTTTTCCAGTACTGGGATTTGAACTCAGGGCCTTATGTTTGCTAGGTAGGCATTTTACGGCTTGAACCTAGGCTAATCTCTTTTAGCTCTAGTTGTTTTTGAATAGAGCCTCATGTTTATGCTTTCAGTATAGCTGGGATGACAGGCATGTACTTCCATATTCAGCTTTTATTGGTTGAGATAGTGTCTCATGAAAATTTCCCCTAGACTAGCCTCAAATCACAATCCGTTTGATCTCTGCATCCCAAATAGCTAGGTTTCTAGGCATATGTAATAATATTTTTAACATCTTCAATATCTGAAGTTCTTCTTCTATTTAACTTAGTCTGTTTGTACTGCTTTCCATTGAGTTTTAAAATTTGCTTTATTAAGTTTTTCTTTTCTTTTCTTTTTTTTTCTTTTGCCAGTCCTGGGCTTGAGCTCAGGGCCTGAGCACTGTCCTTGGACTTTCTCAAGGCTAGAGCTCTAACACTTGAGCCTCAGCACCACTTCCGGCTTTTTTCTATGTATGTGGTACCGAGGAATCGAATCCGGGTCTTCATGCATGCTAGGCAAGCACTTTAACCACTAGGCCAAACTTCCGGCCCCTTTATTAAGTTTTTCATTCCCAACCATTCATTCCTCCTCACCTCAAAATTTCTATCCCTTTGCTGCATTTCTCTTCCAAGTTCTTGACTTTCTCATCCAAGTTGGTAGCTTTGTCTTTCAAGAGTTGAAACAGCCTTTTTACTTCATTCATTCTGTTTGAGTCTTTTTAAAAAATTGATTATTTCTGAAGACTTTTGAAGTCTTTATCTGACATTTCAACCACTGTAATGTCTTTGGATTCAATATTGAAGAGATTTAAACATTTTTTTTTTGCCAGTCGTGGGGCAGGGTTTGAACTCATTATCCTTGGACACTGTTTGCTCAAGGCTGGCGCTCTGCCACTTCAACTACAGTGCCCTTCCAGCTTTCTCTATGTATGTTGTACTGAGGAACTGAACCCAGGATTTGTGCATGCAAGGCAAGCACTCTACCACTAGGTTATGCTCCCAGACTGAGATGTGAACTTTTTGAGGAGCCATGTTGCCTTGCTTTTTCATATCTCTTGCATTTTAAAGGCATGATTAATCGGGGCTATTGGAATGGAAATCTGTTCTGGTCTTATCCAGGATCTCCTGAGTGGTAGTCCTCTCTTGAAGTTTCAACCTTCAGAAAGGAGGAGACAAGCCTCTACAAAAGCAATACACCAAACAAACCAGACACAGGGTGTAATGTAAAGAAATTAAAGCCAAGTATTCTACTACCAAAAGTTATAGATGAGAAAATGATTAGAATAAAAATTAATTAGGAACTAAAACTCAATTAAGTAAAAGTAATGATAATAAATAAATAAATGAGGGAGAAAGGAAAGTGTAAAAAGAAAGTAAGGTTAAATAAATGAAAATAAAACAAAAATGATGAGAATGTGAGTAGGAGGTGGAGAAAAGAACAAGAGATAAAAACTGATTACAAAGAAAAGAAAAATGTAAATAAATAGATAAGCTAGGAAGAGGAATCTAAAATAAAAGCATGTAATAGTTTGGAAAATAGCCTGAAAACAATATTAAAAATACTGTAAGAACTAGGCCATGCTCCCAGCCCTTTAGCTTGTTCTTTGAGACAGGATTTTACTAATTTTTACTCAAGGTAGCCTTGAATTTCTATCAGCCTAATCTCTACATCTCAAGTAACTAGGAGAACAGGTGTGAGCCACAATATCTGAGTAATACCTAATTTAATATGGGAGGGGGGATACTTGAAAATAAGTGCATGATTTTTATATCAGTCTATAAGTCATTTTATTGTTATAGGGAATGACAAAAAAATCACTGATTAGTTTCTTTAACAGCTATAGGTTACTAGATGAGGTTCTGTACAATGCCTCTGGGGGTTTCTTGTAGTTTATGCCAGTTTATCTATTACTTTATCTGTAGCAACATCACATCCCTGTCTTGTAATTCTAAGAGAAGAAAGGTGACAACTTTTTCTCTTGTTGAACATATCATTAGACAAAATGTTAGGTTCAGGCAATAAAAGGCACCTTTATCTTTTTTTCTCATTTATTGATGTACATTGTGGGAGAAGAGATGTAATGCTTCAGCCGCTCCACTGGCCTTCCCACAGTTTTACCCAGTACTTTGGATAGAAGCTGGTAAACTTTGGAAGGAATTCTTCTTTGAATTAGGTTTGCTTTGTTCCAAAAAGTTTAGCACCCTAGAAAAAATTTACACCTGTGATGATTTTCTTCAATCATTAGCAGTCCAACTATCTGGTGGGGATTGGTCAACCCAGGCTGGAAAGAACAAGAGAATGGAGTCAGGTGGAGGGTGAGGGGCAAGAGAAGAGGAGTAATGACAGGAGTGGAGAGAATGGGCTCCTCGGGCTCTTGGCTGGGCTGTAGGACACTGGGGCGTGGGGAGGAGGCGCCATGTGCTGTCTTCAAGAATGGCTCTTGGGAGGTGCATTTGTAAGAATTGCCATTCTGAAGTCTGAATTTAGGGGTGGACAATCTGCACACAAACATGTTCTAAAGTGTGAGTATTGGCTCTGTCAATTCTCTAGCAGCACTGTGAGCTGAAAAAGCTTGAGGAGCCCTGACAGATGTTGGAAACCCCTGGTAATGGCACTACTAGAAAATGTGGACATCTGAGACTTGCCCGTTTCCCTTAGACTGGTAAGTCTGATTTCCTTTCCAAATCCATCTTTAACCCAGACAGTTACAAACAGGACCCCTGACATGCTCAGAGTAATCCAAGACAGAGACAGCCTCAGTTCTCCATGAGGGGCCAGTTGGAGTAGCCAGGCCTCTGATAGGGCAAGCATTGCAATGTCAATTTCCCCAAATACAGGATTGGTAGAGAAGCAGCTGAACTGGGATCAGGGAAGTATGCATTCCAGGGAGCTTCTGGTACCTGCATGAGCTGTGGGATCTGTAGCCACAGCATTTAGGTAGTGGAGAGAAGGAAGGCTAGGAATTCTGGATGAACCAGTTCCCCAAGATTTGCTTCTACAGGACAATCACCCTGGGATGTAAGGGTGCCAGTTAGATATTCAGATTCTCAGGTCAGTATCTGGGTATGATATTTGTCATCCCCAGATAATGGCCGTTGGATTGTTTTTAACAAAAATATTAGGAACCAATAGTGGGAAGAAAAAGACATGTTACATAAAGGGTCCTCTATTCTTGACCTTATCCTCTATGGACCTTGCTCTGAAAATATTTGCTCTGAGTTGTATCTAGTGATAGCTATCCATGCTATGACCTTGGTCTTTTGTGATAATAGTGGGAAACTTATTTTTGTGGAAACAGTGTTGTAACCCAGAGCATCTTTTCAAAGGACAAGTGAAGGCATATAAAGTACAAGCTGCTTTCTAGATAATGTGCTGGATATTTTTTTGCCAGTCCTGGCACTTGAACTCAGGGCCTGGGCATTGTCCTTGAGCTTCCTCAAGGCTAGGGCTCTACCATTTGAGCCACAGCATCACTTCCGGCTTTTTCAGCATATGTGGTTCACAGGAATCAAACCCAGGACTTTGTACATGCTAGGCAAACACTCTAGCAGTAGGCCATGCTCCTGGGCCTTCCTAGACATTTTTTTGAACCCATATTATCTCATGTGTTTTTCACTGCAACCTTGAGCAGGTAAGATAGAAGAAAATGACTTGTAAGCAAACCATCCCACTGGACCACACAGAAGCAGGACGGAAGGAGAATTATAAGGAAGTTTATTTGGGGGGCTATCTTGCCAGTTGGAGAGGGAGAGATAGGGAGTGAGATGGCATCTGTGCTCATCCAGGTAGATCCTGGGCTAGTGTTGGGAGGTTAGATGGGGGGGCTTGGATGGCGGGCAAAGAGTGCAAGAGCTGAGGACCTGAGCTGAGGGAATATTAACTAACAAGACTCCCACAGGTTAAAGAAAGTGCTCCAAACTGCACTACTGAAAAGGTCAGCCCTGAGCTCGACGTGATCATTCTTTGGTGGAGATTATGCCTTTCATCTTACAATGCCTTTAAAATCAGCCGAACAGCTTGGGAAAGGAGGGAACAGAGACACAAATCACCAAGAGACTTGCAAGAACAATCCAGACTGTTACAATAGATCCCAGGTGAGGTCTCAGGAGCCCTGTGCCCCTTTCTGGTGCTTTTCCCTTCAAGCCATGCCAGGGCTTGACCAGTGCTGGTGATCAACAACCACACAAACCCCATGCAGTTGTTCTATACAGAGCCCCCTTCTGGTCACCACAGACTCTGCACTTGGGTCTGACTGCCATGTACTTCTTGCTAGCTTCACCATCACAGCTAAAGCCTGTGGCCTCTGCCTCAGCTCTTTATGTTCACCGCCTCTTGTTTAGCATTTCTCACCCATGACAACAGCTAAGAAAATTACCTCAAAGCAAATGTTTATGAGTCAGATCTTTCAGATGTTTTTTTCGCCTTAAAGTTTCTCTTGAAACAATCGTCTTGTACTTATTAATACAACAGCTGGGGGAGAGGAATGTGGCCAGGAGACCTCATATGACACCTGATCTGGGGGGTAGCAGGAAACTCACTGTTCCAAATAGGCTGTGTTCTCTGATCCAGTGGAAAGGCAGTCAGTCTCCATTGGAACATGGTTTGTGCTCAGTAGCCTCAGGACACCAAAGGAAATGGGAATCTTCCCCCATTTCTTCCCCCATTAGACTACCCCCAGCTCTGTTCCCCCAATACACACATATACAGCTCCACAAGATTCTGGGGACCTACAGAAAGTGTTTTTTTCCCTCACCTCCTTCAGTGAAGGGTCTTCTGTCAGAGATGCTCTCCTTGATTTTTTTTAAATCTAGTGAATTCCTATTCTGTAGAGCCAAGTTCATAGGGCCCTCTTTCACAAACCTTTTCCTCACTCCTCATAACAGGACAGCTGCCTGCTTCCTTAGATGTCCAGTGCCTGATATCTCATCCACTGTTTACCTAATGGTTCTCTGCTTCATACTCACTTCCATTCCAGTCTTAGCTGAACAGACTGAGCTGAAAGTCCCTAAGGACAGGGCATCCTTTCTTTCTCATCTTGTTTTTTTCCTATTTCTTAACACCAACCCTCTAGGTCAACATCAACCATGAGGAAACACATAGTATATCTCTAAACAAAGAACCCAGTATGGAAAATACTTCAATCCTTCAACCAACTTCTCAGTTCTAAGCCTTTTCTGTGTGAAGAATAGTTTGTTAACTCTACTCCTATCTCTCAATTTCTTTCTCCTTTCCAAAGCTCTGCCTGGGGAATGCCTATGGCCATTGAGAGAGCATGACTGAGTACTAGTATATAATGAGATTTTCTTTCTTTTCATAGTCAAGGTCCATATTGAAGTCTGTACCTAACCTCTGTTGGTTAACCTGCTGGGACTTTGCTTTCCTGGGGCTGAAGGATCATTGAATTTCCAGTCTGAAGCATCCTTCAGGGAACCACACTGTCCGTGGAATTAGCAGCCTGGGAAATGTGGTGCCTCATGATGTCTTTTTCTTAGCAATTGGGGAATGTGGTGAAGAGGACCGAGGGAGCCTGACTGACCTTCCGTGCATGAGGACCAAGGGAGATGATGTGATGGCTCAGGTTGGATTCTAGGGAGTAAGGATGAGAAGAATATAGCATCCAGGATCAAGAAGACTACTTGTGTCTGTGTCTCTCAGGGTAGCTGCCTTTCATAATATGCAAAGGAGTTATTATGCTGCAATAAGGCCATAGTTATAGTGAGCCGCCAAAAGAGCACTGGAACTGGAACTATAATGCCATTAGTAAGGGCTTATGGGGGTGGATTTACCCATCTTTTATTTGCCAGTCTTGAGGCTTGAACTCAGGGCCTGGGCACTGTCCTTAAGATTCTTTTTGCTCAAGGCTAGCACTCTACCACTTGAGCCACAGAGGCAGTTCTGGCTTGTTCTGTGTATGTGGTATCGAGGAATTGAACCCAGGGCTTTGTGCATGCTAGTCAGGCACTCCACCACTAGGCCAAACTCCTGGCCTTTTACCCATCATTTTTGTGACCTTGGTTCTGCACTGGCCAAGGACAATTAAAAACCTCCTTCTGGGCTGAGCTCCTGGTTTCTTGATTCCAGTGATATTGCTTCAATATTCTCTGACAACTAAGCATTATCTCACAAAGTGAATGTCAAAGGTACCAGTGGGTTGTCATGTGGTAAAAAAAAAAGATACATTTCTTGGCATCTCTGAGCAAGAATTGAACGAAGATATACACCAATGTAAAGTGACAAAGAAAGTTGTTCACTAGACAGAAGGAAAGTGCACAGTTAATAGTAATGATAGGACCAAGCTAGGTGTCTCAAGAGCAAACAAGTGGTTAAAATATTCATTTTTCTAGCCTTAAGGGGGCGAGCAGGAGTTGTTTCTAGTGAGGATAGTGGGCTGATCTTAGGGAGGTAAGGGGTCCTGACGTGGCAGATTGTTTTTGAAGGCATCTGCACATGTACAAGTTTGCTGTTCAATGCTTTTCAGTATATGTATGAGATGCAACCCAGATTCATAAAGCCTTATGTAGGAGTTTGTTGCACAAAGGTCAGCAAAGGATGCAAAGGATTCCAATGTGCAGGTGCCTCAGTTTGGTTAGAACTAGCCTAGAGTTTTTTGGTCCTAAGAAGAATTCTTAAACATAAATTGACCACTAATTGCACCAATGAGTGGCTATGGGAGATACTAGGGTGGAGATAGGATTCATGGGTGAGTCTAGGGTGTGGTTTCTTTCTTCATAGTTAACCTGCCTCATCAAGATCACATGAATTCCTGCTGTGGGGTTTTGCCCTCCCTCTCTCCCTCCCTCCCTCCCTCCCTCTTTTCCTTCCTTCCTTCCTTCCTTCCTTCCTTCCTTCCTTCCTTCCTTCCTTCTTTCCTTCCTTCCTTCCTTCCTTCCTTCCTTCCTTCCCTCTTAGCTTCCTTCCAGAATCAGCACAATTATAGGGTATAGGCTTTCTTCATTCTCCAGGATTCCAATATAAATGTGTGTGTGTGTGTGTGTGTGTGTATTCATTTCCATCATTATAGTTCAGTTAAATAACACCAGTCTCCCTAAAGCACAGTTCAAACTTCAATTAACACAGTAATTTTGATGTGAATATTTACATGAAGTACAGACTTTGTGGCTAGCTTTTCAATTCATAAATAACTATGCACAGCATGGTCTGTGATCAGTTTTGTTGTCCTTCCAAAGCTGGTCTACATGTTAGGTTTTTTTCTGTTGTCATTGTGACAAAATACCTAAGAAAAATGACGTAGAGGAGGAAAGGCTTGTTTGGGCTCTTGGTTTCAGAGCTTTCAGCCGAGGTTGCTTAATCCATTATTGCTTTGGGCCTGAACAGAAAGCACACTATGGTGGCCAAAGTGTGTGCCGGTGGCTGTCTGGGAGACAGAGAGCAAGGGACCACGGTCAAGATACACTTTCCACTGGTACTTCTCCTACCAACTTCTTCCAACTAGGCCTTACTTCCTGATCACCTATTCAGCTGTAAACTCGATAATGAATTAGTCTTTTGATGAAATGGATTCGTAAAGACAAGTGATGGGCACATGAGCCTTCTGGGAGGAGACTTCACATCCAAACCATAATGGTGATCTTACAGGTCACACATAGACAGCAAAGCTGTCCACAAGGTTTTGTTTTCCTCTTCTCATGTTCTACTCACGTGGCATTAAAAACTGGAAAACTGGATAGGAAATGTGGCTTAGTGGTAGAGTACTTACCTAGCATGTATGAAGCCCTGGGTTTGATTTCTTGATACTACATAAACAAAACAATAAATGAATAGGAACAGGAATCCAAAGAAAGCAAATTTAAAAGCTTGGGAAAACTGAGACAATTAGCTCACAAAGTGGAAAATGAGAAATAAAAATAGACATGGCGGGTACATGTCTGCAATCCCAGCACTTGGGATGATGGGCTAGAAGTATTTCAGCTTTGAAAACAGCTTTGACTATATAGTGAGACTTTGTCTCAAGAAACAATAGGTGGGTGCCTGGGCACGGTGGCTCACACCTACAACCCTAGCTACTCAGGAGGCTGAGATCTCAGGATCAAGATTCAAAGCCAGCCTGGGCACAAAAGGACCTGAGAGTCTTATCTCCACTTAACCTCTAGAAAACTCTAGGAAGTGGGGCTTGGCTCAAGGATAGGGTGGTAGCCTTGAGCTGAAGAGCCCAAGGACAGTGGCCAGGCCAAATTCAAGCCCCATGACCCACAAAAAAAGAAAAGAAAAGAAGCAATAGGTGGCTAGGTGCCACCTGTAATCCTAGCTACTCAGGAGGCTGAAATCTATGGATTATGGTTTGAAGCCAGCCCAGGCAGGAAAGTCCATGAGATTTTTATCTCCATTTAACCACCAGAAAACCAGAAGGTATGCTGTAGCTCAAAGTGGTAGAGTGCTAGACTTGAGCGAAAAATCTTAGAAAGCACTCAGGACCTGAGTTCAAGCCCTGTGACCACCACCACCACCAACAACAACAACAAACAATACCAAACAAATGAAACAAGAAGTGATAATAACAAAAATGAAATCTGAATTGGACATAGTGTTAGAAAATAAATGGCCAGTTATGTCATTGCTGCTGCTTGCAAGACTAGATGGGAGGAATAAGGAATCTTGCTGTCAAGAAGCTGTATGATAAGAGGGCAGTACTGTTCTAACTATTCTTGATAAGTAAACATTTTAAAATTGTTATTATAAAGGTGATGTGCAGAGGAGTTATCTAAGACAGGTAATGAGTACATTTCTTTCTGAGTGTTACCCTTTTCCTTGCTCTCTCCCAGTTTTCCCCTCCCATCTCCACCCACAAGCTGTATAATTTATTTTCAATATAGTGTTGAAGGAATATTGCTGCTGCATTTTTTCACCCTTTGTTCCTCCATTTCTATGTCTTCCTTTATCCTCCCAAATGTAGATAAAAGACAAAAAGAAAATGAAAACAACAAAAAAGAGAAAACCTCTTGTATTCATTTCCTAGAGCTCATTCTGATAAATATTATTTTGATAATCTGATGTATATAGGCATTGCACCTTTGGATAAGTTTTTTTTTGTGTCTTCCAGTGCTGGGGCTTGAATTCATGGCCTGAACACTCTCCTTGAGATTTCTCAAGGCTAGCGCTCTACCACTTGAGCCACAGTATTACTTCCAGTCACTGGCATCCTGCCATTACAAACTTATTGATAGTACCATTTACTATTTTATATTAATAGGAATTCCAGTTCATATCACTAGTAATTTGCTCTCTCTCCCCTTTTCCCTCTCTCCCTCCCTCCTACCTTTTTCTCCTTTAGTTTTTAAATGAATTTTGTCAGATATCTATCCATTTTAGTACACTACATTAGTTTTTTTGCTTTATTGACTTTCTCTGTAGGATCTATTTTGTTTCACTAATGCCCATTCTTGGGAAATTTGTTTTTACGCTTCTTCACTTAATTATATTTCAATAATTACTTTCAGTTCTTCTTTCTTCTTAGTATATTCATAGTAGTGATATTAGAAATACAACAGTAATGATAATAAAAATGCTATGGCACTGTAACGTCAGTAACAAAGCTATTAGCATTTTAATAATTAATGTTCAGTTTTTCCTTCCTCCTAATATATTCATGATAGTAGTATTAGAAGTATAACAGTAGTGAGAGTAATAAACACCAGAAGTATTTATAAATACCCAAAGTAAGCAGAGCAACACCAGTATCAATCACAGTAGTAGTTGTCAGTGAGAAAAGTTGGAGTAGCAATAAGAACTGCATGATAGTGGCAACAGTAGTTGTATGGTAACAGAAGTCAGGGTAGTGTTACTACAAATACACCAGCAACGAGAGGGATAACTCAGGAATAATAGCCCCAGCAGAATGAAGCTAGCAGAAGAGTCATGTGTAATAGCAGAAGGAGTGGTGAAGCAGGGACAACGACAGTGGCTGTGGCTGCAGTTAGAGTAGCAATAGTATCAGTAACAATAGCATTGGACTAGCCACAGCATTGTCAGTGATGACGTCATAGACTAGGAGCAATGCCACAGCACGTGACACTTGACAACAGGGACTTGCTCTGTTGGATGACCTAGCCAGATGCCACAGCTACTCCCCGTGTCATGTGCTATGTGGTGTATGTGGCTTATTGCTTGTAGCCTACAAACCTGGGTAGCAGGTCACTGGATTTAATACCAGAGCTATTGTACCCAATGATACATATCTGCGCATGGAAACATACCGAAGTTAGAAAGGGTAAAGCAGAAACACCAGGAGGCTGGAGTTGTTCAGTGCTGTTGTGAGACCTCCAGCTTTTCCCTCCCACTAGACTCTTGGTGACTTTGAGAAAATATGCCTGCTTCCTGAGAGTCGTCCCCTCCCCCCCCCACCCCCCTCCCCCCCCCCCCCCCCCCCCCCCCCCCCCCCCCCCCCCCCCCCCCCCCCCCCCCCCCCCCCCCCCCCCCCCACTGTGAGATCATGGCTGCCTTTGTGCTTTGGGCCCGTGTCTCCCCTGAGCCTGGAGCCTGAGCCTGTCTCTGGGGAGAGGACAGTGAGAGTCACATGCTGGGTCAACCACTGACTGGCCCTTCTGTGTCAGGTTGTTCCTGAGTTCTGCACTCACCCTGGTTCTGGACACTGTGATTATTATTACATGTGTCTTTTATGCTGACAGAGGCATGGAGCCCCCTCCTGCTGAGTAAGCCAGCTAAGGTTCCTGGTGACATCAGGGGCCTTGGGACATTGAGGCTAGCACTTGAACTTGGCTCTGGAGTACAGATTTCAAATGCTCACTCTCAGAACATACCTGTCCTTAGAATGTTGTCACTGGGTTCTACCAACCATTCTTTCTAAAATGGATCTCTTCCTCCCTCCCTCCCTCCCTCCCTCCCTCCCTCCCTCCCTCCCTCCCTCCCTCCCTCTTCCCTCTTCCTCTTCCTCCTCCTCCTCCTCCTCCTCCTCCTCCTCCTCCTCCTCCTCCTCCTCCTCCTTCTTCTTCTTCTTCTTCTTCTTCTTCTTCTTCTTCTTCTTCTTCTTCTTCTTCTTCTTCTTCTTCTTCTCTCTCCTCTCTCTCTCTCTCTCTCTCTCTCTCTCTCTCTCTCTCTCTCTCTCTCTCTCTCTCTCTCTCTCTCTCTCTCCTCTCCTCTCCTCTCCTCTCCTCTCTCTCTCCTCTTCTCTCTCTCTCTCTCTCTCTCTCTCTCTCTCTCTCTCTCTCTCTCTCTCTCTCTCTCTCTCTCTCTCTCTCTCTCTCTCTCTCTCTCCTCATTTGTAGTGGGGTTTGAACTCAGGGCCTGGGAGGTGTCCCTGAGCTCTTTGACTCAAGGCTAAGTGACATTTCTGGCCTTTTCTGAGTAGTTTATTGGAGATAAGAATCTCACACATTTTCTTCCCAAGCTGGCTTTGAACTGTGACCCTCAGATCTCAACCTCCTGAGTAGCCAGGATTATAGATGTAAGCTACCAGTGCGTGGCAGAAATATTTTCTTTTATCCTCTAAATATGTGTGTTTCTAAAATTTTTTCTTTTAGTGCTGGTGGATTTTGATCTCAAGGGCCTTGCTCTTATTAGGCTGAAACTTTGTCACTTGAGTCAAATCCACAGAACCTTTTAGTTTTAGGGTTTTTTTTTTTTGTTTTGTTTTGTTTTTAGGTCAGTTCTCCTCATCATCCCTTGCAAGTCAGTTTAGGCCATGATCTTGCCATGCTATGCTTTCTGTGCTTCCACTGTGTCTAGCTTGTTGGTTCAGATGAGGCTCCTTAAATTATCTATCTATCTATCTATCTATCTATCTATCTATCTATCTATCTATCTATTTTTTTTTTGTGGGTCATGGGCTTGAACTCTGGGTCTGGGCACTGTCCCTGAACTGTTCAGCTCAAGGCTACCACCCTACTCCTGGGCTTGGGTGTTGTCCCTGAGCTCTTCTGCTCAAGGCCACTACCTTGCCCCTTGATCCACAGCCCCATTTCCTCTTTTCTAGAGATTAGTTGGAGATAAGAGTCTCTAGGTCTTTAGGGGCTTTAGTGCCCGGGCTGGCTTTGACTGCCATCCTCAGCTCTCAGCTTCCTGAGTAGCTAGGATTACAGGTTTGAGCCACTGTGTCTAGCTTCCTTAAATATTTTTGTTTGTTTGTTTGTGGGTCATGGGGTTTGAACTCACCCTGGGCACTGTCCCTGAGCTCTTCAGCTCAAGGCTACCACCCTACCCTTGAGCCAAGCCCCATTTCCCATTTTCTAGAGGTTAATTGAAGTTATGAGTTTCAGGTCCTTTAGTGCTGGGGCTGGCTTTGAACCTTGATCCTCAGATCTCAGCCTCCTGAATAGCTAGGATTACAGGCGTGAGCCACTGTGCCTGGCTCCTTAAATATTTTTTTAAGGCTGGCCTTAAACCTCAATCTTGCTCTTTACCTCATAAGCAGTTGTGATTATAGGTCTGAGCTATCATGTTCAGCCTTCTTTGTTCCCCACCCCCACCCCACTACTTTTGTGAATAATGAAATAATATTGCTTCTGTAAGATTTGTTCTAATGGCAAACAATTATTAAAACATCTATTCAGTCATCCAAATAAAACGGTGGCAGTTTTTGAGGTCTGGTTCCAAGAAATAAAGTTTATGTAATGAAGTTTCAGTTTGTGAAGCATTGGTTTTGGTGTTCTGAGGGAAAACTGGCTCCCCCAGGCTCTGGTTTGGGCAAGGTGCACTCAGAAGAACAATAGAAAGGTTCTTGCTCCTGGATCCATTCAATCCCTAGTTCGCACATGCCATGTTCTTTTCTGAGACCTCATCTGCCCTTTGTCTCGACCCAGCTTCCTCACTGTTGGGACCTGCTTCCTCAAGAACACAGTGCACTTGGCCTGGCGGAGCTGTGGTCTGTGTCCACCCTCTCGATTGCAGCCTTTGATGTTTACACTTCCGCCTGACTAATGGCCTGTTCATTCTCTGTTGGGTCACGGGGGATGTCTCTTGTTTTGTTCCTAATGATATTTTTGGCTGTTTAGTAGGGAAAATTACCATATTGAAAACATCATGTATCTCGTGCAGCAGATTCTAGTTTGGTGACATGATACGAAACCTCTGTGTAACCCTCAACTGTCTTCCAATTGTATCCACTTCCATGTTCTTAAATCCCCTGTAATCAATTGTCAGTGATCTTCCAGAAAAGAAATTGATACTACCTGGATAGGATAACGCCTTGGCGTAGTTTAACAGAGCAGTACAGCTGACATCATGTGGGGAGTTAATGATTATCATTTTCTTAACTCATGTAGCATATGCCAGGCCTCTGAAGGAATGGGGCAGGGGCAGGTAGATCTTGAGGTTGGCATGAGATGGGATGTGCACTAAAGGTAAAGTTTTCTTTTCTTAGTAGTGTAGCTTTCCATTCTGTATGAAATAGGTTGCTGAAGAAAGTCAAAATATATGTGACTAAGTACAGGGAGGTAAGGAAGATGTGAATAAGAACCTACTACATGCTACAAACGCTACTTCACACTTCTATCCAGGGAGAACTTTTAGAGTAAGGGATTGGTAAAAAAAATTATATTAAAGTCCTGATTCATGTATCTAAATATTTAGAAGCTATAAATCCAGTCAATAAATAATAAAATATATCCTATGTTCCTTTCTTGTCAGATTTATACTTGGTTCTCATTGTGGATTTGTACTTTCAAGTTTGTCCACTTGCTAACAGTTACTCATACCTTGTACTTGCAGCACAAAACTGTGTGGTTAAACATGACCACAGACAGAGTGGTAAAAAATTTGCATTGCCATAGAACAAGTTCCCAGGTAAGATGAATCTCTTTCTTTTGCTTTTCTTTCTTTTTTATTGCATTTTATTTTTTGGGATAACATATAGAGGGGTTACAGTTACATTCGTCAGGTAGTGGGTACATTACTTGCTGAACCTTGATACCCCTTCTCATGTTTTTGTCCCACTTTCCTCCCCCCATCCCCTCCCAATCATCTTGTTTTTCCCCTTCCCTATTTTGAATAAACAAATAAATGTATATACAATATACCAGGTAGCAAAGTCAAATACAGAAATCCCTAACTAGTTGTACAAAGGGCTTTCAACTCAGCATGTCAGCTCATGAGTACAATGCATTTCCACCAATGTTAACCCTTTCATTGTTTACCCCATCTCCAACCTCACCCATTCCCTAAATTTCTCTACTTCTTGTGTCGGTTTTCATACTGTAAACATGTCCTTGCAATCATTTTCATAGTGCTGTTTTACACGTTATTATGCTTTCTTCAGTGTTGATTTGATTTTTACTGTGGATGATGGATTTGAAGTATAGTACTGGGAACTGTCACTGTTCCTAAGGGCTATCATGTGCCCAGGGGAGAAACTAGCCTGGGTCAGAAGCTTGATGCAGGCTATGTGTTCAGTGTTACAGAATCCACCCACAAAAATTAAGGTATCTTCAAGTAGAAAAAACACAACAGATGGAGTTACATACTAATTATCAGCAGAAATAAAAATCAAAGTTAAGAATGATTGACCAGCTAACAAAAATATGTAGATCAAATGTGTGCAGAAACCTAATCTTGTGCTTCCCTTAAGGCAAGGATCTGCTATTCATTAATAACTTTAAGAACAAAAATAATGTGACAGATGAGTATTGGTCAAATCTTCATGGTAACAGAATTGAAAAATATATCTAAAACTATGGTTTGGGTTTGACTGGAACTTATCAAGACATACAAGTGCCCATACATCCTCCTTAATTTCAGTAAGCATGCCTACATGACTTTTTGACAGGGCTGTGATACTTGCATAAATAAAAAAGGTATGAATAATTTATTACATATAATAATCTATAGTATGTTTTTCTTTTCATTTTAGCAAATTACTTACTATATTGTTATATTCAGTATCTTTCTTTGCTTTGTTGTACTCTCTTCCCTCTAATTACATTTTATTAATAGGATGAAAACATTTAAAACGATAACTGGATTTTCAGTGAAAACAACATGAATACATTATTATAAATATAGATTTTTAAGGAAAAAATTAGATTTTATATATTGCAAAATACTTTAAAAGTTATTATACTCTATAATTTAATTATTAAAATTTAATAAAACACAATATTTTAATAACAAATATTTTGCCCTATTTTATGCTGAGTAATTTTAAGATAGATAGGGTCTTCCACAATCTGTCTACTTTAAGTTTCCTGTTGTTGCTGGGTTTATAGGCATACACCACCATGTAAAGCTTCTTTGCACTGAGATGAAGTCTCCCAGACTTTTCTCCCCAGGTTGGCCTGCAGCTATAATCCTTGCAGTCTCAGCCTCCCATATAGTTTAGGAAAACAGATACGTACACACCATGGAGCCAGTTATGGGTTGCATGGTGGGGAGGGAGTAAACTTTTCTACCCAGGCTGGCCTTGAACCATGAGGGAAATAACCTAAAAAGAAGAAAGAGTTGTTTTGGTTCATGGATTCAGACTAGAGTTGCTTGGCATCATTGCTTTGGGTCTGTGGCAAGGCAGACTGTCCTGGCAGGGACTGACTATGTGGTGCAACCAAGATACTCAGGAAGGGGTTGGGGTCCCAATGTACCACTCAAGGGCTTGCTGCTAACAACCTGCTTCCTGCAAGGGCGCCTCACTCCTTCTTTCGCTCTACTCTCCCTTCTTTCTTTTCTTCTCTTTTCCTTCCTTCCTTCCTTCCTTCCTTCCTTCCTTCCTTCCTTCCTTCCTTCCTTCCTCTTTCTTCTTTGTTTCCTCTTTCTTCCTCTAACTTCAGCTAGCCTCAAATTTGCTGTCCTCTTGCCTCAACCTCCCAAGTGCTAGAATTACAGGTGTATGCTAACATACCCATTTAAAAACTAATTTTTGTAATGACATCTCTTTAGCAGCCATACCTTTCTTGGCTAGGATTTTAAACCGGTTTCTTTCCTGGCCAAACTGCAGGTTTTCCAAATCTTTTGTCTCTGTTTTTTCTTTGCTGTTGTCATGACAAGTCTGGCTACAACTGTCTGGTGATACTAACACCACTGCCTGAACATTCGTGTTGTGTTACACTGAAGCTTCTTCTACTGAATTGGTTAGTCCATTTCCTTTAAATTTAATCTCCTGCAACATCTCTTGGCAGGTACCCTATGTGGACAAGTCAGTTATTAGACTATAACAAAGGTCTGCATGTCCAATTTACAGTAGAGTCTGCATTCAGAAATCTCATGAGGCTAACCTGGATGGTCTGTGTTTCTATCTGCATTCAGGTCTTCCAAGGTCCCACCAGACTTGTCTATTGTGCTCTGTTCATAGCATTTGAGCCTTCCACTACCCCTTCCCCCAGCCTATTCCTTCAAATTGTTCCAAATTCCTACCAACTTCTAAGACTCCTGAATCACATTGTCAGGTACAGTCACAGAAACAACCTTACACTTAGCATTGGTTTTCTGTTACTTAGCTTTCTCCAAATAGGACAGAATACGTAAGAAAACAGGCTTTCAAAGAAGAAAGATTTGGGTTCTTGCTGTTAGCCCACTGTTGCTGGGATCTATCACTTTTGGGCCTTTGGTGAGGAAGAGCATGGCAGAGAGTGTGTGGCAGAGCAGCTTTGCTGCTGAGAGGCTGAGAAGCAATGAGGTATAAGAAGGGATCAGGATCCCAATATAAATCCCAAGGGTATACCCCAATAACCTACTTTCTATATCTAGGTCATACTTCTTAGAGTTGTGCCACCTCTGTTGACTAAGCCTGTAGTACATGGATACCCTAGATGCAAACTACAGTAGCTACAAAAGAAGAAAACATCATGAATTTGGACACAAGTCCATCAAAATCATTCAAACGGAAGTACGTAGAGGAAAACAAGACTGAAAAATATGGTTAGCATAATAATACCTCTCAGATTGCCTCAAAGGAAATATGCTGAAGCAATACCTTGCACTCCAATAAAATCTTTGGCTCATAGATTCATTGTTCTCTCTCTTGCTGTCCACCCACTGGTTGAGCTCAGATGTTGCAGATAGTTTCTCCCTTCTCCTTAGATCCTTGAAATGTGCTATGCTCACTTTTCTGGGGTCTAGAAATAATTACGATGTTGTTTCATCCATTTTAATGAGCTTCTTCTGTGTGTCTCTTTTTCTTTTGTCTTTTCTTTTTTGGTACTGGGGATCAAACCCAGGATGTCGCATTTTCTAGACATGTGCTTTGCCACTGAACTACAGGCCAGCCCTCACTTGTGTGTTTTCTCACTAGCACATCTAAATCTAACTCTTGACCTACCCAAGGCTCTTGATAAGTGTGGCTATCACAGCAGAAATAAACTGGGAACAGCCTGGAAAAGAGCCACAATGTATTTAGTGGCATAAACAAATTTCCTGTGAGAGGAACGCCTGGTCACGACTTAGACGTGAAGCTAGTAGTTACCACCAGGATATGACGTCTCCTGGGAAAGGCATGCCATTGTCTCTGACCGCAGCTTCTGAGGACTTATCAGGGAAGGGCTGCAGTTACAACAACTCTTCTGAGAGAGGTCTCAAAACTATAGAGAACACATTGTGATATGCCCTTATAATTCTTCGAAAATATTTTAGTTTTTAATTGGCATATAGTCACTATACATACATATGTGTTATATAGTGGGATGCTTCAATACAGGTATAAAACATGTAATGTTATGATCAGAGCAATTAGGATCAGAGTAATTAATATACATATCACCTCTGATATATGTCATGGAAATGGAGCTGTGGCTCAAGTGGTAGAGCACTAGCCTTGAGCAAAAAAGCTCAGGGGTAGAGCCCAGGCCCTGAGTTCAAGGCACTCACATAAAAAAAAAAGTGACAACAGATATATATCATTTTCTCAGCTTGGAAAATGAAAAATCCTCTCTACAAGCTCTTTTAAAATAATTCAATTAAAAATAAAATTTGGAACTTTCTTACTTTTTTCTGTTACAAGATGTTCTAGTTTCTTTTTGTATCTTCCTTGCATCAGTCCTAAGGTCAACCATTTTTATGAAGAGTCTTTTAATAGGAAATGGTATTATAGCCTAAGAATTAGGCACTAGGTGTTCTTACTGCTATTGGAGTGTCTTTGTATTTTTGTCCCTTTGTCAGAGGATGAAATACATTCATGCATATATATATATATATTCACATATCCAATCAAATATATGTACTCATATATATATACACATATGTATATATACACATACATATGTATGTACATAGGCCTGTATTTAAATGTACATGTGCACATAAATGTATACACCTCTTGCATATTTTAGTCACGCTAATACTTCCAGTTCATCTCACAATAATTTTTTGCTTCTTGCATTTTGTAGTAGAATGTAATAATTTCTTCCACATGAATAAAGATGGTTCTACATAACTTCAACACCTTTATCTGTTTTTTTCAGTATGTCTTGAGACTTGCTTTACCTAAGAATAAATTATGCTACTAAAAAATAGTTTTCCATCTGGGTACTGCTGGCTCATGCCTGTAATCCTAGCTACTCAGGAACCTGAGATCTAAGGATAGCAGTTCAAGGTCAGCTAGCCCATGAAACCTTTTATCTCCCAACTAAACACCAGGAAACCAGAAGTGGTGCTGTGGCTCAAAGTGGTAGAGCACTGCTAGCCTTGAACTGAAGAGCTCAGGCACAGCCCCCAGGCCCAGAGTTCAAGCCACATGACTGACAAAAAAAAACACTTTTCCATTAGCTTGGGTACATTTTGTTGAAAAACCACTTGACCATGTATATATGAGTGTGCTCATAGCTCTTGGTACTATTCTGTGACAATTCATGTGCTGCCTCTTTGATACAACTCTTACTCATTTTTGGTAAAGAATTTTTTTTTGCCAGTCCTGGGCTTGGGCTCAGGGCCTGAGCACTGTCCCTGGATTTTCTCAAGGCTAGAGCTCTACCACTTGAGCCACAGCACCACTTCTGGCTTTTTGCTATGTATGTGGTACCCAGGAATCGAACTGAAGTCTTCGTGCATCCTAGGCAAGCACTCTACCACTAGGCCAAACTCCTGGCCCCAATGGTAAAGAATTTTTATATTTATGTCCATGAGGTACAGCTACTTGCTTTTATTATATATATATATATTTGTTTATTTATTTTTTGTTGGTTGTGAGCTTGAACCCTGGCCTGGGTACTGTCCCTGAGCTCTTCAGCGCTAGCAAATCTGGAGCTCTACCAATCTGAGCCACAGCACCACTTTCAATTTTCTGGTGGTTAATTGGAGATAAGAGTCTCATGGACTTTTGTGCCCAGGCTGGCTTTGAACTGTGATCCTCAGATCTCAGCCTCCTGAGTAGCTAGGATTATAGGTATGAGCTCTTGGTACCTGGCTTGCTTTCTTTCTTTCTTTCTTTCTTTCTTTCTTTCTTTCTTTCTTTCTTTCTTTCTTTCTTATTATTATTTTTTGTAGTAATATCTTCATCTGGTTTTGAGTCAGAATAATACTGGTGTCTCATAAATAAAACAACTATTTTCTCCCATTATATTTTTTTCTTTTCAATGCCTTCTTGCGATATATCTGAATAAATACCTTTATATCTTAAGCTTCATAGTACAAAGTACACCATTCAGCAGTCTTTTGGTATTTTTCAAATTAGAATCCATCTTCAAAATCAAAGTTCAGAGCCCTTTTATCATCTAGTTAAAAAACAACAAAAATCTCTTTCTATTGCTCTCTATCTGCTCTTCCTTTCTAATCCTAGACAGCTTCTAATCTATTTTTTTTGCATCTCTAGGTTTATGTATTTTGGACATTGTATATTAATAGAAACATAAAATTAATGGTATTTTGTGACTGACTCATTTAAATTAGCATAATGTTGTTGAGATTCATGTTGGATCATGTATGAGTACCTCATTTCTTTTTATTGTTGAGAGCTCATTGTATGAATAAATCACATTTCATCTTGCCATTCATCTAGAGGTAACTATTTGGGTTGATTTTTACTCTTTTGCTATTGTGTATTGTGCTGCTATGAACATCTTATGTTTATGTGTTTGTGTGAATTTATATTTTCATCCCTCTCACATACATATTGAATAGTTAGGTGATGGTAGTTCTAACTTTTGGAGGAACTGCCAAATTGTTTTCTAAAGTAACTATGGCATTTTACATTTCACTCACAATCTTTGTTAGCATTTGTTGTCTTCTGTCTTTCTGATTTTAATCATCCTAGAAAGTATGAAGTGTTTCTCATGGTGGTTTGCATTTGCATTTCCTTATTGACTAATTATGTTGAGAATTTTATCATGTGCTTTATGTTGACCGTTTTGTCATGTGCTTGTTGGTCATTTGTGTATCTAGTTTGGGGAAATGTTTGTCCCATAAATTTTTTCCATTGTTGAATTATAGATACTAGGCACTTACCAATAATATGAATCAAATTTAATTCTCCCATTTTGTGTTATTTTTTTACTTTCCTGATAGCATTATTTGCAATACAAAAACTTTTAGTTTTAGTGAAGTCTACTTTAATCTTTGTTGTATTGCTTTACACCTAAGAAGCTATTGCCTAGATTAAGATTATGAAAATGTATACCTATGTTTACTTCTGAAAGCTTTTACTTTTACGTTTTGGCTACATTTTCTCTTCAGTCCTAGGGGACTGAAGTCAAAGCTTCATGTTTGCTATGCAGATATTTAACTCCGAGCCGTGTGTCTACACTGTGTTCATTCATTTTGAGTTAAGTTTTTACAGCATGAGATAAACTGCAATCCTACTCTTGGCATCTGGATATCCAATTCTACCAGTGGTTGTAAAGGTTATTCTTGCCTCACTGAATGATCTTGGCAGCCACAAATGACACCCTGTTCCAGCAATAGGGATCAATAGGATCAAAGATCAATGTTTCTGTTTTTTTCTTTCCTTTCCTTCCCTTCCTTCTTCCCTCCCCCTCCCCCCTCTTTTTCTCTTTCCTTCTGGTGATACTGAGGATTGAACTCAGGATGTCATGATTTTAGCCTACTGCTGAGCCATGTTTCTAGCCCATTTTTTTGTGCTGATTGTTTTTGGAATAGAGTCTCATTTTCTGTTCAAGTATCCATCATCCTGGATATACAATGTTCCCCCTCCTCCTCCTTCTCCTCCCCCCTCCTCCTTTCCCTCCTTCTTATTCCTACAGCCGAGATGACATGATGTTCATGCTGCTATGCTCAACTGCTTGCATTGAGTTGGAGACTTGGACACCTTCCGACAGGGGTGGCCTGGAACCACAAATTCTCCTGATCTCAACATCCCATGTTGCTAGGATAGCAGATACATGACATTTTACTCAGCAATTGGTTGAAAGGGGGTCTCTTGAACTCTTATTTAAAAAAAAATTTTCCCAGGCTTGTCCCAAACTCCTAAGTAGCTAAGATTGCCAAGTGTGAGCCATCAGTGCCCGGCAATGAATGCTTCTTATATTAGTCACATTAGCATGACTGCTGTTACTTTGTGGTAAATTTTGAAATTGAGAACTCATCAACTTTTTTTTGGTTAAAGATTGCTTTGACTTTGCTGAATCTCTTGTACTTCCACATGAGTTTTAATATCAACTTCCCCAGTTTAAAATATCTGAGTTTTTGGTATTTGTTGAGTTGAATATGTAGAGCAGTTTGGAAAGTATCTTAGTCTTCATGGATGGTCATAGCTGAAGACAATAGACTGAATAGCTGAAGTGACAAGGAATTCATTTTTCACATGTCTGGAATCTGGAAGTCCCAGTGTGTGCTGAGGTTTCTCTAGGGTTGCAGATGGATGTGTCTTCACATGATAGAGAATAAGATTTCTCTCTCTCTCTCTCTCTCTCTCTCTCTCTCTCTCTCTCTCTCTCTCTCTCTCTCTCTCTCTCTCTCTCTCTCTTCTTTTGGATTATATCCTGTCTTTGAATAAGTTAAATTATAGACATTACTGGTTGTATTGTGATTTTCTCTTATTAATGTTGTTTCTTTGTGTTAGCAGTCATTTTTTGGCTATACTGGTTTCTTCTTATTCTTTTGTTTCTAAATTCTTGAAAAGGCTTAACTTTACTTCCCCAAAGACTTGACTTATGTTCTAACTCCTTGGAAATAACGTCTAAATCCTTGGAACTTTTTGAGTGATGAGAATATCTTTGTCATGCTTGGTGGGTTCTGATTGTGTGAATGAGGACCAGTTATGCAGTTATATACTTAGGGTGTTGAGATGTGAATCGCATGATGCCAGCCTGACCTTTGGGAAAGGGATGAGGACTAGAGATTGAGCTCAGTTATACAGTCAGTAATTCAATTACTCACATTTATGCAATAACACCTTTTAAAGAAGTCTGGACAGTGGAACTTGGGTGATACTTACTGGTTGTCATTTCAAATATTGTTCCATCCCAGTGTTTTGGGGAGGCAGTGTGTACTGGATCTTTGGGGCAAAGATATGAAAAGTCCATGTTTGGCTTTTCCAGCCTTTACCCTATGTATTTCTTCTTTTGGTTGTATGTAAATTGTATCTTTTTCTGTTATGGAACTGTAATTTGTCAGAATAGTGCTTCTCTGAATATTGTGGGTTACTACAGTGATTTATCAAGCCTGAATGGTTGGTGGGGATCTCTAAATAAATAGCTAGAAATGCAAGTACCCTACTGATTCCTGAGTGTGCAGATGATAGCCAAAGTCAGGGCCATATTTTTGATCAGTGAAGTTTGCATCAATTCCCCTTGCTGATGTTAGAGATTAGGATAACATGTCCAGTGACTTGGGGATGTTGTTACTTGTCAGGACTTAGTTGTCTTTGAAAGAGTATTGTTTTTCCTGTTCCACTGTATTATTTTAAATAATCTACTACTTGTTCTATAATGTGAGTAACTATGGTACTAAGGGAAACTTATCTGAGAAAAGACTGTGTGATGCTAAGGCAACAATGATCTATACAACTAAAAGTCAAAAATTTCCCACTTAAATGCCTATTGTATACCCTGAATGTTTGTGTTCCCTTAAATCTAAATGTTCAAGTTCTAACCCCTTAGTGTGGGTATATGCAGGAGCTGGAAACTCTCTGAAGTAACCGTGGTTACGTGAGGTCATGAAGGTGGATCCTTACTCTGACAGGTTATCAGGATTAGGTGTGGATAGAGTGTTCCCATAAGGTTTGTTCCATAAAGGCTTGTTCCTGACTGGTGGGCCCAATCATTGAATGACTGGAACACTGGGCTTTGATCTAATCAGTGGATTGATCCTTTGATGGATGATAGTGGCATTATTAGGAAGTGGAAAAGTAGCAAGAGGGCCTCAGTGGGAGGAAATAGACCAATGGAAGTGTTCCTTTGAAGGGTATCTTCCCTGTTGCTCCCTGCTTCCTGGCCACCATGAGGTAAGCAACTTGGTTTCATTATACTTTACGTATCGTGATACTAAGTCTCACCAGAGGCTGCCAGTTATTGAACCAAGCTGCTATAGATGGAGGCCTCTAAAGCCACAAGTCAAAATGAGTCTTTCCTCTCCTCAAATGGTCCCTCCCAGGTATTTGTCACAGCAACAACAACAACAAATGCCAACACAGTGTGCATGTAAAGCAATACATTTGAGTCCCCATTATCCACCATCCCAGGGCACTGAGGGAGGGCGATGTGAAGATGTAGAAACTAGCTCTGGGCCAGCTAGATGAATCCTATATCAGAAACGGTATTAGTCAGATTCTCCATCTTGGATACTTAGTCTCCAATAGGAAACTTGTATTGTTTAATATACTCAGTATATAGTATTTTATTATGACAGCCTGAGTTTACTAATATGTACAAAAGTAATGGAATGGTTATGTATTGTAGTATTAATCACAGAATAAGATGCTATATAGAACTCAGTATAACCATGTGAATGAACACTCCCTCACTCCCATGCTGGGTTAATCATGTCTTGGTGACATTGGAGAGACTCACTCTCTAGGAACATTTTCTATATGTGAATCAAATAATCCTTTATCAGCCTGTCAAGCTCATCAAGCTCCAAGGAACAATCACCTTGCTTTAACCAGCTCAGGCTCAAGTAATAGACAATCATAGGCAGTCTCTGTACCCTCAGGGCCACTGGAGATAACCATTCCTAACCCATTTCTTCTGCCTCACTCTTTTGCCTCTCAGCCCTGCTGTCTCCTCACAGAGCCTGTTGTTTCCTGGTGCGCTTGTGTGGACCCACTCATGTCTCCTATTTCTAGTGATCTGTGAATAACCAACTTTTATCTTCATGACAGTCATTTTTGTGTTTGTGCGTCTTACTATATCTGATTAAAACAAATTCCAAGGATCATTAAAACATACACAAAGATTATGATTCCATTTAATGAAGTTCAGAATCAGGCATACTAATTTATAGTATTTAAAGCCACACTAGAAATTATTCTGGGAGGAGGATATAAAGAGCATAAGGGAGCTCCTAGAACTCTAGCAGTCTGCCTCCTGGTCAGGTTATGAGAGGACTGTCAGTGTGCAAATAAATCAGGCTGTATGTTTGCATTTATGTACTTTTTTAATTGTAATTAGTAAAAGGGTTACATGATATTTGCCAGATAGAATGTGCATTAATTCACATACATTGATACCGTTTCACATGTCTTGGTACCCATTATTATGTACTTTCTTTATGTATATCATACAGAATAGCTGTATTATTTGCTCCAATGATCTCCCTGTACCTTTGCCCTTCATTATATAAGTTTTCTATACCTTCCCACTCTGACTCATGCTTTCCATGTGTCTTGATTTGACCAATAAAAGAAGGGGCTTTGGGGCGGGAGTTTGGCCTAGTGGTAGAGTGCTTGCCTAGCATGCATGAAGACCCGGGTTCGATTCCTCGGTACCACATACATAGAAAAAAAAAGCTGGAAGTGGTGCCGTGGCTCAAATGGTAAAGCTCTAGCCTTGAGAAAGTCCAAGGACAGTGCTCAGGCCCTGAGCTCAAGCCCAGGACTGGCAAAAAAAGGGGGGGGTGGCCTTGCATGTTTCTTGTATTCACATGTTTTTGTTGTTAACCCTGACATTGTATGACTAGAAGGTCTAGCTCACAAGGTTAAGGTTAGGGCTCCTGATCCAAATTCTGCCTGGAGCTGGTCTCTACGATACTCCTAGAAAAATGAATGAGCAATGAAGGTCAGCCAAGACCTTCACAGGAGCAGTTGCCCCTGGAAACCTACAAATGTACAAGTTGAAGATTATTGGTTTTATTGAGTCTGGCTTTTACAGCCATTCGTTATTCAGTGAAAACTGTTAATAGTAGTGGGGGAAAACCATAATGAAGATCTAAGTTGGGTAAAGTTAGGAAAAACAAGAAGTGGAAAACTCCCCCCTTTGTGTTTTCTAGGATTCAGGAAGTACCCTAATCTGGAGCAGATGAGAGAATGGGCTTTGGCTGAAATCATTCCAAGCACCAGTGTTGGGAGGATGCTGAGAAGGGCTCCTGCAGGCAGTGAGTACAAGGTGAGGGGGAAGGATGAAAATGCTACAAATAAGAGAAGAGAGAAAAGAGGAAAGCCTGAGAGGAGTCCCACTGCAAGGAGCAGAGGGTGAAACAGGACTCATTAAGGAAGGTGGGACAAGAAGGTGGAAGACAAAGGTAAACAACAAAAAGAGGAAGCCAGGTCAGGAAAGATCGGCGAGATGGAATGGAAGAAAGGAAGCAGGGAGAGAAGGAAGGGAAGAGGAAAGAAACATAGAAGGGAGGAAAAGAACGAAGGGAAGAAAGGAGAAAAGGAAGGAGAGAGAGGGAAAAGGACACAAATGATGGAAAGAAAGAGGAAGAGAGGAAAGGAAAGGGAAAAGGAAGAAAGGAGGAAGGAAGGGAGAAAAGGAAAGAAGAAAGGAATGACAAAACAAAGAGGAAAGGAAAGGAGGGAAGGGAAAAAGGAAGGAGGAAGGAAAGAAAGGAAGAAAGCAAGGAGAAGAGAAGGAAAAGAAAAGGAAGGAAGGATAGAGGGAAAGAAGGAAGGACAAGAAAGAAACAAAGGAAGAAGGAAGAAAATGATAAAATGAAGAGGAGGAAAGAAAGTAGGGAGGGGGTGAAAGGAGGGAAGGAGGAAGAGAAGGAAGAAGGAAAAGAAGCAAGGAAGGAGGAAGAGGAAAAAGAAGGGAAGGAAGGAAAGAAGAAAAAGATGGAAGGAGAGAGGAGAGAAAAGAGGACAAGGAGGAACAAAGAAAGCAAGAATGGAAAAGAAAAGAAAGAAGGCAAATGAGGGGTACAATGGAGGCAAGGAGGCAGTCAAGAAAAGCTGGGTGCTAGATCAGGGAAAGGAAGGGCAGGAGAAGGGGAACCAGGTGAGGAATGAGGCAAGCGCGGTAACTGGAAGCACCAAAGACGCTTGCCAGGTGCGTGCTGGCTGGACAGGATGGAGCCTCCACACCTCCAAGGCGGTCGTCATGCTCAACCTGGTTCTCAGGCTACCGAGCTGGAAGAGGTGTGGGGTGAGAGGGGCTGGGGACTTCGGTCTGAGGCTGAACGGGCTCCGCGACTGACTTTTGGAGAGGAGACCGACTGGCAGGACCGTGACTGCAGGCCTCCAAGGAACCCATGCCCGGCGAACTGCTTGAACACGCCTCTCGCTGGGGGCACGTGTGGAGGAGCAGGCAGAAACCCAGGAGGAAGGTACCTGCGTGGTGGCAGAACCCGCGTGGGGGCTGAGGGTGGTGTGGGGAGCGCAGAGGGAACGGCGGACTCGCAGAGTCCACGGTGGAAGGAAGGAGCAGGGTGTGAAGGACTGCAGAAAAGTTAGGGAGTCTGGCGAGGACCCGTGGGGCTGAGCTTTGGGGAGGGAGAGGGGCCGCGATGGTCTCTCCTGCTGGGTGTCAGAACTGGCGGCGCGGGTTGGTGGCTGAGGACGCGTCACGCCAGGGCACAGGAGGCGTGGGGAGCGCGAGGGCGGAGAAGGGGTCCCGAGACACCTTCGGATGGCACGGGAGCCGTCCGTCCTGCGCCTCTGCCTGGCTGGCTGGCACGAAGACCCAGCCCTGGAGAAGGGGTTTCACCAAAGCTGAGCAGGGGCAAAAGCGGGGCGGGAGGCGAGACCGAGGGGCGGAAGCCGGGCCGAAGGGGCGGACACGGACACGGACACGGGGTGGCGTCTGGGACTCCATAAAGGGGCCGTGGGGGCCGCTCTGCCATCTATGCGCGGAGGCCACCAGCTGCCATGCTCGTCGGGTGCCAGCAGAGCCCGGTGGCAGCGGGTAGCGCCGCGCTGGCCGTCTTCGGGGCCCTGGTTCTGTACTTGGCGGAGCCCTCGGGCTATGGGAAGCACAGCAGCCGCCAGGCGCCCGGCGGGACCTGCCTGCCCGCCCGCGCCGCCTGGTTCCTGCAGGAGCTGCCCTCCTTCGCCGTGTCCGCAGCCTTCCTCGTCCAGCAGCCTGGCTCTCTTTTCGGACAGCCCGAGACCATGCTCCTGGGCCTCTTCTGCGCCCATTATTTCCACAGGTAATGATTTCCCGGGTGGGCGTGGAAGGCCGAGTCGTGCCGGACTCCTGGCGCCCGGGAGCGCATCGCAGTGCGCACGGCACCGGGGAACTGGGAGCGCCGCGCAGCGCCCGGGCTGCCAGCGCACGGGCCGCTCCGACCAGGCTGGACACCTGCGGCTGGTCCTGCCTGGCAGGGCGAGGTGCGGCTGGGACCCTCCCCTCTCCCACGGCGCGGGGGTGAGCTGTGCTGGGCGTTGATCAGTGGCGCCCCAAGCCATCTCGTTTCACGAACAAGAGTGGGCAGAGTGGGGCGAGGCTGGTTCCGCGAGCTTTTGAAAATAACTCAACGCAAGAGGTTCCCATAACACGGTTTTTGTGAGTCTGAGGAGAGAGGTGGGCAGAGCCCAGCGGACAAGTGTTAGGGGAATGCAGTACCTTTTCCCTACATCACAGTCGGGCTTCTTAGGTGTCACCCCTCAAAGGGACAGGGTCGCCATCAACTCTCCTACCTTACCAGTTCCCTTGGGATTTGAATTGTAAGTGAATCAAAGTTAACCGACCTCTTAAACGTTCTTCTAGATGAAAGATTTCTGAGTCTAGGAGAACTTTACTTTTCTGATCTGGAAAAGAAAAAAAAATACAGAAAAAGAGGGAAGGATTTCAGGATTCAAAGGACTGTGCAAATCCCAACGAAGTATCACAGTGGGGAGGAAGAGAATATCACCAAATTGCCTATAGTGTCTAATCACTTGCTATAAATGCTGTCTCACTTAGTCCCATTGCAACCTTGTGAGGTCTGTCTTCCCTGGCCCACTTCACAGACAGAGAAACGGAGGCTAAGGGAGATGGTTATGTAATGGAATGCAGATACCAGCACCATTCATAGCAGATCTTGTGACTTGCTCAAAGCCTTCTTATCTCCTGTAGTAGGTGCTCCCTGCAGAGAATAGAGTCAACATAGGGAAAGGTCACCAAACCAATGAGCCAACAAAGACCTGAACAGAGGTGTTGTACTGTTTTGATAGAGAATTCCTAGGATCAGAAGGTCATTTAGATTGACAACATGGATAACGCCTCTGGAAACCACATGGCATAATACTTTGTCTCTGGAAAGTGCTGCCTCATGTCCAGGGAAAGGAGTGTCAGAGACACAAATTTCTCTCTATCTCTATTTATACTCCTTTTCCTCTGTATCTGTTTTATCAGTCAAAATTTAACAACTATGTAATTTAAACTGACTATTCATTCTTAGAAAGATAAATATTGGCAAACAGAACTACAGTTGGTTTTCTTCTGATAAATATTTACCAAAATCCTTTTGTAGACAAGGTCTCTGCCTTGGTAGTCGTTAACCACTTTGTTTTACTCAGAATTAGATGGTTGCACAGAAAGAAGGGTGTTGTTGGATGCAGGAGATAAAAGACAAGCCTTTGATTTCACAGATTTTTAGAATAGACATTTGATAGAAACTATGATCATATTGATAACTATTTTTAACCTCTAAATTAACTTGTGTCAACACCATAAACAGCACTTTATGAAGTCATCTCACATTAGAGTGAGGATTAATGTTTTCTGACAATGCTATGAAAATAATTTTTAGATTTTCTTTTCATGACAATGACTGCTGCTAAAAGCACATTGCTTAATCCCACTGCCAATTCACTTGATGGCAGAGCTATCTCACTTCTTGCTGAGCTGTACTACAGCCTTGGCATATCTCTTTGTTCACATTCTCTAATGGATCTTCACTTTTCCAAGAAGTTGTAGTATCCTATACACTGGCTATCACGACACTTGTATGTCTGTGGTAACTGGTGTCTTTATAATAGATTTGGTTGTGGTACTCATAATTGGTTTGAAAACAACATATATTTTCATCTCCAAAAGATGATTATTTTGTGAGGTTCTGGGTAATGTCATACACACACACACACACACACACACACACACACACACACACACATTAACACAGTTTTATGGGAATACCAAGAGGTGCTGAAATAATGTCTTTTATTTTTATTTTTTGCCAGTCCTGGGCTTGAGCTCAGGGCCTGAGCACTGTCCTTGGACTTTCTCAAGCTAGAGCTCTACCACTTGAGCCTCAGCACCACTTCTGGCTTTTTTCTATGTATGTGGTACTGAGGAATTGAACCCAGGTCTTCATGCATACTAGGCAGGCACTCTACCTCTAGGCCAAACTCCCAGCCTCTGAAATAGTTTCTTAATTAGCTTGGGGGATGGGGGGAGAGGAAGGGAGAGAGGGAGGGAGAGGGAAAGAGAGAGGATGAACAATGGTTTTAGTAAGATGTTTTGATTTGTCAATTACTTCTCTAGTAGCACAAATTCTCCTTCCTTAAAGATAAGCATAATTTCCCCCAGCCTTGATTAAATCTCTCCTCTGTAAATCTCATTATGATGACATTCCTTGGCATCTCCACAGGCCTTTTGCACACTGAATGCTAATGTCTCTTCTAAAGAGACTTAGTCCTTGTCTATCCAGCCTCTGCATCTTACAGAAGTTTGGTCCAATGAAGAGTAGTGTGAGGAGTTGGCTTCTGAGTCTCCTGCTGGTCTTGCCAATATGTCACTTGTCTCCAAAGAGGACCTAATGTCTCATTCCTTGCTAAGGAAATTGCTCATTGACTGAGAATACAATGATAACTACTGTGTATGTATATATTTTCTGTAGACCAAAATATAAATATAAACATATATACACCATAATATATGTAATATAATTATAAAATGCATAAATATATAACCAGACTATTCACATATATATTTTAATCAGACTGATTATATATATAAATCTATCTTTATGTGTTGGTACATATATTTACCTTTTAGGTCTAGCATCCACATGTGAGAGAAAACATGTGATCTTTGTTGTCTGACCCTGACTTACTTTGCTTATTTTCCCTACAAATGACAATTTCATTCTTCTTTATTATAATCAATCAATCAATCAATCAATCTATAACACATTTTTGATCCATTCAATAGCTGTAGAGCATCTATACCATATAGCTTGGCTATTGTGAATACTGCTGCAATGAGCATAGTTGTAAAGATGCTTATTACATGCTGACATACTCCTTTGAATAATTGTCCAAGTGTGCTATTGCTGTATTTGTTTTTTTTTTTTTTGAATAACTTCATACTGATTTTCATAGTGGTTGTACTAGTTTTACATTCCCATCAACAGTGTATAATGATTTAATTTCCCTCATACCTGTGGCAGCATTTGTTGCTGTTTGTGTTCTTGATGATGGCCATTCTGATTAAAAAGAGATGAAGCCCCTCCCTCCCTCCCTCTCTCTCTCTCTCTCTCTCTCTCTCTCTCTCTCTCTCTCTCTCTCTCTCTCTCTCTCTCTCTCTCTCTCTCTCTCTCTCTCTCTCCCTCCCCCATCTTTCTCCCAGTTCTGGGTTTGAGCTGAGGCCCCAACACTGTCCATGAGCTTTCTCAAGGCTAAACTCTACCATTTGAGCCACAGCACCACTTCTGGACTTTTTTTCCTCTATGTATGTGATACTGAGGAATTGAACTTGGGTCTTCATGCATGATGGGCAAACACTCTACTTCTTGGCCAAATTCCTGGCCCCAAATCTCTTATTTTGATGTGCATTTCCATTGTATTTATTGATCATTATTTAGTTAATTTGCCCATTTACTAATTGGGTTATTGGTTCTTTGGGAGTTTAGTTTTTGAGCTCGCTGATTATTTTGATATCCTTTTCTGGTTATTAATCTCTTGCGGGATGTATAGGGGTAAAGATCTCCTCCCATTCTTTTCAGCCTAGTGACTACTCCCCTTGCTGTGTGAGTCAGTCCCATATATCAATTTTATGAGATGGAGTCTTGCTATGTAACTTGACATAGGATGGCTTGGAACTAGCAATGTAGTCCAAGATAGCTTTGCATTCCAGGTCCACCTGCTTCCGCCGCCCAAGTGTTAGGGCTATAGGTGTATGTCATCACACCAGGCTCACAGAACGTCTAAAAAATAAGATCATAGCATCTAAAAAAGTGAGATTGTAACTGTTAGACTTTGTGGCCATATGGTCTTCTTTGCAATAAACTTACCCCCACTGATGGAGCAGAAAAGCAGCTGCAGACATTTTGTAAGCAAATGAATGTGTTGTATTCCAATAAAACTTTATTTACAAAAACAGATAGTGGGCCCTTTTTGACCCGTGGGCAACAGTTTATCATTCCCTCTTTAAGAAAACCATGAATGATATAACTTCACATTCAGTGCCTTGTAAAATACTATCCTTTGGTTAAGTTCTGAGCAAAGAAGATTTCTGATATGTTTAATTGGGGATATGTTTAATTGCTTTCTGCATTTTAAGTCCTTGATCTGAGTGCTTAAGGAAAACAGCAGTAGCAGTTATGGAGGTTTCTTCTCAATGGGGTGCCAAGAATGAAAATAAGTTATGGAACTCCAGTCCATTTCACTTTTACACACAGCACTAAAGACAGACTTCTTGCTCATTTTATATCTAACAATGTCACTGCAAAAGAACACACAACTTGAGAAAGTGGGGATCCAGATGGATGGACCAACAACATTTACCAAGTTCCATGGTAAGGCCTCCTGACCTCTGTCAGAATTCTGTGTGTTCTCAGCTGTGTCAGGTCTCATGAGAGGCAGGAAATAGTACACTTGGTACTTGCCTTTAAGAGAAAGGAAGGAGGGCCTAGAGCATAGTCTAGTGGTAGAGTCCTTGCCTAGCACACATGAAGCTCTGGGTTCTAGTTCTTAGTATCACATACACAGAAAAAGCCAGACATAGTGCTGTGGCTCAAGCGGTAGAGCACTAGCCTTGAGAAAGCCCAAGGATAGTACCTAGGCCCCGAGTTCAAGCCCCAGGAGTGGTGTGCATGTATGCATGCATGAGAGAGAGAGAGAGAGAGAGAGAGAGAGAGAGAGAGAGAGAGAGAGAGAGAGAGAGAGAGAGAGAGGAGGGAAGTGTCACTTGTCACTGTTTCTGGTGTGAATTGGGTAACTAAGATGTCAGTATGAGAGCCTGAAAATGTGGTCTAGGGGGAAACGGGGAGTGGGGAGAAGGGGGACACAGCCATGCCACAGAAACACACCAAGGACTCGTGCCTGTCTGTGAGTATGTGTAGGATAGAAGGTATGTGATGGGTGATTTTTATGGCCACCTCCAATGACATCACTCCCCCTACCCAAGTTTAGAACCAAGTGAGAGACTCAGGAATCAGGCAGCTAGAGACTGGTTACCATCCTTATTACTGAAGAAACTGGTGAGGGAGAAAGTGATTTAGATTGTGGATCATATGGGTCTCTTCACAATGTGCCTTAGAAACACTCAGAAACAACCACAGCTGGACAATGACAGGCCTGTATCAGTGTTGCTGTTTCTGAAAAGACAGAACAGCCTGGCTGTGTGCAGCCATTGACTGCTTGTGAGGAGGAATGGTTGAGAGATCCTGGGAAGACCAGCAAGGCTTCTCTCAGCAAGTTGGAGGGAGGGTATAAATGCTTTTGGTGACTGCAAAAAGTACACTAATTGATTTTGCCAGAGCCTGTCCCTTGCCTCCGGAACCTGTGACAGTTTTCATCTGCAATTGACTGCGGATAGCGATGGGGGCCTCACAGTCCACTCTTAACTTGTTTAAAAAGGCTCTGTCTGTCCCCAGCCCAGGAGCTCTTAATGAAACTCAGCTCAACATAGGGCTCTAAAATTTAAGAACCTCTGAATTGGGGCCAATAGTGCAATAGCCTTCCATTTGGTGATGGGAGAAAGGAAAGAGAAGCCAATATTTATTGAGCTCTGGGTGTTCTTGACATTGTTATGGGTTTTACACGGGTTATCTCATCCTGTCTGTGATTATGTGCGTTGTTTTCACAAGTGATTTCAGCACAGAGTATTGGTGGGCTGAGTGGTGTGGGGACGGGAAAGCCAACACACAAAATGTGAGGGGGGGATCCTCAAAGGACAGCCTTGCCCAGACTTGTGAGGGGGATGTGACAGTCACCAGGAACCAGGGCCCAGCTGGATTTAAAATTGCCCTGTACTCTGATCGACTAGCTCTCCACTTTTTAATTCCCAACACTTGTACCGTATTGATGCTATAGTATACCCAAAGACAGAGGACCTGGAACTGGATCTCTGTCCTCAAGTGACAATAGTTTTGGCTTACTAAGCCAGGCACTCATGGCTCATGCCTGTCATCCCACTTACACAGGACAATGAGATCTGAGATCTTGGTTTGAAGATTGTCTAGGAAAGTCTGTGAGACTCTTGTCTTTAATTAACAACCAAAAAGCCAGAAATGGAACTGTAGCTCAGCTGGTAGAGAGCTAACCTTGAGCAAAAAAGCTCAGTGACAGTACCAGGCCCTGAAGTCAGAGCCCAGCAGCACCACCAACAACAATAACAACAATACCACACACACACAATCACACATGTACAAAGAGAGAGAGAAGAGGGGGGAGAGAATCAATGCTGGCTGTAATCTGGCTACTCACCAGACTGAGATCTGAGGATCGCAGTTCAAAGACACACCCTGGCAGGAACATCTGTTCGACTCTTAACTTCCAGTTACCCACCAAAGACCCAAAGTGACCCTGTGGCTCAAGTAGAAGAGTGCCATCCTTGAGCAAAAACAAGGGCAAGTGCCCCAAGTTCAACCACCATTATTAGAATAAAATCAAACAACCATACAAAAAGAATGCTGATATCCAGAACTGTCAAAGATGCAGACAGGTGCCAGGAAAGTTCAGTGGGAAATTGAGAGGATTAGGAGACAGACCTTCTGGCCCAATAACTTGAGTTTTCTTAAGGCTTCCTGGGGAAATAAATGGTCCCACAGCGTTGTTTCTAGCCATTTCTAATCCACTCCTGGGGATTTTACAGACTACCCTACTCTGGAAGTTGATGAGCAAACCTTTATCTCCTACCTGCCACCTTGGTTTTTCCATATAGCTTTGCTGTTCCTAATTCCTGACGGGTAGTGGTCCAGTCATAGCACAGCCTGTTCTGAGAAATTACTATAAATTTCCATTCTTGGGGCAGGTTTCCCTGGCTGTTGAGTTGGGACTGTCAAAGATCCATTTGTTTCAGATCACAATATCCTACTTTTAGACCTGGGGGAGATATTTTTCTCTCTTCTCAAGTTAGAAGCTATGAAGAGAACTGGTGTCTATGCTGTGTGGTTTTTGGTTGCTTGGTTTATTTGCTTATAAACACTGATTTCAGAGTCAGCATTTGTTCTAGGCATTATAAAATGCACAGTTAGACTTCTAGCATGTTCTACCAAGCACACTGGACTTGTTGGTATGGAGTCTGGGTGCCAACTCTGGTCATCTGTTTATCTTATTTGCATACCTATACTGATCCCACCTCCTTTTCTATTAGTTTATTCTACCTTGATGAATGTTATACATCTGTGTTTATAATCTTAAATATGCATATGATACTACAGATATCAAATATAATAATATATTATATATGATAATGGCATAATGTATAATATATACTATATATTATGTATTTTATATAATATGCTGTATGCACTATTAATAAGCCACAACATTATAATATAGTAACATAGTATAGCAACATTATAGTATATTGTACATATACTACATATACATTATAACACGTAATATTTTTATATGTAAAATAATTATAATTTTTAATTTATAAAATATAAAATATAAATTATACAATGCATGTATAATTTATATAATATATAATGTATTTTATATTATATACTATGCCTATATGTTATATGCCATAAAGATAATATATAATCTATATAACATAATATAAAATCCATTACATATGTATTATTGTATATATCATAATATACAACACATGTATGTAGTTCATATGATAAATATCTAATATATGCATAATATATGAAATAGATTATATTATTTATATTGTAAATATTTTTTCTCTTGGAGAAAATTGAAAATGGATAAAATAAAAATATGGTGTAGGTGAGAAATTCTTTCTATCCAAGTATTTATGTTAAAATGTTTAGGGACTGTGAGAATAAAATGTAGATTCTAGTGTGGCAGTTAGAATACAATATCACTTAATAATGAAGGTTTTTTAAGAAAATTATTTTAGCCATCCTTAAGGAAGGGGATATTGAATCTGTCCAAGAGTGCTTACTAAGGAAATCTTTCCTTGACTGGATGATACCACAGTATTTTCTGCAAATACCTTAATCTTTTTTTTCTTGCTTGAAATCAGGAAGTCAAACATGTGGTAAAGTGCTCTGTTCTAGAGTTCTTGCCTGGGGGCAGTGGATTACCTACTGAGGTGATTCACCCAAGTCTGCAGACCAGTCTTAGGGCCTAAACATTAGGCAAGAGAAGTCACAGCTATAACTATCTGGTGTCAGGGAAGCTGCTGAGGGAGAGCTGGCCACGATGCTGGGAACCAACCAGACATCCAAGCTCAAAGTTCAGAGTTTAGAGCAGAGCTGTCTGCTGCGTCATGTCTAACCTACATTCTTGTTCTTTCTAGAACCTTAGTTTGTGAACTTATTTGGACATAGAATATATTCAGATACAATTCATTAAGATGAAATTATACCAGATTAAAGTGACTCTCAAGCCCAACTTGACTAGTGTCCTTATGAGAGAGGAGATAGAGACATGGAGATGTTGTGGAGAGGATCACATGAAAACAGATTCAGGAATCAAAGGATGGTGCCACTCGCCAAGGAGCACTAAGGATTCTCGGCTGTCTCAAGAAATGAGGAAGTTAACATGTAAGAAGACGTTAGGTTTGGGGACAAGCCCTAAAGAAAGCATGGGGAACGGTTCTCCTGGTAAGCGACCCAGAACTGAGCTGGCATGTGCTGCCCCATTCAGATAAGAGCAGGGGTACCAGAGTGGCTGGAGGGAGGTGGACCAGGGGAAAAGTGGTAGTGCAGGGTAGGGATGGATTCAGACTACAGAGAGTCTTTTGTTGTTGTAGGTTGTGGGGCTTGAACTTAGGGCTTGTGCTCTTTCTTTGAGCTCTTGTTGCTCAAGGAAAGTGCTCTACCACTTTGGACCAGAGTTACACTTTTTTTTTTTTTTTTTTTTTTTTTTGCCAGTCCTGGGCTTGGGCTCAGCACCACGTCTGGCTTTTTTTCTATGTATGTGGTACCAAGGAATCGAATCCAGGTCTTCGTGCATGCTAGGCTTCAAATTGTGATCCTCAGATTTCAGTCTCCTGAATAGCTAGGATTACAGATGTGAACCACTGGTGCCTAGCCTGTCGAGAGTCTCGAAGGCAATAATAATTCTAGCTTTGCCTTAGCCGTGATGAAGTCTTTCAGGAGGAAGTAATATGTCCGACTGATAACTTTTCTGGTCTGTTGTGTAGAGAAGAGATTGCCATGGAGGAAGAATGGAGTACAAGTGGGGAGACTTAAAAAATCTATTTGGGAGAGGTTTAATGATGGCTTGAGCTCAGAATAGTGGAATTGGTGGAATGTGGCAAGATTTTGAAAGTGTCTTGAAAATAGGATGACAAGAGTTGTTAATAAATTTATTTGGGGTTAACAGATTTACCTGAGAGAAGTGTGTGTAGAGTGGTGAGGAAGAGGTTGTGAAAGAGGAAGGAAGAGAGATGAGGAGAGGAGGAAGGTAGGAGAGCAAGAGAGAGAGAGCCACAGAGAGAGAGAGAAAGAAATAGAGACAGAGAACATCTGAGGATGGCCCAAGGTCCTTAGCCAAAGGAGGTAGAAGATTAAGCTTGTTTTAACTACGATAGGGAAGAGTTGGGGAGGTGCAGATCTCACAAGTGTGGGCAACCAGGAGTGCTTGCTTTGGAGGTACTCAAGTGGAAGTGACCATTAAACAAGATGAGGAGTTCACTATATGAGTTAAAGGGTTACAGGCATCCATCTCATGGTATAAATTCTCAGGGAGATCATATAAAGCAGCGCAACTGACTGGATAGGTAATAAGGAACAGGTACTTATTTCTCATAGTTCTGAAGGTTGGCAAGTTAATATAAAGGTGCTGCCACCTGATGAGGGTCTTTTTACTGTGCTTTTACATGGCAGAAAGTGGCAGGATGAGAGAGATTACACCTGCTCTCCTAAGCCTTTTCATATTGCCATTGATCTATTATCCATTCCTCTTGTGCATGTCATACATCTCCCCAAACACCCAACTGATCCTGTGGCATTGACAATTACAGTTCAGACACAGACAGATCACAGCAATGATATTTAATGTTGTAAAACTAGGTAGAAACACATAGAGAGTGGCAGTAAATAAAGCAGAAAAAAAAAGCCAGATCTGGGAGCATTCCAATGTTTAGAGGTCACAAGGATGAGGAGAAAGAGAAAAGGCAAATTGGAACAAATCAATGAAGCAGAAGAACAAGAAAGTGTGGTTTGCTGGCAGCTGAGTGGAAAAAAAAAATCTCAGAATGAAGAAATAATGTATGAAGTGAGTTGAAACTTGGCTTTGGGGTTTGAGATGTGATGGTTTCGGATGACCTTACTAAGATTTGCTTCTGTTCGGGGAGAAGGAAAGTAGAGGAGAAAAAGGTTAGACATGTCTTGGGAGGACTCTTACTATCCAAGAAGGCATAAAAGCCAGGCAGCTCATGCCTGTCATCTTAACTACTCAGGAGGCTGAGACTTGAGGATCATGGTTCAAAGTCAGCCTGGATAGGATTGTCTCTTATCTTCAATTAAGTATAAAAACCAAGAAGTGAGACTATGACTCAAGAGGTAGGACACTAACCATGAGCACAAAAGCTCAGAGACAGCACTCCAGCTCTGAGTTCAAGCCCCAGGAGTAGCTAAAATAAATAAATAAATAAGAAGGCAGAAGAATAGACTAGTGGATACAAGAAGAGAAGAGAAGGAATTATTACTCAATAGAGAAGCTAAATGCAATACATGGAAAACTATTTATATATAAAATCCAGATTAATTTTGGCTGATAATGAAGTCTAAAATTTCATATAGTGAAAAGTCTTGAATTGGCTTCATAATCTTAGCAATAGGATTTATATTTGAAGAAGACTTAGTTAAATATCAGTTGGTCTATGCAAAGTGTGTAATTTCTAAGTTTATTTCCTTTGATTTAATTTGAATTTTCATTTCAGTTAACCCTTTTCAGGGAGAGCCCTTCCCAAATGGCTACTTACTTAGCAATGACAGAGATCATTCTACTTAGGGAAGACTTATAGGTCTCTGTGTCAGAATGGACAGAAAAGAATTAAAATTTACATTAAAAGTATGCAAGGAAATTAAAGAGAAGTAGTTCCCAAACCAGGTAAAGTGAACCTTAGGATGTAACGGGGCCTGGGATCTGAAGAAAACTCATAGATCACCCTGCACAGAATTCCTTTGTAGCTGCTTGGGCCATGGACTGTCTTTTGCTTTTCTTAATTGTTGATATCTTTTCCTACGTTGAGACATACTTACTTTGAGCTATGTCAGCTTCCGAACAACAAAACCATTCAGATTATATTTGTTTGCTAGTACTTCTGGCTCTACAGATCCTTATGATTGTTCTTTATGTTCACCAAATCCTTTTCCTTTTCCCACTGGAAAATCCAGAAACTAAACCTCTCAGTCTTCCTTACAGTTGGATGGAGAACAAAGGATGAGGTTGAGGATAATTTAAGTCACTTACAGCCTGGGCTAAACTCTGATGTTAATCTAGACAATCTCTTCTTATTTTCCATTTTCCTGTGTCCACTGACCAGATGACAAAGGTCTCTTGGAAGACAAAAGTCCCTGAGAGTCACCCTAGAGAGGATTGCGCTGTTATATGAGGAGGAAATGAGCTCCTATTACACTGACCCTCTGATACTTCACAGTTGTTTGTTCCAGTCAAGAGCCTTGATTTTTAAGACAGTTCCTTTGGATGAGACAATGTTGAGTTTGCAATCATACCTAGAGGCTTAGAAGGTCAGGGTGGGTGTGTACATGATTTAACTGTGGCTACCTAGCATGCTAGATTTGAGGCATTTATCTTCTAGACTTATTGTTGGCATGGTCAGGACCACATTGAGTGGTAAGGAACTGTTTGTAACTGTTTCTGTAGCCATCTTAGACCCTTTCTCTCACAGAATTTAACGCCCCTGGGATGTGAATGTGAAGAGAAGCAAACACCCAGCAATACTTTCATGTCTGATTTTTTTTCTTGCATCGTATTATTTACTTGACTAGTTAGTCCAATGAAATAGTATTAACTTCAGCTTATAGATGATGGTATTTGTTCAAAATCAGACTTACGAAGTAATAGAATCTGTCAAGTCAGGCCTTTCACTCAAGGAAGACTTGCTCTTCTGCTTCACTCATCTCAGTTCCCCGCGAAGGAAGGAGGAGCGACCTCCTGATTTTATCCACACTCTGGTATTAGATATCCACGCTCTTCTCTCTAAGTCTGGTGAGGGGAGCAGTGGTCTGCCTTGGGTACTGAGGATGCACCACAAGAAGCTGACTCTTCTTTCTTCTTCAGCTCTGTAATTCAGAGTTCAAGGTAGCAATGAGCCATTTGGCTGGAAGACTGAGAAGAGTTGGCCATCTTGAGTTCATTTTGGCAGCCTTCCTGTTCCAGTAGTGTTGGCTGTGTACAAGCCAACAGAAGGAAGAAGAGGGGGAAGAGAAGATATAGGTCTTCGGAGTGGTCTTGGTGGTTCACACCTTCAAAACCTGGCTCACAGATGATGCAATGCTAGACTTTAAGAAGTGTTTCTACATAGATTATCTATTATTTTTGTGCTAGAGATTGAACCCAGGGCCTTATGCACACTAGGCAGTTGCTCTAGTGCTGAACTTCATTCCCAGCTCTAGATAACTTAATCTGATCCGAAATGTTGGGCGGTGATAGGGAAGAAAAGATCATCCCATTTCAAAGTAAAGCAATACTCACCCATGTTGTCCAGTGCTTTCCTCAGATGTCCTGATTTTGGTGAGCAGATCTAAGACAAACTTCCAAGGGCTAAAAATGACAAATTCATATCCAAAATACAAGTGTGAAAAAAAAACCACCTCAGAAAACAATTCTTCCCCTCACCGCTGAAAACTCAAAATGCAACTGTGACAGTCTCCAGACCCTGAGTCTTCTAATTATTACATGACCTCTTAGAGATGGGTGGGAATTGTCGTGCGCATGCGTGTGTGTGTGTGTGTGTGTGTGTGTGTGTGTGTGTGTGTGTGTGTAAGAATGCGTAATTTACAAAATCAAATATCAGCTCTTACATCATCTTCCAGTGCTCTAGCAGAATACCTGAGATTGGGAAATTTGTAAAGAATAAAGGTTTATTTAGCTTATGATTCTGGAAACTGCAAATTCTAAGAGCTTAGCAGTGGCTTCTACTCAGCATCTGGTAAAGGTTTTTCCCTGTATTCTGTCATGGCAGATGGCCTCTCATGAAAAGACGGAACAAATGTGCTAGAGAGAGCTACTTTTTCAACAAAATCACTCCCTTGATAGCCTGTTAATCTATGAGTAGATTAATTAATCAGGCCACATAGGTCCCACCTCCAAATATCATTAACATATGAACGTGGGGATTATGTTTCCACAAGAAAATGTGGAAGACACAGTTCAAACCATAGCAGTACTGCAAGCTTCAGAATGTGGTTGTGTGCATAGGATTCTCTGTCAGATTTTGCAAAGAATTGGGCTTAGTTCTGTCATGAACAATGGGACGTCCTTTTTCTCCACTATTCTCTTTTTGAGGCTCAAAAGAGTAAATTATAAGTAAATACAGTAAGCAAACATAGTAGGCCTTGTCTGATGTATCGGATCATAAACTACTTATTGTGAAGCATCTGTTTTTAGGTGTATCACATGTGACAGGACTTTTTTTTTATACCAATTCAACAGTAATTAGAAAGCTTTGGGATAGAGAGATGAGTTGTCAGGAGACCTGGATCTTGTTCTTACTCTGTCACCAACTGCAGAAATAATTATGGACAGAATAATTAATATCATTGGGTTCCAGCTTCCCCAGGTCTAAAATTAAGAGTTTGCTAAGAAGATTTTGTTTTCCTCTAGGTATTCATCCTTTGATCTCTTTAGCTTTGAACCAGTGTGACAGCTTAGAGGAGTATTCCTCTGTATTCCTAAGTCTGTGCCATTTGCTTTTTAAACTTAAGCTTCATTTGTTCATCATTACAAATAAAAGTGTTTAATCTCACTGTAGACTGTTCTACTGTTACATATCTGGGCCCTAAGAAAGATTTTTTCCAGTCATTAAACAATTTTTGATATCTAAAAGTAACTGATAATGGTTCATTTCTTTCTTGCCCAAATTTTATTTCTCCAGTGACAAACTTCCTTCCCTCTCTCCCTCCCTCCCTCCCTCCCTTTCCTCCTTCCTTTCCTTCTTCCCTCCCTCCCTCCTTCCCTCCTTCCTTCCTTCTCTCCTTCCTTCCTTCCTTCTCTCCTTCGTTCCTTCTCTTCTTTCCTCCCTCCCTCCCTTCTTTCCTTCCTTCCTTCCTTCCCTCCTTCCTTTCTTTGTCTTCTTTCTCTCTTTTTTCTCCTCTTCCTCCTCCTCCACCACCTCCTCCTCCTTCTCTCTCTTTCTTTCTCTCTCTCCTTTCTTTTCTTTCTCTCTCTTTCTTTTCTTCTTCCTTTTTCTCTGTTTCTCCATTCTTTCTCTTTCTTCCTTTTTTCTCTTTCCCTCCCTCCCTCCCTCCTTCCCTCTCTTCCTCCCTTCCTCCCCCTTTCTTTTCTTTCTTTCTTTCTTTCTTTCTTTCTTTCTCTCTGTCTCTCTCTCTTTCTTTCTCTCTCTCTGTCTCTCTTTCTTTCTTCCTTCCTTCCTTCCTTCCTTCCTTCCTTCCCTTCCCTTCCTTCCTTCCTTCCTTCCTTCCTTCCTTCCTTCCTTCCTTCCTTCCTTTCTTTCTTTCTTTCTTTTTTTCTTTCTTTCTTCCTTCCTTCCTTCCTTCCTTCCTTCCTTCCTTCCTCCCTCCCTCCCTCCCTCCCTCCCTCTCTCTCTCTCTCTTTCTTTCTTTCTTTCTTTTCTTTTCTTCCTTGCTAACATTTTTCCTTCTTGTGTCCCAGGACATTTATTTACTCATTGCTCACTAGAGGGAGACCTTATCCAGCTGCTATTGTTTTCAAAGGAATTCTCTTCTGCATTGGAAATGGATTCCTTCAAGCCTACTATCTGAGCTACTGTGCAGAATATCCTGAAGAATGGTACACAGACATGCGGTTTAGCTTGGGTAAGTGGCTCTGACCATCTCTCATCCCCCCCCCCCCCCGCCAGCATCTGTTCCTTCCCACAGTGAAAGTCTCTATTGCTGCCCTTCATCTTACTAGAGTGACCTTCTCATGATCACTTTCTCAGACTCTCCCACCTCTACTGGGGTCTTTCCTTTATATGGCAGCCAGAGAGATAAAAATTTCCAACATCCCACACCATTTCCCTGACTTTTTTTCAGCTTATTTTCTGTGCTAGCCTCAGTGGCTTTGTGCTGGCCTGGAGATTGTCAGGCTTACCCTGCTTGACAGCTTCTGTCCAGGACTCTGTCTCTGACTCGAATGTACTGCCCTGTCTAACCATGAAGCAGAGTCCCTCATGTTCTTTGGATCTGTACTGATTTGCACCTCCTAGCCACTTTATCTTAAAGAATTGAAGACATTGGTCATGGTTTTTCCCCCTCTTATTTTATGAGAAGAGTTAAAATCTAGAAACCTGTTCATCTACTCCTCCACTGGAACTTGGAACTCGGTCTTAGTACCATTCCTCCTCTTGTGAAAACCCCCAAATCAGGACACATTTGTTTGATTTCTCTCCTTTCTTCTTTGCCAAGGTATTTTCCTATTTCTTTTGGGAATGGGAATCAATATTCACAGCGACTATGTATTACGTCAGCTCAGGAAGCCTGGAGAAATCACCTACAGGATTCCACAAGGTAAGGGCTCTCAGTTCCAGCGATTATGCTAACAAGTAACCAGTAGAGAGGGCACAAGAGGCTAAAATGCACAGCAAACATGTTCTGGAACACTCCTGACTTCTGCCAAACCTGCACCTCTCACAGCATATCTACATTTCTCCTCTGAACCCAGAGACTCCAGAGAGCTACAGGAGCCTGCAGGTAGGAAGACCACTGTACCTTGAAGGTGGGAGAGGGTGCCAGCCAGGAGTAAGGAGGATTGAGAGGCCACAACCTAGTCGCAGTAGATAAGACAGTCATCTACAGAGTATGATCCTTTCTAATTTAGCACATGCAGCTATAGATTTTAGTGTCACGTGAACATCACAGAGTATGCTTATAAGAACCTATATTTGTATAGTCTACTTGGCTACAGGTTATAACCTATTTATACACCTTCATATTTGTATTTTTGACACTTTTTGCTGAAAAAGCAAGACACAAACACATGTTAGCTTATACCAATATAAGGTCAAACTCATCAATGTCATTTCTCTCACCTGATTCCTCAGTGGAAGGCCTTCAAGGACTACCACATGCTTGGAGCAGAGAGCTCCTATGATAATGTTTCTTTCTGGAATAATTGCTCGAGAGTGTTTTGCATGTAACTTTTTTTTGTGTGTGGGTCATGGAGCTTGGACTCGGCCTGGGCACTGTCCTTAAGCTCTTCAGCTCAAGGCTTCTGCCCTACCCCTGGGCCTAGGCGTTGTCCCTGAGCTCTTTAGGGCTACTGCCCTATTCTTGAGCCAAGCCCCACTTCCCAGTTTTCTAGAGGTTAATTGGAGATAAGTCTCAGGTCCTTTTGTACCAGGGCTGGCTTTGAACCTTGATCCTCAGATCTCAGCCTCCTGAGTAGCTAGGCTTATAGGCATGAGCCATGGTGCCTGGTGGTGATAAGAAATTTTAAGGTCCATTATAATCTAACAGGACCACAGATTTATAGGTTGCCTTAACTCATGGAAATGTCAGTGTTCAGTACTTAACTGCATTTTTAAGAGACGAAGATGCAGCTATTTGAAACACTAACGATCCTCAAGGTATCAGTGAGGATTTGACAAAGAAGCAGGTAAGAATGAATTTCAAGTAAGTTTTGAGCTTATTCAGATGAACCAGTGTTTTCTACCTCTAAAAAATTTATTACCTATATTAGGTATACCAGGAAGGGTTTCATTGTGTTTCATACAATGTATCTGATCAAATTCACTTTGCCACCTTCTTCATCTCTCCCCTCCCCTTAAAATAATTTCAGTAGGCTTCCTTGTTCTATTTTCATATATGAACATAAAATAATTTGACCATATTCACTTTCATTCACTCTGTCTGTTGGCCCTAGCTCCTCCCTCAGATTCCTACAGCCCAATAGAATCTGTTTTACTTTCCCATAATTCATTTTAAAAGTATATATTAACCACACAAAGTGACTTCACCATGATAATTCACAAGTACACATATTATAATTTAGCCAAATTAACCATCTATTGCTTTTTTTCTAGATATAAATACAATCCTTTATTTATACAAAAATGTCATGAATTGTGGCATGGTAGTGTGGTTAGGTGTAGATTGCTATTCATTGGTTAAGGAAAATGACATAGCACTGAATTAACAATTTTATTATTGCTAATACTATGATAGCATCAACCACCAATAAAAATAACACAATAGGTTGAGAAAACTATTCACTGTATTTAGAGAAAAACAAGATATTCATGGATGTAAGAGAAATTTGGAACAATGATCCCATGGAACTTCTGCAATAGATTAGTGGTTCTTCTCAAGGTCTAGAGAATTGTAAGCGGGGAGCCAGTGATATAGTGCTTTCTTTGAGGAAAATTATTTTCAAGGGTGCTGATATTTTAAGTCATCATTCAAAAACTAGACAGAGAAGAATAGAGAAGGCTTGTAATTACCAAATTGCCAAAGTTAGTTTCTACCTTTGTTACAGTAGATGATGATCTAAAAATCAGAGCATTTTATAATAATTGTAGAAGGAAAAAAATGTTTCAGTGAAGCCTTCCAATATAGGCCCTAAAGTTTGAGGGTGGATTTATTTATTATTTTGTTTTCTTTTGTGTGGATATATTTAATACCATTAGAAATAGCTGATTTCTAGGTTCAGTTCTAAGACAGGAATATCTGGTTGGATAGTATGAAATGTTTGAATCAACAGGAGCAGACCTCACCTGTCTTCAGCAGGACTACGACTATCTATTTCAGCTCTGATCAGAGGATAGTGCTTTGTAGAGGTTCAGGGGCCTTGTGGAGAAGTAATGAGCAAATACCCCAGGACAATCTAATTATGTCTCACAAATACTCTCTTGTTTTAATGTAGTTCTGCACTTGGTGTGATTGAATGTGCGATACACTGACAGACAGTAGGCATCCAGGACAGGAGTGTGACAGCAAGTGGTAGCCTGAAAGCGTCCCTTACTAGAACAACACAAAACAAAAAGGCAGACTTCTTTTTTTTCAATTTATTTCACCAACTTTTTCCCATTGTTGATTGAGTTTTATTATGATTAATTATTATATAAGAGGTTTCAATCCTTCATGTCAGCTTATGCATATAATGCATCTTGATCTGTTTCTCCTTTCATCATTCTCCTCATCTTTCCCAAACACATCTACCCCTCAATGTTTTGAGTTCCATTTTTGCACATGTATATCAAATATTATGATTGTGTTTTCCTACCCTCCATCTCTTTATTCATCTATTTCCTCTCCTTGACCTTGACCTTGACCTTTCCCCAACCAACACCTCAAGTTCCTCCTTCCTAGTATTTATTTTCAAAGGAGTTACACAACTGGAATACTCCCCTACATTTACCACATTTTAGCTAATACATTTTTGCATATGAACATTTGTATATATTTATATGTAAATTTATAAATTAAGTCTTAACTCCACATATGAGAGAAAAAAAATGTTTCTTTTTTCTAAGTTTCAAGAGCAACCTTCCTGCACCTCTCCTTTGTCCTGCCCAGCAGTTGTTAGTGATCTGGATAGAGTTCATCAAACCAGCCCTTGGTATTCCAGAATGGTCTATGGCCAACAAGCTGCTGTCATTTTGTTTTCTTTTAACTTCCTAAGACTGTGGAGGGAGTCTTAGCTCTACAACTGCTTTAGCTATTAGTTTGCATTTTGAAAGCCAATAGAGGGATGTGATGTCCCAACAGTTCTGTTCCGAATACTGACTTCTGCTCTTCTGCACACAGGTGGCTTGTTTACTTACATTTCTGGAGCCAATTTCCTTGGTGAGATCATTGAATGGATGGGCTATGCCTTAGCCACTTGGTCCCTTCCTGCACTTGCGTTTGCATTTTTTTCACTTTGTTTCCTTGGGATGCGAGCTTTTCATCACCATAGGTAAACTTTTCAATAGATGTGGCAAGTATTTACACAGCTTTCTTCTCCAAACAGTCAGTGGTGGGGCTTGAACTTAGGACCTGGGCACTGTCCTTGATTGTGGGCCATTTTAAAGGCAAAGTTTGATACTAACTGATCAGGCAGTCACAGAGCCCTTTGTACTGCTGGAGGTTGATTAACCTGGAATCTGTGGCTATGTTTCAGGTACTCCTTTCCTTCCTGTATCCCAACCCTCCATAATGCAACCAAAGCCTTCACTGTCTTCCTGGGAAGGTAGAATGAGCAACCTTATAGGACGTAATTTGAGGACTGCTCCATCTACTGGTTCCCATTGGGATTTCAGGCTTTTATAGCCTCAAAATCTGGTTTATAGCTTTTAAGTTTAAAATATCATAAAGGTGATGTATGGGGGGGGGCTAGAGTTATGTAAGTTAGGTAAAGAGTACATTTCTTTTGGGACAATGTCTCTCCATTTCCTCCTTCCCTCTCGGTTTTTCCCTCCCACCCCACCTGCAAATTGTATAGTTTATTTTCAACACATATCCAGTGAGTACCACTGCTGAATTTATTCACCCTTTGTTCCTCTATTTCCATTCTTTCCCTTACACTCCTGGTTTATAGGTTTACTAACCCCATTAGCTAGTGTTGAGGTAGAGACAAGAGAAATGAAAGTATCACTGCCAGGAAACGGTAACATAATACATTATTAGTTGCTTTAAAGACAACTGTGTTTAGATCTATTCCCTAACATGGCTTTTGTGAACAGAGCCTGTCCATATTACTGAGACTGAGAGGGGAGATACGGCTAACCAGAGGGGATGGGCTAGGATCAGGATGGTGGGGATAGCCTTAAGCTCTTTCCTTAGTGTCTTAGCCTGGCTGATAATTTATCTCATACTTTTGAAGGTTAAATAAAGAACAGATTATTCTTTTCTTCTGAATGGAATTTATGAAAGCAGGTCAGAAATGGATGAAGCAAAGTTTCTTTTTGATCTATTCATGCCATCTTCGAGGTTTAGCAGGGGAGGGAGGAAGAAGGTTCCTAAGAGAGTCAACATGATAGCTCTCCCACTTCCGGTGGGTCTGTTGCCCATGAGAGGCAGAAAGAATGGGCCGGGGGAAGACATTATCCAGTATTCAGGGAATCTCTGGGAAGGTTAGATGCCATTGTCTTTGGTCAGGGAAGGGATGTTAGTTCCACCAGAAGTTCCCAGCTGGTGCAACAACTAAATCCAAATGGAGGCCATCTGGCTGTGTTGCACTGCCAAGAGGGTGTCTTTTTTATAGGGCTTCAAGGGCTTTGTGAGGGCTCTTATGAAACAAGACCAGGCATTCGCACAGGAGGCCACACATGTGGCACCCTCTTAAATCATACCACTGAAGACTTCTTGTATCAATTATGACTTTTTTTGTCCTTCAGTTCAAACGAAGGTACTTTTGCAGTGTATGTTGTCTTGAGGGCCACCAGCTTCAACTAATTAGGAGGACAATCTGGCAGAAGTCTTTTTACAAGGCACATTAGTTTCCTTGGTTTGCCATAAGAAACAGCTCCACCTTTGTGGTTTAACAGGACAGAAATTTATTCTTTGCAAGGCCCAGGTTTGGAATCAAGGTCTAACCAGGGTCATGTTTCTTGGGATGACTTGAGGAAAGAACCCTTCCTTGCCTCTTTACAGCTTCTGGTAGTGATGGACCATCCCTACCTCTGCCTTTGACTTCAAGAGACCTTCACTGGGTATCTCTTGTTTCAGCCTCTCTTAAAGACACCAACCATATTGAATTGAGGGTTCACTCTGCTCCAATGTGACCTCATGCTAATTAATTATGTCCACAACAGTCTTTTATTTTCCCCAATAAGATTACATTTTCAATTGCTGGAAGTTAAGACTTCGATCTGTATTTGGAGAGGAATCAAACTGAACCTATTGCACAGGGCCATTCTATGATTTCATGAAGGGATAGTTTTTCAGAAATCCTGTCAATTCTCTAGGATTAGCCTGGCCTTTGAGGGACTGTGGTCTCCTGTACTTCTCAGCTGTACCAAAATGGATACTTCTTTCTGGCTATTTTTTTAAAAGAGTCTAATAAGTGCATAAATAATTAAATGGTAAATATAGTGATAAGTACATTCATGATATCATGGTTCTCCGTAGTGTCCCTCACCACTGCCCTCCACCTGCTACTTCCTATTCTCAGCACAGAAAATGGCGCCATCCACTAGACACCTGCTGTAGGGAAGGGAAGGCTGATGAGCAAATGGCCACTGGAGTAGTTAGACGCCCGTCACTAGACTCCCTTGTAACCAGGTTCCCAGATGGCTCCACGGCATGCATGCATTTATGTATTTATGTATGTATGTATTTATTTATTTATTTTTGCCAGTCCTGGGCTTGAGCTCAGGGCCTGAGCACTGTCCTTGGACTTTCTCAAGGCTAGAGCTCTACCACTTGAGCCTCAGCACCACTTCTGGCTTTTTTCTATGTATGTGGTACTGAGGAATCGAACCTGGGCCTCGGTGCATGCTAGGCAAGCATTCTACCACTAGGCCAAACTCCCGGCTGGCTCCGCGGCATTTATATTGATCACTTTTTTGTCTTTCAGGTTCTACCTCAAGATGTTTGACGACTACCCTAAATCTCGGAAGGCTCTTATTCCATTTATCTTTTGAAGAAACCCAGGAGAAAAGAGCAAATCTTCTGTAACATCAATGAAAGCTACTAAGTTGCTGTAACTTTAATGATAACTCTAACTTACATATATATATATGTATATATGTCTATATATACATATATAGACACATAGACATATACACATATATAAGTTAGAGTTTTATATATGTAAGTCATATATTATGTAATATATGATATACTATATTACATTATATTATACATTATATATTGTGTAATATTACACACACACACACACACACACACACACACACACACACACACACGTAGGCCTCTTGGTGTCTTGCCAGCAGCTTGGGAACACTGAGTAGTGCCTGGCTTACCAGGGAACTCCATCAGGATTTCTTCCTATTTGGTCTTTCATGGGGCCTCTTCCAAACAGAGACATTTTTTTTTTTTTTGGCTGTATCTCCTAGAAAGTGCAAAACTTCCTCCAGGCAGGCTTTTTTTCCTATTGGATGAGCTGAGTAGATGTGGCCTTTTCCTTTGTGTTGATGTGGGTCAGCTCTGGAGTTTGGACTGAGTGAATTAGGGGAAGACCTTTTGTCCTAATGCAGACTAGCAGAGATGCAAATTCTGAAGCCAGAGATCAGAGCACACTCACTACTGAAGGAAAACTTAGCCACAACTGCCTTTTTACTTAGCTAATTAGGAAAGAGATGAAAATGCAGGACCGTCCTCTTATATTGATGAAAATGGCCTGATATATAACGACTTTAGTTCAGTTCTGTGCTGCACTGATGAACACCTTGGTCTTCCAGAAGATTCTACAGCCTGTATTTGATTTAACCCATTCTCACCTAGAAAAATGGTTGGATTTTTCTTGGAGGTTTTTCTGACCAAAAAGAGAAAGACATGACCCTGAAAGGCTCTTACAGAGAGAGTAAAGAAATGTTTTACAACAGACATTGCAAACTCTCATACTCTGGGGAACCAATGGGAATACCCAAATAAGGGGAATTAATGGGTCTCATCATGTGCTATTTAATGAGGCTCCTGCAATGACATGAAATACACTGGAAGCCTCAGCAGCAGCTTCCTTCTGCAGTCATCAGAACTGGTTCAGGAAAATGTGTCGCAGGGCTAAGTTTACCAGTCTCCCTCACAGGTGCTAGAGGCAGAAGCTGAATACTACAGATAGACAGACTCATCTGGTATGGGGAAAGGAAAAACACCCCATTTCATTAATGTAGATAATATTAAACAGTTCAATTCTGTTTACATTTGAATGATCAAAAATTTAAAAGCAGGAGGTTTCTGATTAAGATGATGCCATTCTAGTTTCCTGTAAGTTGAAGGGGGCCAGCTGCCAGTAGCTCATGCCCCTAATCCTAGCAACTTTAGGAGGCTGAGATCTGAGGATCATGGTTCAAAGCCAGTTTAGGCATGAAAGTCTGTGAGACTCTTATCTCCAATTAACCACCAGAAAACAAGAAGTAGCACTGTGGCTTAAGAGGTAGGGCAGTAAGCCTTGAACTGAAGAGCTCAGCGACAATGCCCAGGCCCAGAGTTCCAGCCCCACGATCAAAAAAAGTTGAAGGGAACTACATGTATGAAAACGTCATAATGAAACCTATCATTTGTAAAGTTACTATCTTTTAAAAAGTTGGAGGCAGCCAGGGTTGGTGGCTCATGCCTGTAATCCTAGCTACTCAGGAAGCTGAGATCTGAGGATCTCCATTCAAAGCCAGCCAGGGCACTAAAGAACAACGTGAGGCTCATCTCCAATTAATTACTAGAAAATGAGAAGTGGGGCTGTGGCTTAGGGGTAGGGTGTTAGCCTTTAGCTGAAGAGCTCAGGGACAGCGCCCAGGTCCAGAGTTCAAGCCCTATGACCCACAAAAAAAAAAAAAAAAAAAAAAGGAAGGATCTCTGTACACAGAGCCTGCATTCCTGAGTAAGAACTTGGGACTGTGTAGCTGATCAGAATATGAGTTTTTAACCTCTCACGAGTGTGATCCACTGTGGAGAACTCTGAGACACTGGCTCTCGAACAAGGGGCCAGTAACTCAGATTCAGAACGCCTGAAATATTTGGATATCTGAATATTTTCAGAATATCTCAAAGTATTTGTCTCCTTAACCCTAGGTTTGTTCAGTTTGAGAACTTAGCACCAGGTTTAGCAAATCAATGCTAAGTGCCAAAATTCACAGTGTAAGATACTTAGGTCCAGGGCCGGGAGTTTAGCCTAGTGGTCGAGTGCTTGCCTAGCATGCATGAAGACCTGGGTTCAATTCCTTGGTACCACATACATAGAAAAAAAAGCCAGAAATGGTGCTGTGGCTCAAGTGGTAGAGCTCTAGCCTTGAGAAAGCTCAAGGACAGTGCTCAGGCCCTGAGTTCAAGGCCCAGGACTGGCAAAAAAAAAAAAAGATACTTAGGTCTGGAGAGATCTGAGGCTGGGCGAGGTTACTGAAAAGTGCAAATTACAATGACACAAAGATGTGTTTTGCTGTTCATTAATGTCTCTCAAATCCTGACTGTTAAAATCATTTGAATGATAAGATCTGAGAGTTCTGGAGATTTTTGTTTTTGTTTTAAACAATGTATTATGTTGTGCTTTGCTCCTTTCTGTCTCTTGTCATTGGTGTTGCTTTTTGTTTTGTTTCTTCATTTTGTGAACCTGAAATTAAGGCCTGTGAGCAGGAAATCAATAATGCCTTGCAGACCTTCTCAATCATAGCTCAAAATTCCAAGGAAGTACAAGAAAGATGTAGGAAAATGTCCCTGATTTCAGGGCTACAAAGGAAGAAACATACTTAGTCTTTTAGTATCCTGTCACTGTAGTAAATACCCGAGACAGATCAACTTGTATAGAGAAAAGGTTTATTTTGGCTCATAGTTTGAAGGTTTTAGTCCATAATTGCCTGGTCTCACTGCTTTTGACCTGTGGCAAGACAGCATGTGGTAGAGTATGTAGTGAAGCAACAGAATCTCCTCCTGGATAGGGGGAGGGGAAGAAGGAAAGTGGGTGAGGGAAAGAGGGAAGGAGTGGAAGATCAAGAGTGCCACATCTCTCACTGTCCCAAAGACTTTCTCATTAGGCTCCAATGGTGCCAAGCTGGAGAACAAGTGCTAATGCATGGGCCTTTGGGGTAGGGATACTCAAGATAGCAGCGAGATCTATCCCCGGGTGCAGCTTTGAGCTCACCTGCAATGAGGCTTTCAGTTCCACGACCTTTTATCTTTTTGCCCAGGATAGTCCTAGAAATGTAATGAGTGCATGAAAAGGTCTTTGTTTCATTCTTTTCAATCTCAGGACCCAACTGCTATTGGGCAATTACATGTTTCTTCCATGAGAGGGCACTTTTAAGAATTTTATTCAGTGTTGACTTAGGTAACTGATAAGCTTGGGGCAAAAATTCCCTACAAACTTCCAATCTTTTTTACAATTTCAAGTTTGCATGATCACAGGCTTTCTTAATTAAATATAGTATAGAATTGATTCCACATAATTGGAAAAAATCTTACCTTGGTAATTGAGGCATTTTTAGTGCCAAAGGGCCATTATTTTAAAAATCAGTTGTCTTTGTTTAAAGCTAGAATATGCATATGTGTATTAAACACAATAAAAGTCTGAATGTGTACTGATCTGCCCACCTATTTCTTTCCCTTTCTCCTGAAAATGGAGTAGCTTTGATTAAAATGTTGTAATAGTAGGTAACAAAATGTTTTGTTGGCGCTTCTTGTTAAAAATGTTTTTACAGAAAATGTGTTTGTTGCAGACTTTGTGGAAATTAAGTTTTACTTTTGGGATTTGGAGGATTTAGACTTAAGAAGCTGAAAGCAGACATAAGCACCAGATGGCCCCACCCCTTTGTAGTATAAAGGGAAACACAGAGACCCAGGGAATTAAAAATGGTTTCCAGGGCTGGGAGTTTGGCCTAGTGGCAGAGTGCTTGTATAGCATTCATGAAGACCCGGTTCGATTCCTTGGTACCACATACATAGAAAAAGCTAGAAATGATGTCGTGGCTCAAGTGGTAGAGCTCCAGCCTTGAGGAAAGCCCAAGGACACTGCTCAGGCCCTGAGTTCAATCCCCAGGACTGGAAAAAAAAAATGGTTTCAGCCACAGCAAATCTTGTTTCACAAAGGAAACAGAAGTTCTTTTTAATTTTTATATTTTCCCTAAGGCATAGCAGATTGCCAAAAGGGAGACCCAACTGATCACTTGTTGAGCAGTTACTAAATAAAAAAGGTTAATGAGAACTGACCCCAGAACCCTGCACAGGGCAAGCACATGCTCCAACTGTGAATCACACTTGCAGTTCTAGGATGTTGAATTTGACGCCATGCTTGCCCTTCAGGTGCTGTCATTTAGAATCTATACAAGTCATAGAAAAAAACAACCCAGAGCTTATGTGTTAGACCACAACTCATCGGTACACCTTGTGTGTGTGTGTGTGTGTGTGTGTGTGTGTGTGTGTGTGTGTGTGTGTGTGTGTGTAGCTAATCCATTTCTCTTATTCTGTGGAAGCATCAAGCCTGATGTTCTTCAATTGGGGAGAAAGATTTCTACTTGAATCTCCCCTAATTTCATGTTTCCTTCATAAGGAACAACATTGGCTCCACTATTCTAAAAGGCAAAGGAGCTCTAATGGGAAATTGCAAGCCAATAGTGATTTAGGAGGCGTGAACTCTGCCAAGAACAAATAAATAAACCTATTGTTTTGCAGCCCTATAGTTTTATCACAGTTTTCTTGACTTTCAGTGGTTACCTTGTGGTGATTGCGCTAAGAGGCTGATGGTTGTTGGAACTGAAAGAATGATTCTATGGAAACTTCTGGCCTTTGATTTTCTAACTGCCTATGAGCTGAGGTCCAGGCAGGGCAAATAAGTAAGTAACAACAAACGTGCTGTGAATCCTTCCAGAAAAGGCTGCTGATGGTTTTATAGCATTTATACTATCCTATGATGGAAGACAGAGGCACGGAGCCAGATAACAGTAAAGGTACTCAAACAATGTAATCGTTCCTTGAATGGATTTCATTTCCAAGTGAGATACATACTCATGATTTCTACACTGAGTTGTAATCTTACATTATTTGCATGATGTCTCATTTCTTCCCATCTACCTTCACTTGGGATTTTGGATGATTAGAAATAGTGGTTGGGGAAAGTTAAAGAATGCACCAAAATGTGTTGGGTTCTTTCATCCTGAGCTTGAGTTCTGGGTTTGGCTTTGCTGGGCAGTCAGTGTCTGTGTAACCAGGAATTCTCAGTCAGAGTCAGATCCAGGGATTCAAAGATGTGACGTTTGGCTACTTTCCAAAAAAAGTAGGTCGTGATGAGGGGCAGGGGAAGGTGTATTACGTGGCATGGCCACACTGCAGGGAGTGGCAGAGGAAGCACTCCACCCTGTCTGGGGATTCTGACAGGAGCTTCAGGTTTTAATAGAGGAACAACTGGGACAGTGAGGTGAGAGATATTTATACTTAGTAGAATTCTGATCACAGGTTTGGTCCATGTATTCATCTTGGGATAGTGAGGTGGTCCTCGTCATGATAACAAAGGTGTTTTTTCACTCTTATCAGAAGAAGGTATAGATTAGTCCTACCTTTCCTGGATCCAAAGTGGTATTGCAGGGAAGGGGTATGGTAGGGAGAGAGAGGGTAGAGAGAGGGAGATGGGAAGAGAAAGAAGGAGAGAGACTTAGAGGAAAGAAGACAGCTTGGCAGGAATGCCAAGATGTTATCCTGCTTTTAATTTATGAACCCAAGTCAGGGGTGAGTACTTTTCAGCAAAAGCAGTTTGTAAGTACCTGTTCTATTTAGAGGAGGAAAATATACTACACGTCGCAAGATGACAAAATGGAGGAAGATGGGAGGCTGTGGAGGACATTCAGTGAAACCAGTGGCCTTGGGCAAGCTTCTCCCCTTTCCCTGTATCCAGATTGCTTTTTTCCTTAGGCTCCCAGCGAAAGACATGCCAGGGAGAGGCTGGGGGGTGGAAGACACACACACACACTCGGGGGGGGGGGAGCTTCTTTTACACAAAGGCTGGATTTCGTTAAACACAAGCCATATGGCTGTACCTCACAATGAATAATTTGTGTTTGTCAGTGCACCTCATAAAGAGGGTTTTTGTACTGATCCTGGGAGAAAGGGGTGAAGTAATGGTTCTAAAAAGCAACCACGTACTTCTTAGCATCAAAGCTCCATGAGGGCTGGGGGAAGCATGGGAGAGGGTGGAGAACACCTATCCTGTTCACAGCCTTTGCTTCCCTTCCCTCTGCAGGCCCTCAGACTAAACGACCTTATCTTATAAGGAGGTGTGCCGCTTTTGTCACAAATTCTGTCAGACACTATTTCATTAAAAAAAATTCCTTGAGGTGGTTGATAAGAGGATATATTATCAAGAGAAAAGAAGTAGAGGTAAGCACAAACAAGAACAATAAATCAAAATGAAGCCAGGGAGGAAACTAGGATGCAAAAAGTTATGCAAGAAGATCATGGACAAGTGGCCATAGACCCACACGAGTTCTGAGTCATCAAGGTAAAGAAAGACTCAATTGTCATATTCGCAGAACCCCTGAGAACATTTTAATCCATTATTGAAGTTGTCTATTCACCACTCAGTCATGAATCATGGGTCCCAAAGAGCTCATCTCTTACAAGTCATTAACATGTGGCTTTAGAGATTCAGTTTCTAATTTATACATTTGGGCGTATACATTTGAACTATGTTACTGACAGGGCAAGTGCTAAAGCTTTCAGAGTAAGGTGATCTGAGTTTGAATCTTAACTGGGCTGCTTTTTAGCTATGTAAGTTTGGGCAAGTAACTCATGTTCATTTTCTCAACTGTGAAATAGGATCACAATATTTTCCTTACAATGTTATGAGAGTCAAAGTGGTATTGTGTGTGTTAACTCGTTGGCATTGTTGTTACTCCTTAAACTGTAACTTTACTATTAGTATAAATTTTCAGTCCTTTCCTTTCCATCTTGGTGGTTCTTCTATTTACCGCCTGCATGTCCCTTCTTCAAAGTGTGAGAAAGACTGACTTTTCTATCAAAGAGGTCACTTCCTTTCTGTCAATCTTTTGAGAATTGTTTTTCTGAAAAAAAAAATGCCTTGTTTGGCCAGGTGGCTTGGCACTTGTTGATTATATCATAATCCTATTAGGCTGTAATTAAGAACTCCTGTTACAAGCTCACTGACTTTTAGTTACATCCTGTTCCTGTTCAATGAGCCACACCCTGTTGCTTGAGCTCAGTCAATCAGAGCACAGGGGCAGAGTCTGCTGTATTTGGGACAAAACTTCTTGCTGTGTGTTCAACTAAGTTTTGCCTTGCCAAGTTCCTTTGAATGAATGTCCTTGTTCTTATGTGACAGCCACCATCCTGAGAGACATAACTAAAAAAAGTCAAGAGGTGATCTGCCCAAATAAGAATAGAACTACTGACTCAGTAACTGCAGCCATGAGAAGCATGAAAAGGTACTAACATCATGTTGTGGCTGAGTGGAATTTAACTAATATTCTGTTGTATCAATTGTCACTCGCCTGATTGATCTTATAGAAAAAACTATGAAAACAAATTCTGTGATATGTACGTGAGCTGTTCTATTCTGAATGCTAACAAGAATCAACTCTAAGTAATGAAGTCTTAGTTTGCTTGTTTTGGTGTGTTTGAGAAGAAAAGATTCAGCCACAGGAGGCTCTAGAACCAAGATCTGGCACTGTATGCTGACACTGGATGAACCTTATCGGGACACCCTTATGGATAACAGCTTGCAGTTAGATTTAACAGTATCTTCAGTGCAGTTACTTCAAGTACTCCCCACACATATGCCAAGATGAAGCAACACATTCCTAAGGTTTACAACACTTGATGCTCTGAGGACTTCTTTGGAATCCACACATTTGTATGCACAGCAGTCCATCCTTTCAACCAGTCAGAAGTGAAGGCAAAGGATAAAGGAGAGCTCACTAGGTGTGGGTACTGTCTAAAGTAAGTGCATTTTATGTATAGTATGTCATATAATTATGTGATAATAAGGTGCTGGGTGCTATGCAGTGCAAGAGAGCACGGAAGAAGTCAGAAGACTCATGACTTCTACGTAATGTGCACAATATTCTAAGGGAATAAGTAACTATCTAAGCAAGTAGACAAAGAATCTTGCTGTAAGAAGAAAGGAACAATGATGTAGGACTAGTCATGTGTCCTTCATGCAGAGCCTGGGCAGACTGGGAGAGAATTCTTACAAAATCTGAACGGATGCATTGGAATTGTGGCATGATTTTTACTGAAGGGCTTAAGTGGCCAACTATCTCAGAATAGCTCGTTTCTACACTATTCCAGCTTTGATCACAAAGTATTCACAATAGAGCTGAAACTGTCCATATTGTACATTTGTTGTCTTAGTTTGATATTCAGGGTTCTTATTTTTGTTCCTCCAGGGGGTAGGGTGGGGAAGAGTTGGGAACTCGGTATTGCTCATATTTCCTTGTTCAGATGATACTCTATTACTTGAGCCATACTTCCAACCTTGCTTTGGGCTTGTTATTTTGGAGACAGGGTTTCATGGACTCCTTTACTCAGGCTAGCTTTAAACCTTGATCCTCTAGATGTCAGCCTTCTGAGTAGCTAGGATTATAAGCAAGAGTCACTGATGCCTGGCTGGAACATGTAAATGCAAAATGCAAAGACTACATTTTAGAAAGCCTTAAACAAAAAGTATCTTATTAAACTAGGAATAAATGCCATGCAGGAAAGAGCATAAAACTGACCTTGAATGGTAGATGGGTTGGTTTAATGTTTCAGTTTTCTGGTAACAGGTAACATCAGGATACTACTTTGGTCAAACTAGGCTGAAAATAAAAAGCATTGTTGCCTGCAATTTGCTGGTTTTATTTATGGACATATATTTTCCACATACAAAAATTTCCAGGAACTTGTGTTCTCAAGGCTCTTTATTTACTTAGAAAAGTGTATGTACTGCTTCAGTTTCCTCTCATAAAATGGGGGGGGGCATATATTCAGAGTCGATTTCTTTTCAGAAGGTCTGCATATGTGTTTTTCTCCTTTCCACTACATTTAGCTATATTAATAAATAGAGATATGATATGAGCCAAACACACGCTGATATCAACAAAATAGCATCTCTATAGATACTGAGATATAAGTAGCCAATCAAATGAGATCAGTTCCACAGTGAATTTTAACATGGAGCAACTATATTTCAAAGATCTCATTACTTTTGGCAGAGGAAGAAATTGGCTGCTTCTGTATTTGTTCAGGTTGGACAGGTAGGGGAATAAAACCAGGTCTTCTCAATTTAACTGAGCCCAAGGAATCAAGTTAATCTCAAATGGCATGATTTGCTGTGTTAACCTGAGAATTTAAGTTCACATCGTTAAAAGCAGAGTTTGAGAAGGTCTAATTCACTTGGCCAGCTACTTTGGTTTCCACTTTCTTGTGCCAAGTACTTCTTTGGCTGAGTATACAACAGAGTTGACTCTCAAATCAAGAAGAAAGGGAGATGAAAGAAAAAGGGAGAGTAAGTAGATACTAGTAGGAGATAGAAAGGATGAAAAGAAACATTTACTGAGAAGTCATTACAACCAGATATTTTGTATATTTGGTGTCATAAAACCTTGATAAGCAGGTACTATGCCCAATTACTGGTGGAAGGTATAAGACTTAGAGATACTTTATGATTGGCTACGACTCTATCCTAAGTCTGTCTGATTCAATAGTCTTTCTGACATTTCATATTAACTGAAGCATAAGAAAAGAGAATAGAAACATGTTTGAGAGGTCATGACCCATTCACTTAGGGACCTAAGGGATCTCACTTAGAAAAGTTGGTGAAAAGTGGCTCAAGGGGTAGGATGGTAGCCTTGAGCTGAAGAGCTCAAGGACAACGTCCAGGCCCAGAGCTCAAGTCCCATGACTGAAAAAAAAAGTGACACAGAAAAGTTGGTGAAGGGAGGTGTGGGTTTTGAGGGATGAGGGGGAGGATAACAGAGTAGGAAGTGCCTGTTTAAGAAGATGAGAATAAAATACAGGACTCAGGGAGATCAACCAACCTTCCAGAAAGGCTACACTTAAATTTTGGTAGTTTCAAAGGGTTTGGGAGGCCTTTTCTTGTTCCTTGATTTAAGCATCAATGAATTGTTATGTGAGAATATCAGGAGAAAAATGTTTGAAAAGGTAGGAATCAAGTTTAGTTTGGGGTACAAATAGCTTTGTTCTATCTGCTTTTTATTCAGGTGAAAAATTTTGGGAAGACCATTTTGGGAGTGCAAGTCTGCAGATAAAATATGTGAATTGGATATCAGGGCATGAGATATGGCTGCAAGGTTTGGCCGTAAAATCCATGGTTCTGGGCTGCGATTATGGCTTAATGGTAGAATGTTGCCTAGCCTTACATGAAGCCCTGGGTTCAATTCCTCAGTACCATATAAACAAAAAATAAATAAATCCATGGTTCTGAGTAAGGTCAACAGGGGAGTGACTGCGGAAAGAAGAGGCCCAGGGAACTAAGGCCACTCTGGTTTTTGTGTTAAGAATTGCTACAGAGGAAGCCAAGTGTGGTGGCTCACACCTGTAATCCTAGCTACTCAGGAGGCTGAGATCTGAGGATCAAGGTTCAAAGCCAGCCTGGGCACAAAAGGACCTGCAACTCTTATCTCCAATTAACTTTTAGAAAACGGGAAGTGGGGTTTGGCTCAAGGGTAGGGGTGGTAGCCCTGAGCTGAAGAACTTAGGGACAGGGCCCAGGCCTAGTTCAAGCCCCATGATCCACCAAAAAAGAAATTGCTACAGCGGGACTAGAGGCATGACTCAGTTAGTAGAGCACCAGCCAATGAGTGGAAGTGTCAGGTACTGACTTTTTACTCTGGGTCTTGGACCTAGAAGAAAAAGAATTGCTACTGAGCCATCTTGTTATCTTGGAACCATCTCCACTTATACCACACATCAAGTTAACAGCAACAACCATTTAGATCACTTTCTAGCCTCTCTGATTTCAGGCACTATGATTCAAAAATGTTAAGAGGATCATGACAATCTTATTAACTTCTTCAATGGCTTTTATTGTCATTCAGGGTAAAAGAAAAGAAATTCTTACTATGACTTATAGAGTGGTTACATGGTGGTTAGTTTGGAATACTTCATTTTATGTCTATTGTTTTTGTATGATGATTAATAACATCATCTCGTTGGCTCTCAAAAAGTTCTCATTTAGTCAAGTGCTGGTGGTTCATATCTGTAATCCTAGCTATGCAAGAGGCTGAGCTCTAAGGATGGTGGTTCAAAGCCAACCCAGCAGAAAGTCTGTGAAACTCTTATCTCCAGTTAACCTCTGAAAGCTGGAAGTGGAGCTGTGGCTTAAGAGGTAAAACACTAACCTTGAGCAAATAAAGCTCAAGGACAGTGCCCTGCCCCTGAGTTCAAGTCCCAGGGTGACATAAAAAAGTTCTCATTTGTATGATATGATTAAATTTTCTCCCACATGACAGGATCTTCTATGATGAGGTTCCCTAACTACATCTCTGCTTTCACCTTGGTCGGCTAGCCTATGTTCCTTCCATTTCTATTGGCCTTCTAGTTCCTGGAAAGAATCAAGCATGGTCCCACCTTTAGAGATTTGCAACTGTTAGTCTAGTCAGGGACCTGGGGCTGTGGTCTAGGCCAGGCACTTTTTGGAATGTTCTTAATTTGTGTATCTGTTTAGCCTGGCCCTCTGTTCCTTCACACCTGTTCAAATGTTGTTAGAAAAGCTTCTGTGCCTTCTACATTTTCCCCTGTGTTGCAAAAGCTGGAAGTCAGGTTTCCATTGCCACCAGAAACACATCAATATTCTGCTAGGGGAGATAGTCACACAAAATCACAAGAAGGAGTGAAGCTATTCTGTTTCTGGTAGTGTCTCCAGCAGAATACTCTTGTTGGCCATGGAGAATGCTCCAGCATGTTTATGCTGGACTGTTGACTCCTCCAAGTCTTGCTAGAATGGCAGAAGTCATGGGCAAGGGCACAGCAGTACGGGGCTAGAACCTTTGAATGTCATTGTAGACTTTCATGAAGATACCACAGAGACCACCCCACTCCTTATAGGAGTGGTGGATTGTAAAGTAGACAAGCGTGGGTCCCTTTGGGGGTCATTAGCTGAATTTTGTATTATCGTAATCCATATGTTGAAGTCCTAATCCTTGGTGTCTCAAAATGGGACTATATTTGGGGATAATTTTTAGAGAAGCAGTAAAGTTAAAATGTGGTTATTAGATTATGCCCTTCTCACTATCACTGGCATCTTTAAAAGAAGGAAGAACATGAACACAATGTATATAGAAGGAAGGCTAGATCATGTCTATCCAGATACCTGGGTATCATTAATGACCTAGTCAAGTTGATATGTAAAATCAGACACTACAAGCCAGAACAATGAGTCTATTTGTGAGGGTATATCTGGGAGAGATTAATACTTAGACTAACAGACAGAGGAAAGTAGATTTACTTCCGCAAATGTAGGTAGGCCTCTTCTCTATTTCTCCCCACTGCGGTCTTTTTAACACTTATCAAATAAATGCCTACTATTAATACTGTCCATCTGTGATGAAAATATCTAAAGTGTTTTTTCTCTAAGTTCTGACTGACCCTGTATTGGCTGCGAGGGACATGGGCCTGGCTGCTAAAGATTTTTGAATCCATGAGTTTCTAGGAGCAGGTGGAATGGTTTCTTGTTTAGTACTAAAGCCTAGACTTAACAGTGGCTTACTTCAATGAGTTAAAGTGCCACCACTTCTTTGGGTAATGGAAAAGCAGGAATACAAAATCTTAGAGAGCAAGTAGGGATATATGTTTCGCATGGGACCCTTCTTTGTGTCCCCAGAAAGACCCAGAACATTAACAGACATGCCAGCAAGTGAAATGAAACCACTTCCAAAACCCCTCTGGTATCTGTCTCCTGCAGGCTGCAGATGAAAGTGACAAATTAGTGGACAGAATGACTGAATCATGTGGTAGCATCTAAATTCTGGGATAAGTGGGCTTAGTTACTGTAGTAGACAGGGATGGATCGAGAATTATGATGCTGTGCCTCAGTGTTCAAATTTTCATTTAATTAATTAGTTAATCTTTGGGTGATACTGGAGGTTTGAACTGAGGGTCTCATGTTTGCTAGTCTGGCATTATAATTCTGAATCACATCTCTAGTACTTTTTTTTTTCTAGTTGGTTATTTCTAGGATAAGGTTTTGCTTCTTGCCTGGGCATACAACTTAGTCACTATCCCTCTCTTTTAGGTTTTCTGAAATTGCTGAGATTATAAATTTGTGCCATTGCATCTGGTTTCTCTAGGTTGAAGTAAAATTGGGACCCTTTTCAGCCTCCCAACTAGCTAGGATTATAGGCATGCGTCATTGGCATGTGGCTTATTTTATTTTGAGACTGAGTTTTGCTGTGTGGCTCAGGCTGGCCTTAAACTTGAGATTTTTCTGCCTCAGTCTTTTAGATGCTCCCATCATACCTTTCTTGATTTGTGACTTTAAAATTGGGAGATGGGCAGCCAAGTGAATTTAAAATATAACCAGACGCTAAATGAAAGGATCTCTAGGATATAGAAACATAAGCCATATAATGAATGATTGTTGTTCTTAAGGTACTATGTTATCTCTCATCTCTTTTGCTGTTCCTTGGTTGGGGACCAAGACATGTGAAAGGGTATCAATGTATGGGAATTAATGCACCATCTATCTGGCAAATATCATGTAACCTTTCTATTAATTACAATTAAAAATATATGGAAAAAATAAAATATAACCAGAAAAAAAAATCAATCTGAGCAACAGGCAGTAGTATTGTCAACCTGTGATTACAGTAGAGTTGTATCCTTTCTCTCTAATTCCCGACACTGGCTGCTTCAGAGACCTGGTACCTTGAGAGAGTGTGAGCCTTCCATAGAAGGTTCTTGTGACATTATCCCAGTTCTGTAGTGGAAATATACCTCCAATATTTCCCCTAAACACCTTTATCCACAAATCAGCACGGCAGTGAATTGAGAAAGGAGAATATCTTTTGGAGCTATAGGCAAGAAAGTTCAAATCCAAAATTCACTCATAATTTACTCTGGTTATGGCGAATCAGAGAGTGGGGGCTGATAGAGCTGGGAGATGAATGTAGTTTTTATCTAATTCCATTTTAAAGTGATCATAGGAAGCTTTTGGATTTGCCTTCCAAAGTATGTATGAATGCATGATTGAACACATTTACTGGTACCTGGCCGACGTTCCACATTGGTTTCCTTACTAATGGACTGTTGGGCTTGTTGGCCTGGCCAGAGGGCAGCTGAATCATGGAGAATGACTGCATATCTTAAACAAAAACAAAAGCAAAAGTTCAGTCAGGCGTGATCCAACCTGAGCCAGCTGTTCATCCAACTGACTCGGGTTTCAGGAGCACAGCTGCGGGGCGCAGTCAATGCTGCAGACAATTTCAGATCACCCCAGCTCCTAATGAGCAATTGTGATTGAACAGTGTTTTGGATCTATGGTCAGATATTCAGTGTCAGCTTGGGCTCAGTAGGAAGCCAAATGCTGTTTCTCAGAGGAGAGTAGTTATTTGAGGAGAAGAGCATGACTTTACCCTTGGGGTTCTGTGTTATCATTGCTGGCCAGAGATGGCATCAGTGCCCTTATCTGCCGCAGACACCTTAAGGGGAGCTGGCTTTTCTATATTATAAGGTCTTAAGTGGCTGAACAGCTTTTACTAATTGGACTAATTGCAGAGTATTCTTATGCTCTCAGGCTAATTTACATCTGATATGTTTATAGGTTTCTTGGCCAATGAGTTGGAGTAACACTTCCGTGGGTGTAGAGTTTGTTGGGAGCCAGAGTGGAATCAAACTGTACCTTGATTTGCATCAGACAATGGCTTTATTGTCTTATTGTTTTCTGGCCTTATTCTGTTTAAATGACCTGAGATTTACCATATGAATGTAACACCTGGAAGTTCCCTGGGTCTCAAGGAGGGAAGAAGCTGGAGTGGAAAATAAACACGGCAGTCTTTACCTGGACTGCAGACATCCCGGCCTGGTGTGTCTGTCTCTCTTCTTTTTCTTCCTAGTCCTTGCCCCCTATTTCAGGAACCCCAATCTGCGAACCCTGGTTTGCTGCCGGCTGGCCCCGGCAGAGTTGAGCGTGAACTTACATCTTTACATCCCAATTTGTTCAGGCCAGTCCTAATGTATTCTAAAAGATAAAATCTTAACTAACAAAGACTTCCCTCATGTTTTATTTTCCTGGACAGACCCTTTGATTCTTATGTAAGTTTGTATGACTTGAAGCCTATGGCTTTTTTTTGGAGCTTAAATATATTACTTTCATAGTTTTTGAATACTTCCTGGGTAATACGTGGCCTCTTTTGAATGTATCAGCTCCTATTTCAAATAACCTGCCCTTTTTTTTGAAGACAAGATCCAGATGGTAATCGAGGCTGCCTTTGAACGGATCCTTTGGCCTCAGTCTACTAAGTGTTGTGGTGACAGGCATGCACCATCACACCTGGCTCTTAAGGCATCTATTTGGAAAGTACCTATTTTTGATGGCCAAATTCAAGCCCACTATTCTGCTGAGGTCATTTCTTTGTGTAGCATCTTCTCCGCTGATGACCTCAAGGCGGTTCTGAGAAGATCCCTGGCTTATGTTTCTGTGGTAGTCAGTGTCTGAAGCAGGGGCTCACACTTTCTTTCTTCCTAGAAAGCAATTTCCACAAACAAGGAGTCTTAAATGTAGATTCCAAGTCTGGGGTTTTATGTTTCCATAACAACCCTGACCTACCATTTCCACTAGAGGCTTTTCCAAGTCTAAGGCATGAGATGTCTTGGGAAGAAATTTAATGACCCAATATGTTGGTATTCTTGTTATAGTCACAGTAGAAACATATATTGGCTCCCACTCAATTCCTAGTTTCCATGCAGACAGAATGAAGGACATAGTAGTAGAGGCCAAAGATGGGGGTGGGGTACAGTGAAAGAAGAGAAGGAAGTGGAAACTGATGCAGTGGGAGTCTGGGAAAATGTTTAACTATAATTATATGATATAATAGTACATTACCAGAGATCACATCATCATCATCATCATCACCATCAGTCCATCAGAGCTTGATATCTGCTGAATCTCTATTGTAAATAGAGAAATGACTAGAATTTAGCTCACACACGGTCATTTGAAAGTCCTTAGTGACATCCCCTCTTCTCTCTTTCCACAAACCTCCATCCTTTTCTTCACTTAAAGTTGTGTTTATCAGGAATAAAGTTGTTGGCATGTAAGTGAGGTGATGGAAATGCCTTATTTCACTTCCCTTTGGAAGGGTGACAGAGAGATGGTGCCATCACAGAGGGAAGAGCTGTCCTAGACACTGAAACAATGCTACAGTGGACTTGGACAAGGACTTGTTAAATGTACAGCAAACAATGAAAGGAGGAGTTTCAAAATCTTCCTTCATGAGATGGCCTTATGCTCCTTGCCTTTCAAAGTGGGAGAGTTACACTTGGATTCAGGGTCATGGACTTAGCCTCCCATCAAGACTCAGGCTGGCTTTGACTCCTGAATATATCTTATCCTCCGGGTCCTGGACACAGTCTTATTCTATTTCTGCATGAAGAGAATCAAAGTGTGTGTGTGTGTGTGTGTGTGTGTGTGTGTGTGTGTGTTTATACACATACATATATACACACATACATATATGTATAGACACCTACATAAACACATACACCTATGTATACTTTGTGTGTGAAAATATTGTGTATATGTATATTTATATAAAGAAGCTTTCCAAATGGTGTACAAGAAGAACAAAATGAATGGAAGTATGGTGGAGGGGGTGAGCTGGTTCAGAGTACACTGTGTATATGAATGGTAATAGCACAGTGGAATATTTTCATCTTATAACTTAAAAAGAAAAGAAACCAACAGACCATCAGTGCTGAGATGAGCTATGAGCAGATCTAGCTTCCCTGTGAGTTGCTGAGTACCTTGAGGAGAAAATAAACTTCACTTATCTCCTTAAACCCTCCTTTGCAAGTTAAAGAAATCATTCTAATATTCACTGGAATGATCTAAGATCAAGAGTTCCTCATCCATCAGCAGTGCATGATTCAGTCCTGTCACACCTCGAGGTTCCAGCAGTACTGTGATAGTGTCTTCCTGTTCCCAGGCTCTTGTATTTGTGAACTGGTTACTTATGTCTGGCAGCGTTTCCTCTCTTTGCCCACTTGGAAATACCTAGGCACTTTTTCACACCTGATCTAATCACTGAGTGTTCTGTGAACCTTTCTAGAAGCCATTATCTTTAACTTTCCCAGGACTGACAAATCAGCTACTGTACCTGCTCCTCTGTGTCCAGGAAGGAAAGCAGTTATTATTCTTAGAAGAATTATTGAAGGGATTTTCCTGTCTACCTATGGCTTAGTTCTTTTTGTGTAAAGATGCAGGTGGGAAAATCAGAATCTCTCTTTTGGGGATGACAAATGAGAGGCACAGTGAGCCTCCCTTGCTCATTATTTCTGCCATGTAGGGCTTGGCATTTCCCAGGTACTTAATTAGTGTATGACTCTATTTTGTAAATGAAGTGAATGGCGCATTATAGCAATGCCATCTGGCAGAGGAGCTTAGAAGTGTAGCCTGCCTGAATTAGAATCTGGTTTTCTTTACTTACTAGCTTCATGAACTGAGGAATGTTACTGCTTCTGGTTTGGGAGGGATTTGAGTGTCCACTAAGGGGTTATGGTGATTGATGGCTTGGTCATTGGGCAGTGCTGTAAAACTTTTAGGGCGCAGAGTTGAGTAGGAGATTCTTAACTGAACTGGATGCTTGCCTTTCAAAAGAATTTTGGGATTTCAGCCCTTCTCTTCTTTATCTTTGAGAGATAACTACTTGTTAGTACATGTTCTTTGCTATGATGTTTTGTCATTATTGGCTGCATCAGATGCCATAGCAGTGGGACCACCCATTCGTGGCCTTTAAGCTTTCAAAAGTGTGAGCTAAATAACCCTCTTAAAAAATAAGTACCTGGACTGGAAGTTTGGCCTAGTTGTTGAGTGCTTGTCTAGCATGCATGAAGACCCAGGTTCGATTCCTTGGTACCTCATACATAGAAAAAGCTGAAGGTGGTGCTATGGCTCAAGTGGTAGAATGCTAGTCTTGAGAAAGCCCAAGGACAGAGCTCAGGCCCTGAGTTCAAGCTCCAGAACTGGCAAAAATAGTACTTGTATCGAGAATTTCATTAACTGATTAATGCATTAATTTCAAAAACTGATTAATACATTTCTTTACTTCTCTAGATCTCAATTTTCTCAAAATGGTGACTAAGAAGAGTACTAATGTCCTATATTTGCCATGAGGTCTAATGAGTAATACATATAAAGGTTAATCTTTGTATTTTTGTGACTATTGTCTGGCCCAAGGGTTTAATTATATCGCTTAACTGTCTTTCTGCAATTCATTCTCCAGGCCCTAAAGAGTCCATGATGTGCAAATCTGGCATAATCTTATTTTGACAGTCTCCAAGACAAGACAGACAGCAAAGTAATCACAGTGTAGCTCCTGGGTAAGCTATTTCGTATCTGTGACATAGAATAAACCTTCCTGAGGCTTTCAAGGTCAGACAATTTTGGGGACCTGTCTCACTGGTGTGTCTGAGTCTTTCTTCAATGACTTCTTCAAATATCACAAATCTTTACAGGAAAGCTTGGGCTTCTAGTCTAAAGCTTTATAGGGTGAGTCTGATAGAGACAGTGGAGAAAGCCAGCCATCAGATATTGGTCTTACTTTTACTGTTTTGCCATTTATATCTGAAAAAGAGATGAGATTTCTTGACCAACTTCCTCCCCCTCTTTTATTGCCAGTCCTGGAGCTTGAATTCAGGGCCCGAGCACAGTTCTTGGGCTATTCTCAAGGCTAGCACTCTATTACTGAGCCACAGCACCAGTTCTGGCTTTTTCTGTATATGTGGTGCTGGGTAATACAACCCAGGGCTTCGAACATGCTAGGCAAGCATTCTACCACTAGGCCACACTCACGGCCCTTGATCAAGCCTTTTTAGCAGTTGAGTATGGAGTTCTATGTCAGTGGGGTTCTTAGGTTTCTAGTTCCAGTTTAATTTTTAATTCCTTTATGCCACATTCTAGGGTCATAGTACATAAACACACACACACACACACACACACACACACACACACACACACACACACACACCACATCCCTTTGTCAAATAAATGCCTCATTGCCCTACTGAAATAATCTAGTCTCAGTTCTCATAGTACCTTCTGAGTTTGAAAAGTCCCTGTCCTAGAAGTTTGTTGTGTGCCAAAGGCCTTCCCTTCCTTCCTGTGTAGTTGCACCAGAAATGAGAGTATGGGCTCTCCTTTATAGGCTTGGACATGGGTGGGAAGGCATGGTAGGCTAGCAAGCATTTTTTTTTTGTCCATCATGGGGCTTGAACTCTGAGCCTGGGTGCTGTCCCTGAGCTTTTCAGCTCAAAGCTACTTCCCTACCCCTGGAGCCACAGCTCCACTTCCCATTTTCTAGTGATTAATTAGAGATAAGAGTTTCACATTCTTTAGTGCCCAGGCTGGCTTTGAATCTCAGCCTCCTGAGTAGCTAGGATTACAGGGGTGAGCTGCCATGCCTGGCAAGTATTTTTTTTTTAAATGTAAGGACCAGAGAGTAAATATTTCAGTTTTTGCTGTCACTGTGATCTCTATTGCAAATATCCAACTCCATCATTAAATCCAAAACATAAAAAGTACAAGTATCTATGTATCAATACATTTTTATTTATAAAACTAGGTAGCAATTTGGTTTAATACTTACTATAGTTTGCTCACTTGTCCCAAACTATTTCAAGTCACACAAACTGTGTCATCACAAGAATTCATTTGCTTCCAAAACTACCTCCTCAGGCTACCTAAAAACAACTCACTAGAACAATTCTATAACTATACTGCGACCCACCAGTTTTTCATTTTTCATCACTCATATCCAGGCTATATTTTTCTCCTTGGTTCCATGGACTGTTGCTAACACTATAATTTATTCTGGAAACTAGAGAGGAAAATACCCTTGGTGGAGCAGGGGGAATGGGGTGGGTTCGCCCTTGATGCTGCAGCCTCTGCAGCAAGATGGAAGTCCCAGATCCTTGTGTGTTTTTTGTTTTCTTTTCTTTTTTTTTTTCCAGGTTGGCAATATGCACCAATCTGATGGAATAGTTAAACTATACAGAAAACTTTGAATCTAGCTTAAAGAAAAATCAGAATTGTGGCTGTACATTCTGGCTCAGTATGAAACTATGAGTCAACTATCACCTGGTATCACACTGGCTCAGAACCACAGGAACAGCAATTGAACATACAGCTCCACAAGAGGGAATCAGGTCAGCGGCTTGTATTTACTTACAAGGCATGTGATTGTTTCATGCAACAGTTGTGGCTTAGTCTCAGGCTCCATTGGAATAGCAAAAGTAGGCCCTGCTGAACTTTCATGTAACTCAACCCATTCCTAGGCCTGACTGCCTCAACCTAGTGAGCCTAAGTGGGGGAGATCAGAAGGAAATTTCAGCAGCGCAGTGGCAGACATATCCTTGAGAGTATGGTACCTAATCATGTGGGCTTTTCATAGCCTGGGATAGTCTGGCAACAAAATGGCAGAGGGGTTCCTATTCCTGTCAAACAGAAGTCTTAGAGAATTTCCCTGTACTTTATTTTACCTGGGTCATTGCCAGGACGCACAGTGCAACCTGCTCAAGGCCGCAAGAGCAAAGTGTTCTCTCTCATACTAGTTGGTTACACATATTGAAACCATACCCCAAAGTTAGATTGGAAAGTAGATCCATTTTAATGGAGTTTAGTTGGCAAAAACTTTATCCTGGGGCCGGGAGTTTGGCCTAGTGGTTAAAGTGCTTGCCTAGCATGCATGAAGACCCAGGTTCGATTCCTCGGTACCACATACATAGAAAAAAGCCGGAAGTGGTGCTGAGGCTCAAGTGGTAGAGCTCTAGCCTTGAGAAAGTCCAAGGACAGTGCTCAGGCCCTGAGCTCAAGCCCAGGACTGGCAAAAAAACAAAAAAACAAAAACAAAAAACAAAAAAACAAAAAAAAAACCTTTATCCTCACCAAGGAGGACTGAAAACTGACTAGAGACTTTTTTTTGGATCATATGTTCATTTATTTCCTTGATTTTGTTGTTTTTAAAATGTTCATATTCCCTCCCTCCTTCCCTCTCTTCTCTCTTTTTCTTTTTCTTTTGCATCTCCTTCTTACCTTGTTGCTGTTATTTTTTTCTTCCCATTTGCAAGTTCTGACATCACCATTCTTCTCCATAACTGAACTCTATACCGACAGGGAAATTTCTGGTTTTGAAGACAAAATATGCCAGAAAAGGAAGAAAAAATAGAGAAGAATAAGCAAGGAAAAGTGAAAAGACTGCAAGAAATTTGGACTTTTTTATTGAGAGACCAAATTTATGGCAGATAGGCATTGAGAAAGAGAAGAGAGGATAGTTAAAGCCATGGCAAGAGAATGGAAATCTTACCAAATTCTGAAGGAGAGGTTCATCCAGACACAGTATGCTTTTAGAGCACTTAATATATCAGACTAGAAAAATGATCCCTCCATGAATTATGGTTAAAAATGTAAGCATCGAGAATAAAGAGTAGAGGAGAAGGAGAGAGAGAAAGAGGGGGGGGCAGGTCATTGATAAGGGAAAAACCATCACAATAAAGCAGCTTACTCAGCAGAATCCCTAAAAGCAAGGAGGGCTTGGAATGATATATTTTAAGCACTGAAAGTTAACAACTAACAGCCCAGCATAGCTTTCATTCATAACGTAAAGGCAAATAAAATTTTTTCTTAACAAAAACTACAGCAACTTGTCATCATTAACCAGCACTATTGAAAATACCTAAAGATATTCTACATACAGAAGATCAACATAAACATTAAGAAGTGGAGAAAACATATCCTTCCAGCTGTGCACATAAACATAAGAGCAACAGGAAGAAACAAAACTAAACTTTGGGAGAGAATTGCCCACGTGTGTGAGCCTAAGAGTGGTAATAGAATATAAAGAATATGAATGTTTTCCAATTCCAGTTTTTCTGCATTTTAGGTATGGACTTACCTGCTTTCCTTTAACTTTGGGAGAGCACATCTGTAAAGCCAAGAGCGCTCACATCTCTCCTTAATGCTGTGAATTGGGTCACACTGGCTTCATCTCAGCATTCTTACCATTGGAAAAAAGAGAAGACCAAAAAAAAAAAAAAAGAAACTACCTTTCTTGGCGTTTCTAATTGTGAAATTTGGCATTTAGATAAAATCTAGAGAAAAGTTAAGGGTAAAATTGAGGCTCTTTTTCTACAAAGAATGTTGTAGAGATAGGTGACATTCCTACCGATGGATGTTAGAGTTCACTGTTCAGCATCCTGGGGTACCGACAAGGACTGATGCTGTCTGCTGCTGCTTGATAGGACTTCTAATTAATTATGGATTGGAGCGTCCAGTCTCCAGGCTCTCAAGAGAATCAGCAGTGGGACAGTGATTTTTGCTGCTCTAATGACAGTGACAGTTTCAGAGCAGATGCTCCCAACGTGAACCAGTTGTTTTTCCCTGGGGATTTGCTTATTCCAGGTGGGCCAGTCAGGAATTGGATCCTTCAGCCCTTTTGGTGAACTTGAAATGGCCAGAGTCTCTTGAATTTAATCCCTTCTTAATTGGAATCCTCAAAGTAGTTCCTGTTTCATAAGCTGAAGCAGGGGGCCTGCAGAAAAGGAAGAGGCGTGGTGCCTGAATAAGGCTAGATTTCTCACTGTGAGGAAACTTTGCTATTAACCTGGTAACTGCACTGAGGCTTAAGTTAACACCTTGGTTTTCCCATTTTAGTACCCAATAATATTCTAGGACTAACTGGGCTGGGATATTGATTTATGCTAACTATTCTGAAGAGAAGGATTTCTGAAACCAAATGGTGGCTTAATATTTTAAGTCATTAATAAGTACTCCTCAGAAGACCAAATGCAAGTGTGATGGAGCTTGGATACTGACTTACAATGGTGGGGTTTTGAAGAGTAGGATTCACGAAGTAAAAAAAGTTGGTTTAATATTTCACAATAATTTATACATACTGCCAAGAAAATCAAATGCAGGTAAATATTTCACGTGTGGTGGGACTGGAATAATGACGCATACTGACTGAGTTCTGGAGAGGAAGATTTATGAAATCAAAATAGTGGTTTAATATTTAACAACAATTTATATGTACTGCCAAGCAGAACAAATCCAAGTATTAGCCTGGTTACCACTTCTCTTGATTATGGTCCACTCACATTTTCTAAGGTGGTTCAGTGAGCAGGGCATGGAAGCAAAGGAAGAGCCACAAAAGAGGAGAACTTATTCCTGGGTCAAAAAAATCAAGGGTCTTATGCACCTTCTTCCCTGGACAGGGCTTGAATGGACTGGCCAAAATAGTCTATCGGCTTCTCCTTATTCCTGCTTCCAAGGAGAACAACTTCTCCTCTGACCCCAAATGTAGAAGAACAGATAGATGGGAGGGGGGGAGGTGAGACTGTAGATTATACCTCCTTAGCTAATCTGCCAACAAGAGATCCAGTCAGGAGAGTTTGCTTCTCAAACAGGACTTTGTTCTAATTTTTGTCGAACTTTCACTATCTTTAAAAAGGTGCAACTGCAGAGCAAAGGTCAGCCGTAGACCAGAAGAGTAGGCTTAATACTGATGACAAAGAGGAACCTGTTAGAGGAGGAGAGACTGTATTTTACAAGACATCCTGAGCTATTTTTTCTTTTTTGTATTCAAGAGCAACCTTGGAGAATCTACTGGGTTGATTGGCATCAAAGACAAAGCTATTCTGCACAAATGATGAAAGCAAGTGCAATTTAAAGTGAAGACACTGCTCTGCTCTGTCGTCTCTGCCTCATTTCATCAGCCAAAGCCAGAAAGCAGGATTTGAGCTTCAGAAGGGAGAAGGTGTCTTGAGAATGAGGACTTTGTAAGATGCATGGGACAGAGGGATGCAGGCAAAAAATTTTATGTCCACACCTGCAGGATCTGTCAGGGCTTCACCCTCCTTGCTAGTGTTCCAAGATCCTCCACAAAATCTACTCTTCATATCTATTTAACTAAGTGATACTTTGAGATTTTAAGGAAAAGATCCTGAACTCCAGGTGTGGGTTTATGTGAGGTAGAGAATAAAATAAGCTGCAGAAGTGAAGACACAATGGAGTGCAAAAAATTCTTGTTTTATGTTTTTAATCTTTTTGAGTATAGGAATTCTATGAAAGGAGAGATTTAGACCAAGCAATGTCCAGGAATAGTATGTTTCTAAGAATTTTCAGCAATCATAGCGGAGGGAAGAAGATGCAAAGTGCTCGTCAGATGTGCCTGGATCAAGTTAGTTGGGTCTACTTCAACTGAAATCTGAAAGATCAGACTTATTCAGATTTTGTTTCCAGATTTATTTAGCTCTGAAAGCTGATGAATTTTAGGCAGTCGCTATCCATCAGTAAGGAACGCTAAGGTCTGGCTTCATGGAGAAGACGGTGAGTTCATGAGAAGGTAATTCAGGACATTGCCTTCTGCACAGGGAGCAGCTACTTCTACCTCATTCTATTCCTCTTGCTCTCTTGAAAGGTGATCCTAACTTAGCTTTCTAGAATGGAAGGTGGAAGCTTTTCCTCTACTATTTCCTAGACTTTCTCTCTCAGCCCCCTCCCCACAGTCTGACTGGATAATGTGGTCTTTGTCTAACTCTTGTTCTCCCTGTGTTCTCTTCTCAGTGTACACAACTTAAGGTGAGTTCACATTTCTTCAGCTTTGAAAGAAACCAGAAATACTTCTGCTTTGTGGTTTTGAAGTTGCAAGGGAGTTTTGAAGGAGAACACGAAACTCCATCCTATCATTGGCTGTAGATTTTGGTGAAAGGCCTTTTTCTTGTAATATTTTCTTCCAATTGAAAAAAAAAACAACAGATCTGTAAGCTCCACTCACATTGCTTCCTGTCTAATGCCTACCTGGAAGCTTCTGTGGCTACCCACTTAGGTTTAAAGTCCTGCAATATAAGCAGTAAGATAGGGCAAAACTGAGTGGGGAGAGCAAGACTAGTAGGACTGGAAAAGTTGTGGCTACTAGATGCTTCCCCTAAAAGGGTGGAACCATGTATTAGAAAATTTGACACTAGACTTTTTTTGGCCAGTCCTGAGCATTGAACTCTAAGTCTTCATGCTATCCCTGAACTTTTGTGCTCAAGGCTGGCCTTTACCATTTGAACCACAACTTCACTTAGCTTTTTGTCATTAATTGGAGATAAGAGTCTCATAGACTTATCTGCCTGGACTGGCTTTATACCTCAATCCTCAGATTTCAGTAAGCTACTGGCACCTTGTGTGTAAAATACTGGCACCTAGCTCAGAATCTCTAAGCTTTTAAGAGCCTTGGAGTTAGGAGGTTCATTTTTTTTTTTTTTCCTTTCAGTACTGAGTCTTGTATCCAACTTGGTAGGATGGCTCTTTGCCACTAGGGCCACAGCTCCAGCTTAGCCTTTTGCTGTTTATTTTAGAGCTGAAATCTCATAAACATTTCTGCCCCCAGCTGGTTTTGAACCACCATCCTCCCTATTCCAGCCTCTGAGTAGTGAATATTATATATGTGAGTTATGGTCAGCTAGCTATAGCCAGAGATTATTGTTTATTATAAAGGACTTCGTTGACAAAAGGAAAGTCCTGGAGTACATTTGTTTTTCAGCTTTAGAAATAGAAGTGGCGTGCTTTAAAAAAAAAAAAAAAAGGAAAGAAAGAACGTTTAGTGAATCATAGTAGCATTTCCCCCCTAGCTAAAAGGTAGAAGCAACTCAAATGGCCTTCAACACACCAACCAAAATGAAAGATTTACCACAGAAAGGAAGCTACAACATGGCCAGCCCTTGACGACATTTTATGCGAAGTGAAAAAGATGAATGCAGGATGATTCCTCTTAGATAAGTGGAGCAGAGTAGGCAAATTCATAGAGGCAGAAAGTGGAATGAAGGCTGCAGGGCCTGGGAGGAGGAGCAAAGGAACAGAGAGTGATTATTTAATAGGTATGGCATGTCCATTTTGCAAGAGAGATAATGTTCTAGAGATAGATGGATGAGGGCCATGATTTCATGACTGAGAATGAGCCTGAGGCCACTGACTCAGTCGTTTAAAAGTGGTTAAAATGATAAATTTTAGGTCATATATATTTTGTCGTGCTTAAAAAGCTTATATTGTGTTATTTGCAAATAAAACCCCTAAGTTATATTTTCAATCTGTTTTCATGCACATACTCAGAGAAATAGAATTTTGTGGTTTGGATTAATCAGGGATAAATCACCTTAACCTTAACTCTAGGAAGGCCTACATTGGAAATTACATAATCCAGCCCTTAAAAAAAAAAGTAAACAAAGTTTATTCAAAAGAAAGTAGAATTAGCAGACTACACAAGTGGGGAAGGGATCTTCCTGTCACCCCCATGAGAGACACTAGAGGCTGGCTTCTTTATCTGTTTTCCACTAGATATTTGGTCATTAGGCCCCTTCCTCTTGGGAGATGTATCTTTGGTTTGAGTTGTTAAACATCAAGTCACTCATTGCCAAAGGCCTTTCTGATTGGATGCAAGTTTCTGTCAGGTTGGACCCCTCTTATCCTAGGTGAAAGTGAGAGGACTTACCTTTTGCTTTTGTGTCTGGTCTAAACGCATGTGCCTAACTTGGAACCTAAAGCTCCATGCAGAAAGTAGAAGGGTGATATTTGTGTGTGTGTGTGTGTGTGTGTGTGTGTGTGTGTGTGTGTGTGTGTGTGTTTAATCTCTTTCTAAGTGGACCTTTGTTCCAGTTGCCGCCTTCTCTTCCTCCTCCTCCTTCTTCCTCCCTCCCTCCCTCCCTCCCTCCCTCCCTCCCTCCCTCCCTCCCTCCCTCCCTCCCTCTCTCTCTCTCTCTCTCTCTCTCTCTCTCTCTCTCTCTCTCTCTCTCGACAGCCCCAGGGCTTGCACACAGGGCCTGAGCACTGGCCTTGGGCTTTCTGAAGGCCTAGTGCTTTACCACTTGAGCCACAGCACCACTTCCGGCTTTTTTCTATGTATGTGGTACTAAGGAATCAAACCTGGAATTTCATGCACGCCAGGCAAGCACTGTTACCACCATACCAAACTCCCGTACCCTCCAGTTGCCTTTGATCCCTAACTGCCTAAGTAGGTTCAAATACCTGCCCTTCATTAAACCTCTCAGATGTTACTAACTGCATTTAGAGGATGAAGGTTGATGACTGCTCTGGCTTCTTTCTACTGAATGGAAGTAAAGTGAAGGTAGTTAGGGGTTCCATAAGATGGGGTTGCTCAGGCTACCGTAGCCCATCCTTTCATATATGTGTTTGGATTTAGGGATCTTCTTTTCTTTAGTGATCCCTTAAGTGTCTATTGGAATTGGTTTGCTGCAAAGTTCCAATTTAGAAAGTACTATTGTGGAAATCTTTCAATCTTTGGGTAGATGTGTTTTGAAAGCAATGGTGGTTTTCATCATGAACTTTGGAAACTCAATTTTCTGTGGATGCTCTAAGTGGACTTGGTGATTAGCCATTAGAAATAGATCATTGTTTTGTACTTTGTAATTGTAGTACAGAGACCACAAGTACAAAGCTGCCAATGGATTTACATATCTACTTTAAAAGCAGTTGCTTGGATTTTGCTGTTCATGAAGGCACTGTTTTCATTCTTGGATGTACTCCCACATAGCTGAGATGATGTGCATGTCATATCATACTTGGATTATTAATTGAGATGGGGAGGAGGGGTCTCATTAATTTTTTGCTGGAGCCAGCCTCGAACCATGATCTCCCCCATCTGCCTTTCAAGTAGCTGGGATTACAAATATGACTCATTGCATTGAATCCTATGTCTTGTAGTTGTTATTCATGCTTAGATTTCCCTTGCAAATATCTCATAGTGTGTCTGATGCCCACAGATCAATATTTTGGACAGATTATTTTCACTTTCTGTATTTTAATTTTGGCTAGATTACAAGTTTCTACCAGTCTGAATTTTTTTTTCCTAGAACAAATAAACTTCCTTGACAAGCCAACAGTTTTGACCTCATAAAAGTGTTTAAGTTGGTGGGGAGTTGGGCCTAGTGGTAAGAGCTCTTGCCTAGCATGCATAAAGACATGGGTTTGATTTCTCAGTACCATATATATGGAAAAGGCCAGAAGTAATGCTGTGGCCCAATTGGTAGTGCTCTAGACTTGAGAAAGCCCAAGGACAGTGCTCAGGTCCTGAGGTCAAGCCCCAGGACTGGAAAAAAAGTATTTAAGTTGGCCAGGCACTGGTGGCTTAGTCCTGTAATCCTAGCTACTCAGCAGGCTGCGATCTGAGGATTGCAGTTCAGAGCCACCCTGGGCAGGAAAGTTTGTGAGATTCTTATCTCTAATAAACTATTCAGAAAATGCCAGAAGTGGTGCTGGGGCTCAACTAGTAAAGCACTAGCCTTGAGCACAAAGAAGCTCAAGAACTGTGCCCAGGTCTGAATTCGAGTTAAAAAAATTACACACACACGAAGTTTTAAGGACTTTCCTGCCACAGATGCTTTGTACCTTCCTGAGAAGCTAGGATTACAGGTGTAAGCCATTGGTGTCTGGCTTGTGACAACCAGCCTTACCCTGGCTCAGGAGCTCCAAATCCGAAACAGAAAGTCTATCTTGCCCTTTGTGACACTGAGATAAGGTTTCAAGTAATATCTGCGTATTTTCGACTTTGCCAACTGTGCTTATCTCATGCTGTAATTCTGACAACTGAAGACTTCACCTGATTTTAATGAAAACAAAAGACACCTCTCACCTCCCCTTTCCAGCTAGAAAAATCTGTTTCCAGGATAGAAAATCTGTTTCTTTCCATTATCAAATCCAAATACCTTGTGGCATTACCACCCAATTTTTGACCTTTTCTGTACCTTAGAAAAAATGTTTCTTCTCCCTCTCTACAAAGCCAGGCACTCACTTCTACTCCCGTCTCCATCCCCTGTTTGCTGGGAGGCTTGGTCCATTCTTCACATTTCTGCCGTTACTCTTTATTGGAGCCATGCAATAATTATTCAGAATTTAATGCTTCCTTCCCACACAGCCTTCTCATACTGAGAATGCACAGGCCACTGGTGGTCTCTCCGAATTCCTTCTCTAATTCTTTTTACTTTACTTTTTTTTTTTTTTTGTCAGTTCTGGGACTTGAACTCTGGGCCTGGGCATTGTCCCTGAGTTCCCCTTGAGACACTTTGGTTTTTTATCTTGTGGTTAACTGGAGATTAATTAATTCTGGAGGTTAATTAGAGTCACATGGACTTAAGTGCCCAGGCTGGCTTTGAAGCTTGATCCTCAAATCTCAGCCTCCTGAGTAGCTAGGATTACAGGTGTGAGCCATCGCGCACTCTCTGATTCTAACCACTAGAATCTTTTTTTTTTTTTCCGTGAAAACATTTTGCTGGCTTGGTATTAAGACATTTTCCCCCTCCCCAGTCTCTTGGGGGAGATTGTGATAAAATTATTTCTTACAAATGGGACTGGGCAAGAATTGAGAATTAAAATAGCAAAACTTTGTGTTCTGATGGCTGTAGTTACTCTGACATGAGCTGTAGTAGCAAATCCAAGCCTTCTGCTTATGTAGAAGGTTGGGGATGGGGATGCACAGGGCTACAGAGTCCTCCCTGGCCAGAGACCATCCTTTCAGGCAGGCTCCTCAGACACCCATGGCATGGTCCAGTGTCCATATGAATGCACTAGGGTGGCCTGGGCGGGGGTTGATGGGAAAGCAGGCCGCAGGGCCCCTCTTTCTCACACTTCTCAGGAGTAATTGCGGCTTTCCTTAAACATCATAATTAGGGGACTGCCTGGCACCTATGGGGAAGGCAATGCTACCCACTGCTCCCACTGCCAGGTGGGTTCCCAAGCTAGTCTAGAGGCTTCTGTGGGTGATAAATGTGGGGCGGGTGGTTCTGCTGAGCATATCAGGTCTGTGGTAGTTGACCTTGGGAAAGCTCCTGGAGGAACCTGAAGGACGCAACTGAATTCTGTCAAGCTTTGTTCAGAAGGGTCTTCTCATTCCACGCCCCGTGTGGTAGGGTGAAGATGGAGCTCCAGGCTCCTTGCAGAAAGGGAGAAGACAGGTGCCACACATGTGAAAACGAGTCTGTACTTCAGATCATGACAATGACTGCTTCTTGATGCTGGGATCTGATTCTTATGCCCTGTTCTTAGTCCCTGAGAAACTGAACAAAGCTCTATGAGTTGACTATGGAAATAAATATTTTAGCTCCTTGTACAAATGTCCAGTAGAATGCTATGCCTCTCATACAGTGTACAAGCCGGCAACTGCTAAGTAAAGGGGACTTTGTGTGGGACCTTTGCTTTTTATCAGGGAGACAAAGGGAAACAGAGAGCTTTGGAAGGAAGAAGGGCTGCTCTACTCCAGCAGGAAGTTGGAAGAGATTGTCTGATTTCAGTTTTCCTGAAGAGAAGTAGACGAGGCCAGTCTCCTGCTGTCACTCATTCTTAATGTCCTCTTTCTACTGGAACAAATCCATCTGATTTGGTGTGGCGGTAAGCCAATATCACACCACCTGGAGACCACAAGGCTGCAGGGGGCTCGGGGAAGCCAGCCACCCCTTCCTTTTCCTGGGCTTAGGTGTTTTTGAACCACTTGATTTCCTTTCTTACCTCTGCCCAGACAAAGTTTCCCATCTTCTCTTTTCTCTTCTTTTTCTAATCTCCATTCATCTATTTCCATCACTTCCATCTCTTTAGCAAGCCTTATTTCCAAACTCATTCAGAATTGCTATGTACAGCAAGTTTTCACAATCTTTTCCTATGAGAGAAGTCTGAACCATGAGTAACTGGGATACCATTTACCAATTTCTGGGAAATCTTGTTTCCCACAAACCAGCATTTCAGATGACCCTTCCTTTCTTCTTTCCTGCCTGCCTGCCTTCGTCCTTCCCTCCCTCCCTCCTTCCTTGCCTGCCTACCTGACTTGCCTTCTGCATGTCTGCCCCACCCCCTTCTTTGTCTCTGGACTTTGCCTGTAGGTTGATTGCTGGTTTTTGAACACTGAGGGTTTCCTTACTCCCTAACATGTTTCCTAATTGGGTTCAAATCCATTGGGGGGGGGATCTCTATGCTGCTTGGTTACCAGTCTGTGTGAGTGGCTTATTCATGTGGGCATGACCTTGGATGTCCTTGCAGTTTTACATATAAGAGCAGAGCTTGTCAAAGCTAGCACACAGAGAGAAACAGATTCTTGGCTGTCACCCGAGTTCCTCCTCTTCTGCCTTACAACAATTTCCATGGTTCCAAAATGCTCTAGACCAATTAAATAAGGCCCTCTGTTCATAGCAAAAGAATGGGGAATATGCCAAGATTTTGGTTATAAACAAATATCCAAATACATATCTTTGGAACAAGTTCACAATATGTTCAGACCCATGACTGAAATGTTCCCATTCAGCCTCCAGGCAAGGTGTTTTTAGTATTTCCTTGAAGCTGTCACTTTCCTGGCATCCTACACATGGCCATTGGCATTGTGTGATACATCCCCACACCCAGATTCTTGTCATTCCAGTTCCTACTTCTACTGGAGAGTCTCAGAACAATGGAGATATAGAGTGGGTGAAGCTTGATAAAGTGAAAATACTGATAGTAATAAAACTAGAAAATTATACTTGCCAAACTCAGTGAGGAGTATTCATTACTATGATCTGGCTACCCAAGCAAGACAGAAGAGGGTGGAGAGTCACAGGGACAGAAGCCTGACCAAGGCTGTGGGGCAGTCCTGGTGCTGGCTGTGGCTGCTGTTCTGTGTGTACTGCAGTTTGGATTGCCCCCTTCATTTATTCCTTCCTTCGTCCGTCTGTCTTCTTTCTGCTCTGGTTAGTTTTGTCTATTCATTCCTTTGTCAGGCTCACAGTGCAACACAGGGGAAGCTCCCTCCATGGTCTCGGAAACCTCTAAGGCACCAGGCAAAACTGCTTCCCCAAAGTCTCTGATTACTGTTCTGTGGCTATGTGTCTGGGGAAATAAACATGGACCTCTTTTTTTTTCAGGAAAGAAGCTTCTTCCCCTAACTCTTCCTCGGCCTCTTCCTCCTTTTGTGATTGTCCTGGGGCTTGAACTTGGGGTATGGGAACTATTCCTGAGCACTCGATCACTTGAGCTACAACTTCTTGCTGGTGATTACTTGGAGATAAGCGTCTCATTGATTTTCCTGCCTGGGCTGGCTTCAAACTATATCTCAGATCTCAGCCTCCTGATAAGCTTCTTCCTTTTTAAAAAGAAAAATGTAGCAAGTAGCAAGAGCACCGCTATGCTCCTGTAGAGAGTAGCATGGGAGCAGCAGGTGTGCTTCTGAGCCCTAAACTGACTGTTCAGAGACTTCTGTCTGGAAGAAAAAAAACACAACCTATGTACTTCCTAATAAATTTGGAAATGAGCCCAAAGACATTTGAAGGAAGCTCACACATGTTTATGTGGAAGCTATTTCAAATGCACCAGTACATCAGTCAGGCTTGTATTCTTGTATGCTTGCTATGGGGAGTGGTGACATCAGGTAGGCAGTTCAGAGATCTGGACTCAGCTTTTGCAATGGCAGCCTGGAAAATCATGGATTATCTGTAAGACATAATAATCAGGCTCCTTAAACCATCTTGGTCTTCTTTCATCCTGGACTTACTTAATCAGTACTCAGTATAATGTCTAATGCATGACACAGTCTCATTGAAGTTGACCATTAAATAGATGTGAGATGACTGCCTCATGGAGAAGTTAAATGGCACCTACCCTCCCTTAAAACAACAGGTGGGGATGAGGATACAAAAGGCCTAGGTTCTAAGAATAAGACCAGTGCTCTATTCACGAGCCCTTAGGCAGTTTTGCATATGAAAAAGCCAGATGTACAAGCTATATTTTCCTTCCTTTACCTAAACCTGGTTCTATCATTACTGTCATTCATTCATTCATTCATATTTCTAAGTAAAAATAATATGATCACCATATTTCTATGATATAAACAGCAAATGTTAACAAGAACTCTGATGGCTACATGAAGCTATGATATATATTGAATCTGATACATACCATGTATTTTTTGTTGTTGTTGTTTATTTGTTTTTTTGCTTCTATGTTTATGTATCTTTTCACTTCACTTGCTAACTGCTCTTTGGCTTAGCTCAGCCCTACCTCTAGCATCAACTGTCTTGTTCTTTGTGGCTGTTATTAAATAAAGTGTGGGGTACTTAAACTACAGCAGGGTGATGCTGTGGACATATAATGTGGATATGCTGGATAAAAAGCCAGTTCATGGGCTGGGAGTTTAGCCTAATGGTAGAGAACTTGCCTAGCATGCACAAAGACCCAGGTTCGATTCCTTGGTACCACAATACATAGAAAAAAGCCATTGTCAGACAATGGAAGTGAAAGGGAGTCTGAGTGTTATGCACATGCTCACTGATTACACTCCTCAGAACTTCATTGTATGGCTTCATCCAGACATAAAGGATATGGGAAATGCAGTGTTTTGCTGTGTGGTGGCTTCCCAGAAGCTTTTCATTAGAGAGAAAGGGCAGGGCTATTTGGTGGAAAGGTAGACAACTGTTTTATACTTTTATTGGGCACAGGGAGCTGTATAAGATATATAAGCATGTTTGTTATACAGCATTTCAAACAATAATAAATCAAGAGAGTGGAAGGGGGTGTAAGAGTTGTGTGAATATCAGTTTCTCCCACTGATTGTTCATTGCCCAATTTTGTCTACAAGTTCCATGTGAATTGATCATTAGTATGAGCAAAGATGTTATAACTCTTCTTTCTTGTGTGAGAGCAGCTTATGTATGCGAGAGAAGAAAAATCAATATGGATCCAGCTGTCTCTAAGCCTGTCTTGTCACCACATGTTCCTGGAGTTACACAGTTTGTTGAGATTACCAACACAGCTTATTGATTAAAAAAAAAAAGACATGACCAAAACATAGAAGGATTGTGCAGACAAATGAAAGTGGGTTTAAATTTTCTTTTTTGAATTTTTATTGTCTGTAGTATAGGACCAGGCTTTATGTCTTGAATCTATCTCTTTTTAGATCATCTGTGTGGGAAAACAAAAGTTGGTTTCCTTGGGGGCGCAATGGAATAATCTGGCACTAGCTGGTAAATATTAATGGTTTTCTAACAGAAGATATTTTGTTGTTGTTGTTATGATCATGGCATGAACTCAGAGCCTAGGCACTGTCCCTGAGCTCTTCTGCTCAAAGCTTTGAGTCACAGTGCCATTTCTGCTCTACTACTTTGAGTCACAGTGCCATTTCTGGTTTTTGAAGGTGGTTAATTAGAGATACAGAGTCTCACAGACTTTCCTGTCCAGGCTGGCTTTGAACTGTGATCCTCAGAACTTAACCTCCTGAGTAGCCAGGATTACAGGTATGAGCCACCAGCTGATAACATTTACAGAAAGTAAAATGTAAAGAATTTGGTAAGGGGAATTCAATCGTAAGGAGACATTTTATGCTTAGCAAATATGCAAGAATTTATTGATTGTCCCTGCTCTGAGCTAAGCACCTCACTCCCCATCCAGGCAAGGAAAAGATACTTGACCAATCAGTAGGCTATATTTCAAACAGACAGAGAAGGATCACTAATTCTATCCTAAAAATCTTGGCTTTACTAGCAAAGAAATCATTTCTTTGTTGGAAAGATAGACTGATATTGAAGCTGGCACTCATCATTAAATCCTCCTCTTCAACTCTCATTTTCTTTGTCTAGAAAGGGAAAAAGAATAACTTCCATGTTCATCTCACAAAGCTATTAGATTCAAGGTTCAAATTGTATCAAAGTACCTAAAAGAAATGCTACTCAGGTGTTGATGCTACTATGAAGACTTGTTAATAATTGGATATGTGACCGCACAAGAGTGGACTTGGGTGCTGGGCAGTGATGCTCTGAGGAAACAGTGAAATCTTTCATCTGTACATGGAAGTCAGTGAGTTCTTCATAGTTGGATTATGAACAGGCATTAGTAGGAGGTCTTCTTACAAAAAAAGAAAGCAATACTAAGTAAAAACCAAAAGAGATTTTCTTCATACATAATGGAATGACCAGAGGAGTGAAATCAGGCTTAGTTCAAAAAATTCTGAACAATGGAATGTCATGAAAGAAGAGTTGCTCTTTCTATTTGAAATAAAATTGAAAGTGAAGAAAACAAGGAGAAGATTCCTTAGGTTTCAGAGAAGAATGCATATTTAGATACAGAGGACGAGAGGCATGGGTGCTGCAGAAAGGCCAGTGTGGATTCCTTCAGTGGGAGCTGGAGACAGTGGAGTGAAGGGAAGAGAGCATGAGACAAGGTACTGGCTCAAAAACAAGAAAGGCTCCATAGCTGTTGGCAAGCATTTGACTTCAGGGAATGATCTAAAGTCTTTTCTGTATTAACTTCCTCCAGGGAGCAGGTGGCCCTGCAGGAGGCCACCCTTCCAGAAATAAAGACATGGCTCTTGGCAGAGCCAAGTAATTACTCTTCTAATAACTTGTGATTTCCTGGAAGTGTGGTTCTAGAAAGGAAGAGGCTGATTTTGAGTAGTCCTTGGGGCTTATCTGACTTTTCTGTGGACTTTCAGACTCACATACTAATGTAGTTCACACCATAAGCCAATATGTCTCCTAGAAAAGGGCGATAAGTTACTATAATATAGTAAGTTATAGTTGGCTTGGTCCCAGACTACAAAGTTCCATCATACAGCTCAAACCTTAGGATTTATTACTACATTTAAAGCATATAAAGGCCGTCTAGTTTGGGAAATATTTTAATTTGTTTGCCTCTCTGAGTATTTTGAAAAGTTACAGAGAGGAACTGACATCAGGAAGGTGGTAGGATGGGACTTTCCTCATGTTTGCTCTCTGGAAAAAGACATGTATGAATCACTGTCACATTGGACAACCACTGGAGAGATTATAACAGCTGGGCTTTGCAGAGAAATAAGTAAGTATACACTGGAGAGGGTCAGAATGATAGCCTTCCATTATCTGTGTCATCATCCTCCCAGCCCCAAGCAGTACAATATAGCACTCAGGGGTAGAGAAGGGAAATAAGCATTAGACTTTGCATTATACCCTGACATTAAACCCTAATAAACCCAGTGTGAAAAGGGATCCTATAGTCTCAGACTCAAGGCTGGTAACTTTGGACTAAACCTCCTGGCACAGTTCCATGGGATCCAGATTTCATTCTCAGTGCTGGCCATAGCTGAAGACAGGAAAAAAAGCCACATACTCATGCAAGCTCAGCCTCTGTGGACATAGGCTGTAGGCGGCACTCCCAGAAGTTTGCACTCCCAGAAAAAGGACTGAGTGTGTGGTTGAAGGGTAGAATAGCTTCATGAAAGACAGGGTCCAGAGTTCAAATTGCAGTATAGCCCCCTAAACTACACTAAAATGGATTATATGTCTCGAGATAAGACAAGGGCTAGAAGACTGGCTGAGTAAAATGAAAGTAAATCAACTAATACATTGTCTTCAGCGTCTACTACAAGCAACACATTTAACATATGCATCATTTAAGGTGTTTTTTTTGTTTGTTTCCAAGCATTTTTAGTAGTATCATTTTATTTTCAAATTAGCAGCATTTGTAATGAGTATTTCTGTGCAATCTGAATAAACTCACCACGCTACCATGTATCCATTCCTCTCCCCTTTTCATATATGTATCTGTATACATTATATATTATATATATTTATTTAAATATAATGTTTTATAAATGTGTATTTCTTCCAGCTTGGTTGTTGCAAATAGAGCTGCAGTAAACATGGGTATGTAGATATGTTTCTTGTATATTGATTTACTATCCTTTGGATATATGCCCAAGAGTGGTCTAAAGGAGGCAACAAGGTGAGTTTATTTTTAGATTTTTAAGGAATCTCCATACTGATTTCCACAGTGCTTGAATGAGATTCCATTCCCACCAGCCATCTACAGGCTTCTGTTCTGCCACATTTTCATCAGTATTTGTTTGTTGACAGCTGTCATTCTGGCAGCAGTGAGAGGGAACCTTAGCGTAGTTTTGATTTTCTTAGCCTTTATGGCTAAGAAGCCATAAAAATTCATTTTTTCTTCTGAGAGCTGTCTTGTTCAATTAGTTTGCCCATTTATTAAATGGGTTACTTTTTTTTTGCTGTGTATTCTTTAAAGGTTGTTGTAAATCAGCCCTTTATCGAATGAATAGAAGAATTGCTTCTTACAAAGTAGATATTTTAACATTAAAGCACTGGAAGAAATTGAGACCAAAGGAATGTCTTTTGTGAAGGTCCCTCAAAAATTGTAGAGAGCTGGGCACAGTGTCTCACGCCTGTAATCCCCTAGCTACTTAGGAAGCTGAGATCTAAGGATCTCAGTTCAAAGACAGCCCAGGCACTAAAATGTCCGTGAGACTCTTATCTCCAATTAACCATCAGAAAACCAGAAGTGGTTCTTTGGCTCAAGGAGTAGAGTGGTAGCCTTGAGCTGAAGAGCTCAGGGACAATGCCCAGGCCCAGAGTTCAAGTTCCTCAACCGACAAAACAAAAAACAAAAAACAATAGTAGAGATAGAGCTGGGAATTTGGCCTAGTGGTAGAATGCTTGCCTAGCATGCATGAAGACCTGGGTTCAATTCTTTGGTTCCACATACATAGAAAAAGCCCAAAGTGGTGCTGAGGCTCAAGTGGTAGAGCTCTAGCCTTGAGAAAGTCCAAGGACAGTGCACAGGCCCTTAGTTCAAGTCCCAGGACTGGCAAAAAAAAATAGAGATATACCTGAGGTGCTACTTAGATGATAGAGTGCCACTCTAGCAAGTGTGAGGACCTTAATTTAGTCTGCAAAACTGCAAAACAGACCACAACCAAACCCCCAAACCTATCCTTAACCCAGTCTACTTAACTTCTCCCCTGACCTGTTCCCATAGCCCTTCCCCTCAACCTAACTCAGCATTGTTCTGGAAACTTTGGTTAGGGACTGCTGGGCTGTCCGGAAAAGGCTTAGAAAGCCTTAGAAATCTGAAGAGAAGCAAAACTCATCAGTCATAGCAGTGGGTGGGTCCAGGAGAGTTGACTCATTGCAAAACGAGTCCAGGCTCAACCATAATCCCTCTCCCCTCCTTCTTCCTTCTTCCTTTCAGGGAAGGATTTCTCAACTTCAGCCTGACTAATGGTTTGAGCTGGACAATTTCTTGTTGGGAGAGGTTCTTTTTGTGCTCTGTAGGATGTTTAGTCTCATTCCTGGCCTCTATTCATATCCATCAGCAGCCTCCAGACATAGCTAAATGGCTCCTGTTATGGCAGCTCTACCTTGGCTGACAATCACCGCATCACGTTTCCCCCCAGACTGAGGGACTTGCCGGGGATTTAGTACTACACCTAGGACAGAGAGGGCAAACTGGGGTGCTGATCACGCTACACGTGAAGGTTCATGATCATGCACTGACTGCATGATCATCTAGGCAGTCTTTAATTTCTCCAAGCTTTTGCACTTCTAAGCTTAACACATCTCCATTTTGTGTCCTCCTTCTGCCAGAGGAGCAGTGGGTGTGTTCTGCTTCAGAAAGGCTGGCAGAATGACTGCAAGCTGCTACTGGGCTTTGAAAGAAGACCAAAGTGATTGCTGGTGGGAAGAGTTGGAAAGGGTGCAAGACTAGGGAGAGACCATTGGTGCTGCTTCAGTGGTCAGTGGTTTCACGTGTGTTTGTACCTGGGGTTGGGGGAAGGTTTCCAACTTTGTAATATGGCCTAAGCCTCCATATGGTACATTTTTTATGAATTTAGCGTTGGAAACATTTTTATGCATTACTTTTTTTAAAGAATTTATTAACATTTATTTTTACATCATATATAAATTACTTTTTAAGGACATTCATGTCATCTTTTCAAGAGCATTTTGCTGAGAGAACAAATCAAAGCAATCTCAAAAGTAGTTTGCTATCAAGTTTATGTGGTTGGAAATACTTGCACTATTTGTAAGTAATTTGATTCTTGGCAAATGTGTAAGGCATTTCCAGGAGAGCACAAATGTGTAAGGCATTTCCAGGAGAGCACTGGTTCTTTAGGGTTTGCATCTTAGTGTCATTTTTATGGCCCTCTACAGTGTGGAAAATGGAGTTCTGGGGGTAATGTGTAATGGTAATGCTCTGAAGTCAAACACTGAGATTTGAACCAGACCTGCGACTCAGCTCATGCATGAATCCACCAGGATGTGATAGAATAAATCTTGCATGCTGGTGCTGAGGTCACATGGCAATTGTGTATGGGGAAGGGGTAAATAAGCCCCATCAGCAGGGACTTCTTCCTTTCATCTGACAGTAAGTGGGAGAATGAAGCAGGTTCCACAATGGCAGTGCAAAAGATACATTGTCACCTGGCACCAAGGCATTGGCCTTAATAATATCTGTGTGCACTTTGATACGTTGTGTAGAGAGTGTAAGTTGCTGTATGTGTGATCCTTTGCATTTTCCTGGATTATGTAAACCACTGGCTTTTGCCAAGAACTGTCTGTGCCCCAAAGCTCTGAGCTGGTTCTCTCCTATTGGCCAACTTCATTGCATTTTATTGGGAGGCGTTTCTTTCAAGTTGCAAAGCAGTGATAACAACCAGTGTCTCTTAGGAGTGAGGAGCCCAGAGTTCAGGGACTCCATCAGTGACAATGACAGCAGACGAACTGGTTTTCTTTGTGAATGGTAAAAAGGTAAGTGGATATATGATCTTGGGGTTCCCCACTCCCTGAGAGGGGGCTCTGGAAAAGGTATGTTTGGGGGTTTTCTCTGCCTCTTCTCACTGTCCTCATGTCTCCCTGTCATTCCAGAGGTATTGCTTCATTTTGGTAAACATTGGGGCAAGACCCTCCCAGGGTTATAGTATAAGCAAGAAACTTGGGGTGGGAGGCAAGGATCATGGTGCCAGTGAGCCAATTACCACCTCTGGAATAGTGGACATGTGGACACAGAGAGAGAAGGAGGACAGATGGGAAAGTCATCTGCTATACCTCCACGTCCATTTAATGAAATATGGCCTACTGCTTTGATGGCTCCCTTGCCTAAGAGGAGGAACAAATCTATGTTACCATTATTATCTGGCTGAAAGGGGTACAGAGCCTTTGATGGTGATGTGCTATATGTACAAGGGTAACAGCTCATTCTGATTTGCTGTGTGGGAATACATACTGACATCTTGTGGCAAGCCACAGTGTTTTCTACAAAGGACTTTCTTCTCCAGTTCTACTTACACATATTGTAAATACTTTACTCACCCCAGTGAATGTCATCAGTGCCTAAGGGCATGGAGAAGGTGGTATAGGCATCACAAATCCTTGGACATTTCAAAGGTGAAGACTTTTGCAACTTTAAGGCAGAAGCAGGGAGAGAAGGAGACCATTACATTTTTTTCCAGCTCTGCTTGTTTTCCCTGCACCCAGCACACTCTGGTAAATCAGCTCTCTACTTAAGAGTGGAAAGGGCCATAAAAAAAATGACCACAACTTCTTGTTCTAACTTCCCAGATGAACAGGGTAATAAAATGGGTTATAAAAATGAAGGGTTTTGAAGACATTTTCAAAAAGTAATGTTCTTGTTAAGACCTAAACTGGGGGATGTACTTGGGTGACTGGCAAGAGAATGTCAGGGGTCTTTCAACATCAGAGCTGCAAAAGTTGTTGAATTCAGTTTGAGTATTAGCACTGGGGGACACTGGGGTTTCGTATTATCTCTCCGAGATACTTCTTTTCAGGCTGGCATCATGAGATAGGGCAAAGCTTCCAAGTTGGTGTGAGCAAAATTATTACTCCTAATGTCATAAATGTCTTTTACATTCAGCAGTTACATCACAGAGGTGTAATAAGTACCTGTGAAGTTAGGTTTTGCAGTTCTACTGCTCCTACAAAGACAGCTTCCATAGAATATTTGTAAGTGGGGTTTAACAGTGAGCTAAGCAGCAACTGCCATAGTCTTACTCTAAGATTTTATTGGGGATGAAGCTATTGATTCATCAGCAAAAGTAAAAGCTCCTGCTCTTCTTTTGGTCTAGTCTAGGCTTGGGATTATTTTTTAGACCTAGTAAGTAACATCTGATGGTAAACTGACCTGGTTAAAAAAATCTTTACCCTTTCATTTTATTTGTGCTTGGGGAAAAAGTAATTTCAGATTCTTAGAGGGTATCATTACATCATTTTTTTTTCCCATCCTGGGGCTTGAACTCAGGGCCTGGGTTCTGTCTCTGAGCCTCTCTGTGCTCAAGAATAGTGCTCTATCCCTTGAGCCACAGTGCCACTTCCAGAGTTTTCCTAAGTAATGTTGTTGTTTTTTTTTTTTTTTAATTTTTTTAAGATAAGAGTCTCATAGAGTTTCCTGCCCAGGTTGGCTTTGAATCTCGATCCTCAGATTTCAGCCTCCTGAGTAGTCAGTATTATAGGCATGAGCTACCAGTATCCAGCCTTCAACTCTATTATCCGAGAGCTTCTACTGCCACATTGTGGTGGTAAGTGGCTGCGTTTGTTATTTAAAGAAGTGGGTTTTTGAGAAAATGCTGGAAAGAGGAATTGCTGGGCGAGGCTGTTCAGCGTAAAGACACAAAAACAAGGCTAATAAAACAGGACCCAGTGAGCGATTCCTAGACAAGTAAAGGCAGCAGTTTGTTCCCCTTTCTAGCCTCAAAATGTTTTAGAACTTTTATTTTAGATATAGTGCAAAGAAATTCCTAAAAAGACTGTGGAAACGTGGTGACTTCTTCCTTACAGGAAGTCTTTTGGTCACTGTTCAGGCTTTTGTCTGTTCTCCCCGGGAGTTGCCTAGACACGACTTGCTGCACTCCTATGAGGCCTCGTGGGTGGCTGGGCCTCGGTGACTACAGCTTTCACATTAGTGTCAAGAGGAACCGCTGCCCAGGATTTTATTACCTTGTAATGATAACCCTTTTTGGTAGGGGGATGGCAGGATTCTAGCTTTTTAGAGCTCTCGGCTTGTTTAGTGGAGCTTGTGATTCATGGAGGATTCTAGCAAGATTTGCCACGAAGAAGAACAGGTGGCTAGAGAGAGCTCACAGCGATGTTCTCTTACTTTCATGGTCAGCGATGTTCTCTTACTTTCACGGTCAACATCTGTCAAGCTCCTTCAGAGCCTCAAGGCAGGAGGAATGCCATCTCTGAGAACAGGCTTTAGGAGCTATTGGCCACTGGGAGCCTATGGGCTAGACGGATAGGTTCATTATGATTAGGTAAAGTATTAGATTCCTAGTATATTTCACAGACGTACAAGGAGAGACCATGCTTAGTGCAATACTTTGTAGCACAGCATCTAGTATATAGTAAAAGCATCTGGTATAATATAAATAATGAGAAGACACGTTTACTTAAAGGGAAAAGGTCTTATTGCTTTGGTCAGCCTGAATGGTAGGTATAACATCTATGTTTCTTGCCTCATCAAAGCAGAATTTTAGGATTTAGGGGTGTGACATGAGCATGTACCTAAATCTGTTTGTTCTTATGAGATTAATAAGAAAAAAAAGTTCTACCTGTTTTTCTTGATGGATTTAGTGTATTCCCATCTACTACAAATTCTTGGATGAGTCCTTGTAGGGTGAAATCCATTGCAGAAGGATGATGAAACATGCCTATGATGTGCTTTTCTTTTTTTTTTTCTTTTGGTAGGTGGTGGAGAAAGATGCAGATCCAGAAACAACCCTTCTGGTCTACCTGAGAAGAAAGTGTATCCTGCCTTTGAGTGAGAGCAAGGGAGAGGGATGGAAGGAAACCATCCTCCTGCCTTAGTCATTTTGTAGTGCCCATCACTGGATTAGGAGTCTGGATACTTATATGTTAGCTGCAGTTGTGACATTCAGAAGCTGTGTGACCTTGGATAGTCCTTGAGCTCCACTGGTCATGGTGCTCTTTGAGATCTTCTATTGCTAATAGCCCAGCAATTCCAAGATTCATTGAACACTTAATAAAAGCCTTTATTAGACTTAGTAGCTTCATGGTTTCCGCCCTACCCCTGCCCCCAGGAGGTGTGAGCTCTTCCTTAGCTGATGTTTGCTGGATATGTAAGGGGCCCACCTAGGAAGCTCTTAAGGGAAAGGTGCATGCAATGGGAATTGTTTGGAGGTCCTGCTCTTCCTAGCAAGGACATGTCTAGGGGTCATCAAACGCAGGGGACTCAGAGAACCTTGGGATGCTGTTTTTCATAGTACAGTGAAGGCATCCATAAAAATCCCCCAAACCTTTTGTCTTCTCAGAGTATTCTGAGACTCTGGATCAAAATCAATGAAAGCAATCATAGGAGCTGATATTTAATAAACACTTGTTATGCACAGGCAGAGTCCCCAGTGGTTTTCTTAGCTGATCGTGCTTCATCCCTATGGCATTCCCATGGGAGTGAATACACCCATCCCACTGGCAGACAGCAGGGAAAGCGAGGTCTGCATGTGTGAAGGGACTGGCCTGGCACCAGTGTATTCTGGGCAAGTGGTAACTATGCCAAACAGAAGCCTTTTACCTTTAGTCGGTCAGCATGGATGCTGGCTTGGGGTGGGCACAGCTGGAGGCTCAGAGCCGCGGACCTTGCATCTCTCTTGAAACAAAAGGCTCTTGAGTGGAACTAGGGGACCACAGAGGACTCATTTTCTACCTCATCTATCTGAATGTCTGGGAAGAATAATTTGCAGAGGCTGCTGACATTGGTTTGAGTTTTCTTGTGGTTTCAGTTCTGTGCTTTTTGTTTGAGAGTCTCACTCTGTAGCCCATGCTAGTCTGGAACGCATTATTTTTCCCAGGCTGACCTAGAAAACAGTCCTCTTGCTGCAGCTGCCTGAGTGCTGGGATTAGAGGTATATGTCACCATGCCTGGCACTCAGTTTTAGTTTTAAAGGCCCAGAAACCAAAGACATTCCTTGGAACAACTGTTTTAAGTGCCAAAGCACAAGTGAAATCTGAAACTGAAAGTTGGCATGTGTATTAGTGTTCACTCCTTATTGTAGTCTGTACAAAGGGTTTATTTGGAGGAGTTAGAGAGAAGAGCCCAACCTTGTCTTCAGGTTGGAAGAATAGAGAGTTCTACTGCCATCTGTTGTCTGCATGTGCCTTCCATGTGTTGGAAGTGCAGGGAACTACATGTGTGTCTGATCAGTGGAGAAGATCGTTTAGGACATAGAAAGCGCCCCTTAGTGGTGAACTTAGAGTAAGAGGCACATGGATACATGTCAAATCTAGAGTCAGGTGGTGGTGTGTTGGTGCCCTGGCACACAAGTTAATATTTATGCAGTTCATATTACATCTTGGGTAGTGTGTGTGTGTGTGTGTGTGTGTGTGTGTGTGTGTGTGTGCGCGCGCGCGTGCACATGCCAATAGGAAGGCATGAGCGTAGGGCCTGGGTACTGTCTTGTAGCTTTTTTGCTCAAGTGGTGTTCTACCTCTTGAGCTATAGCTCCACTTCTAGATTTTTGGTGATTCATTGGAGATAAGATTCTCATGGAGTTTTCTGTCCAAGTTGACTTCAAACCATGATTCTTGGGTCTCAGTGGCCCAAGTATCTAGGATTATAGGCACAAGCCTCAGGCTCTCAGCTTTTGTTTTCCTTTTTTGTTTGTCAGTTGTGGGCCTGGGTTCTGTCTCTGAGCTCTTTAGCTCAAGGCTAGTACTCTACCTTGTGAGTTATAGTGCCACTTCTTGTTTCCTGGTGGTTAACTGGAGGTAAAAGTCTCATGAACTTTTCATGTCTGGGCTAGTTTTGAACTGGGATCCTCAGATCTTAGCCTCCTGAGTAGCTAGGATTACAGGCATTTGCCACTGGTGCCTGCCTTGTTTTCCTTTTTAATCTGTAGGGAAATAATATCTATTGTTACTTGCTACCTACGTAATATCTACTGTGTTACTTGTTAGGCAAACACTACGAAGAACAAAAGCATACATGGATAGAACTACTTTTCAACTATAAGATGCTATGTTATTGTTAATAATTGTGATTTTGTCTTGAAAAGCAAAGGCTGTGTCCAGATGAGAATAACCTCAGTCTGCTGCTTCTCCAGAAAAGGCCGGGGAGAAGTGGAGGCTTCCAGGCCTGCAGAAACTCAGAGACAAAGCCCGTGCATCTCAGGGAAAGGGTCTTGTAGCCTACTGATTAGCAGAGTAACCGACGCTCTCTCCCCAGTTTACCCCGAACTGCTTCCTGACCTCAAAAAACATTTTAACATCCACTTGTATGTATTGTGGTCTAGATGTTCAAAGGCCCTTAATTCAAGGGTTTCTGAGGTTTTATCAGCTTCATAGGTTCCAGGTGAAGAACTGTGACTCAGTCCCAGAACAGATCATTACCTTGCCTGTGTGTCTTTGACATGTATCAAATGCTCACACTTGGAGATGTATAATTTACCAGTCAGGTAAAACCACACGTAGTAGACCACAACTCCAAGAGAAGTCTTCAGGAATTTCATAGGATGGTACCCCTTTTCACTGTCCTTTGGCCCACAGAGAGGGAGAGAAGGAGGGAGGGAGAGAGCCCTGTTTCTGTCTTCCTGAGATGTAAGTCTGGGCCGTGAGCAGAAAAGGAAAATTGATGACAGGGCTCTGATGCCAAGCATTCCTGGAACCCCACAGCCTCTTCCCTGCCCTCTCCCTCTCACCCTTCCCTCCCACACCTGTCCCTGTTCCTTAACTTGTGGCCGTCCAGTGGGGCTGAGTGGAACGAAGCTCGGCTGTGGAGAAGGGGGCTGCGGGGCATGCACGGTGATGCTCTCCAAGTATGACCATCTCCAAAACAAGATCGTGTATCCTTTATCCACTGGCTGCCTGGTGGCCTCTGCAAGGGCACTGGATGTAGGATGTAGGACTGAGTGTGTTAATGTATGTGTGTGCAAGTGAGTGAGCCCTTGCATTTCTGACCAGGCTCAGACCACAAACAGAACCTTGTAGAATAACCTCTTGGCTGGTGTTGTTCTGGCTTCTGAATCAATATTCAATTCATATCTGCTGATATAATGACCTTTCTAAAACTCTAGGCTAATGTCCTACCCTATAGGACCCTTCACTAGCTCTTCACGACTCTCAGGGAAGAGCTTAGTCTTGATCACAGCATGCTCCTACTTTCCTCTCCAGTCTTCTCTTTATGTGAACAAATCTCCTTTCAAGCGGGGACAATGGAGAAATACCAATGTCCCAGGCCCACTCATTCCTTGATCTTCCCATGTTGTTTTCCAAGTCTTCAATATCCTCTCCTCCAGAACCTTTCCACCTTACAAACTCTTTCCAGCTCTTTAGGACTGGATCCAAACATCACCTCCTCCAGAAATCCTCCTGGATCCCCCGAGCCTAGGTTGAGGGGCCCCTGGTTTGCATGGGCTTCATAGTGCTTTCCATGCATGGTCCTAAATACGACTTTCATATCGCTTCTTGATAGCTGCTCCCATTTCCCTGGGTTGATATTTTCCTTCTGTTTCCTGACTTTTTGAAGGACAGAGATTTCACCCTATTCATGTCTAGTTCCTCAGCACTTAGCCCCAAACAGTCCCGTGGGGGACCGTCAGTGATGTCGGGTATACCTGTGAATGAGTGGTCACTGAACTCACTGGTCATAGGGATGGGGGAGAGGAAGTTCTGGCTATTGGCTTTGGGGTTTCATGCTTCCCTCCTCTCTTCACCAGGAGATGGAAGAATAGAAGGGGGTGAATGGAGGGAAACAAAAGTGATCAGAGGTTCTGACCCTGGGGAGACTAAGGAAGGAATCTGCAGAGAAAGGGACATGCTTCAAGGGCATAAGCCTTCTAGAATTTTCTTCTCTATGGTCTCTATGGTCGGGCTGAGAAAGAAGCAGCTAAAGGTAGCCTTGGCTTCTTGCTCCAGCTTTGGGGTTGAGTGCACATTGAGGGTGCAGTGACCCTAGAGGATTATAAAACAACTCCAAGCCTCATCTGGGGAGAGCTTCTCTTGTCTCTCACTCAGAGTCTTGGAAGGAAAGGTAAGGACACTAGAAGAATCAATGGCATAACATAGACTGAAGAGATACCTTGAAGCCTCTCTGAGTCCCCCAGGCCCTAAAGGACTTTGATATCTCCAGTGGACAGTACAATGACCTTAATCTGGGGTTTTAGCCACTTTTCCACCAATGCCTGCCTGACCCCCATCTGTTCCTTGCATCATGTTGCTGTGACGACGGTGGAAGGCATCGGAAGCACTAAGACGAGGCTGCATCCTGTGCAGGTAAGGGGAGAAAGACCTGTACTCCTGAGGTCAGGGCAATTTTGCTGGGAGACTCACACCAAGACTGTAGACTTGCTTGGGATTGTTGAACAAGGTTTCACTGCCTGAACAAAGGAGATGTTGTATCAGGGCCATCTCCCCATCTTCTCTAGGTATTGTGAAGTAGAAAGAGTTAAAAACCCAAGTCCAGATTTTCCCGCTCCCCCCACCCAGTAGCTAGGGTGATGTTACACTGAGTGAATTTGGTGGTCAGATGCTCTAGAGCTGGGAGATTGGAACGTGCATCTTGTTTCTGAATATGCTAAGCCTTCCCACATTCTGGATTCCAGATTCTTCATGCCCTGTGATAAAAACTCATCTAATTTTGGTTCCATGGATAGTCCTTTCAGTTGCACCCCTCACTTCCCACCCACAGACAGTATGACTGGGGACTTCTAAGCTTTTCCTCTCATTGGAATATGCTACACAAAGGAATGCAAGCCTATGAGGGCCTGATCAAGCTTTTCTCGCTCAGGGAACCAGACCACCGGAACGAACACAGAGCAGACTCAGCAGCACTGGAGGAGAGTAGGCAATCATCTAGAGGTTTTGTGGCAGCAGTCTAGATGATCTTAGGCCAGGTGGAAGGTGGCGGAAGCAAAGGACTATGGGAGAAGAAGGCTATTGTTTTGTTTGGGGGAAACTATATAAGGAGTCTTTGGGAGATCAGATGTGCAGAGGGCTTTAGAGTTAAGCCCTGCTGAAACGATATGTCCTTCAGAGAATCGTACTTTCCTTCCCTCTTTGGGCACCTGTCATGACATTATGGAGCTTGGGCCTCCAGTTGGCTATTCTATGAGGTCAGAAAAGGGTGGAGGTGACATTGTTTTGCTTCTTAGGTAGGAAAAGGGGACATTACTAAACTTGTCCAGCCTGCAGTAAACATGAGAAAGTTAGGTGCCTATCATGTTCTTTGAAATGACTAGGGGAAAGAAAGAATGAGTAGTGTGAACGTAGGCACAGTGTCTGTATGATTGGTCTAAATCCATCCTTCCCCGTAGTGTAGGCCTTTGCTTTTGTTACTAAGACATCATCCAGCTCTGTACTTTTATTCAGCATTTTATAGTTTCTCCAGTCATAATTCTGCACTGCTTTTGTCCAATTTATCTTCAATAATTTTATTCCTTTTGATGCTATCATGAATGGGATTTCAAATTTTTATTGGCATATGTTAATTGTACAATGGGATTTCTTATTGTGATATTTACATACATGTATATATTACTTTGATAAAATTAATCCCATTCATGTTGATCTTTGTTAACTTTCTCTCCCCGTTAAGTAGTTCTGAGTGTCTCATTATGCTATTTTCTTTCTTTCTTTTTTTTTTTTTTTTTTGCCAGTCCTGGGCTTGAGCTCAGGGCTTGAGCACTGTCCTTGGACTTTCTCAAAGCTAGCACTCTACCACTTGAGCTGCAGCACCACTTCTGGCTTTTTGCTATGTATGTGGGGTACTGAGGGATCGAACCCGGGTCTTTGTGCATGCTAGGCAAGCACTCTACCACTAGGCCAAACTCCCTGCCCCTCATTATGCTATTTTCATAGGTATGTTTCTACAATATATTTTGATCATATGCAACCCTTCAATCATTCTTTTATTTTCTTTCTCCCTTTCATTGTCCCACTCCAAACCCCTCCAAATCCTGTCTTCCTTTTACAGTATTCAGACCATAAATCTTGATGCACTTATTTTTAGTCAAAATAAGCTGCAGAGTTAGGTTCCAGTTCTTGTTCATTTATTTGTTTTCCTTGGTTTCTGAGAGCTTGCCCTTTCTTACACATCAATATCATGGGTTGATTCCTTCTTTTTTTGACCCTTATGTGCTACAGTTCCTGGTTTCTAATCTTAGAACCGTTCCTCTCCACCCTCACCTTCTGCCTGGGTGAATGTCACACCACCTACCTGCAAGAAGGACACATATAAGTCTCCTCAGCTTTGATTTCTCAGAAGTTAGGCTTATTTCCAAATGCCTACTTGCCTTCACCACACATATGCCCAATCTCCTTTACCAAAACCTCATTTGTTCTCTTCTTCCTTTCCTAGTCTTGCTCTACCCAAGTCATTGACAAAATCATCTATCTATCATTCAAGATAAAAACTGTGGAGTTACTTTTGAGTCTTTTGCTCTAACACCACACCCGATCTACCCAGATAATAGGTCTACTGCATCACCCAAACCTACACCTTCATTGAGTGTTTACACGTGGTCCACACCATTCCTCTTTGCCCATCTATTACAATATAATGATGTTCCATTCCTATTTTTGCTTCCTGCCACCCCCCCTACCAGCTGGAGGGATTCTTAAAAAACACAAATTAGATTGCATTACTTCCTGTTTAAATCTCCTATGGCTTTCTGTCACACATGGCAGATCCCTGCCCTGACTTGTAAAAAGTTGCTTCCTAGCCAAGTTCTCTACTCCCAGCAGGTCTTACCTACTCTGGCCTTTCAACAACTCTAGCAAGCAAGCCTGTTCTGTGCTCAGGGCTTTCACACTCACTGTTCTTGCCTTTCAAATATGTTCTTTACTGATTTAAACCATGTTATAAAATCTAGCTTCAAGAGCTCCCTTTCAGAATAAGCTTTTTGGATCTCTGATTTCACTGACATTCACTGTAACTCATCCTGTACTAACTCTGCATTCTACCTGGAATTGTCTTGCTTATTTGTTCTTGTCAGTATTTTGCCTACTAGAACCTCTTTTCCTACCTTCATTTTGCTGCTGTGTGCCCAGTACCTTTACATGTTTTGGTCATAATAGATTCTCAGTGTGTAGACTCTATGTTCATAAATATCAACACATATAATAAATGTATGTATATATAATTCTGGAAATTTTACTTGGCAAAAATACCAACATAAACTCTGAAGAGATCAGTGAAGAAAAAGAAATGAAAAGAGAACAAAGGTCATGTGGATGAGAAGAGCTCCTTATCCAGTAGGAACAGAAATTCTGTGATATCCAATGCATAGGATCAATTCAATTTTACATATTTCCAATTGTCATGGCCCTCACTGGGTTTCGGAGTTATTTTCACTTAAGAGCACAGGCATGCAGTGGCACCATGGCTTGTTAACAGAAGTGTTCTGGGGATCCTGAAGAAATACCACTGGAGTATGACAGTGGGGTACTGTATCAAGGGTTCAGAGTGACTTTCCAGTTGCAACTGTGATCTTTGACAAATTCCTAAATTCCCTGGGTTGGAACAGTCATGATTTCTTTCTTGATAGCTGATGTAGACTTCCTGCCTACCATAGATTAGGTATAAAAACCATCACGACTTTTGCATGGGTTATATCATTAAGTCTTTAGAAGTAGTAGGATGATCTCTAACCTGCAGACGGGAGCTTATGACTCAGCAGGGCTTTGAGACTTGTCTGCGAACCTTCACTGCCTCTCAACATGGGCTCCTCTCATCCCTGGCAAGTCCCTCAAAGTACTAAGAGGTTCTGCCACACAGTCATCTGTCATTTGTCCCTTCTAGGAGAGAATTGCCAAGAGCCATGGCTCTCAGTGTGGTTTCTGCACGCCAGGCATCGTCATGAGCATGTATACCCTGCTCCGGAACCAGCCTGAACCCACCATGGAGGAAATTGAGAATGCCTTCCAAGGTACAGGTTTCAGGCCCAGCCCAGAAGGCTGGGTGGCTGACTGAGCCCTGGGCAGGGCAGGGAAGAGTGATAGGACTGGCTAGGAGTAAAGGCAACACCCTCTAGAGAGAGCAGACTGACCAGGAGTCCTCCTGCAATCTGTGCTTTCTGGGGTGTCTTCCTGCCCTTCCCCCCGTATCTGGGTCATTTTAGCCATGGGACCTCATTTGAGAAACTGCCTAGGGGAAAGTCATGTGGCCTCCTGCCCTCAGCTTCCACCAGAACAGGATCCTGCAGTGCACTGACCCCTAGGGAGGAAGAGAGCCAGAACACAGAGCCATGGCCATGACTGGCTTCCTGTTTGCCCTCCTGTGAGTGGGCTGAGGAGCTTGAATCATGTGACTGCTCCTCTGCGTCAAGTCTAGAAGATTCCTCAGCCATCTAGCACTTCAGGCTATCATTTATTCAGCCAGTTGTTCTGAGTCCAGGTACTGTGCAAGGTGCAGAACAAAACACACAGTTCCTGCCTTGAAAGGGAGACGAGGGTTTGTAATGTACTTTGTAAGCTCACTCATGAGTCTCTTGACCAGGCTGGGGGACCAAGAGGGTCTCAGCCTGGGCATCCTAGGGAGACTTCCTGGAGGAAGTCAGGATGATCAGCACTAAGAAGAACAAGAGGAGAGGAAATGGAATGTCAAACCAGAGTAGAAAACACTGCACCTCCACTCCTGAGGGCCAGCCACATCCACACAATGGCTTTTTTCCTTGGCCCACAGGAAACCTGTGCCGCTGCACTGGCTACAGACCCATCCTCCAGGGCTTCCGCACCTTCGCCCGGGTAAGTGGACCTTGGGGACATCAGTGTCCGGTTCCTAGAGCAGTAACCTCAGAGTGCAGTTAGGAGGAATGCCAAGGGCACTCTGCTATGCCAAGAAGAAAGATGACACAATGTGTTAGTCGAGTAGTACAGTCTTTCTCTGGGTAGAAGATTCTGCTGTTCTAACCCAGGGCATGGCTTTTCCTGCCAGGGAAGACCTGGAGTCTTCCTTCTGGGAAGAGTCCCACTTTCTGGGTTGAGAGTCCTTTAGTGCCTTCTGGCTTGGCTGCTTTCCCTGGAGGACTGGCAGCCTCAGCATGGCACAGGCAATGAGTATAGCAGTAACAACAGCCTGGCTTGCTTCAGTCTTGTGCCCCTCCTTCTCCCTCCTGCCTGCTTTCCATAGTTGGCACGCTGCTGGATTTATGAAGCTGATAATTAGACCTCAAGACATAGTGTGACCCCCTGCCGTGTTCATGCAACTCTGAGTGAGAAACCACAGCCAGGTGGTGTGTGGGTAATAATTGTCCAAACACAATGGACACCTGCCATTGGGCAAGGCAGGCAGAGAACTGGCATGTCTCATCTTAGCTACCTTGTCTCAGCTTGTACCTGAGACACCAGTTAAACCTTTGTGTTCTAGTTTGGTTCTGGGCCCAGTGGAGACGTTCAGAGACCTAATCCTCTCACTTACCTTTGGGGTTAATACAACATGAAAAGGAATGTGTGCTTACTTAACCCAAGAAGGAGTGGATGGAGGTGGCGATGGGGCTTTGTAAGGATAGAGAACACTACTCCCTGAAGAATGTTGTGATGATGAATTAGGAGCTGTCCAATTAAATGGAAATAAAAGAACACAGATTCGGGTTCTCACAATCTAGGTTTAAATCCTTTTCTATCACTTAATTGATGTACAACTCTGGGCCAGTTTTCTTGTTTTTATAAGGGAATTATAATAATACCTACTTTACAGTGTTAAGTATTTCTTGTAAAGCTCTTAGCTTAATGCTTGGCACATCTTAGATATTTAATAGACAGAGCTATAAATTACAATGCTGACATCGTTCTTCCCTAACGCACCATATGATATCCAGGAATTGCTCAGATTTTCCTGAGAATCAGGGGTATGTTTAAGAGCCTGATGTGGGACACTCCATCCAACCAGGCCTCAGATTGTTTGACCAGACAAGGACATTGCAGTGCAATAGATAATGAAACTCCTTTTTTTATTTTTTTAAAGAATTTATTAACATTGATTTTTACATCATATTTTAAATGACAAGTTTAACAATCAAGTGTTCAAGAAAGGAATCTCTATTTACAATCACTGGGACTTAGTATGTAGAACTTAATCACAATTAGGCTAAGGGTTTGTATGTCATGGAAACATATTAATTTATGAAATAAAACATTATGTTTACAGAGTCATAGGTGTTTATGTCTATATAGTTATGTTTATATTTCCATTACCATGTCCATAGCTTTGAGTCCTCGCTCTTGTTGAAACTCCTTTTTGAGGTCTGAGTTTTGTCTACATTGAAATGGTGATTTCTGATTGTGTTGTGCAGCAGACAGAACTTGCCTTGATTCAGTTTTGGCTAAGAGTTGTGTGCATGAGAAGGTAGGGATGGGAGAAGTGCTTTCCTGTTCCTCACTGAAGATTATGACATCTTTATGCAGAGCCTGTTTGCTCTGATTTTCCCCCCATGGTTTCAGCCTACTTGAATTTTCTACTTTTCTTATGTACAGCATAAAAGGAAATGGATTAGGAGAAGTAGCTGGAGTTGAACACACTGCTCATAGCAAGAGTGACAGTGCCATCAGACAGCATGAAAGGAAATGGGAGAGCCATATAAACAGGAACAAAGAAAGTTCTCTGGTGTATAAGAAGCTTAAACGTTTTATTCCATTCTAACCAGTGAGAAGCTAACCAAACAGAAAAAGCAGGAACTCTTGGAATCATCTGTTCCTCAAAGAGACAGACAAGAATAGAGTCATAACCAATTACAACAAAAGCATGAGCAGAAATGTCTGCATGAACTAGTACTAGAATAAGAATGCTTGAACAGTAATTGATATGGGTAAGGCTGGGATAAAGCTCTTACTGCCTGAGTCTCTGAGTTTAATCCCCAACTTGGGAATAAAATTAAAGACTGATATTACCAGAGTGGATCAAAACACAAGGCCCATAGATGATGTCTAAATGAAACTGACTTTAAATATAAAATCATATATAAACTAAAAGTATCTAGATTTAGTGACAGTACACGTTTTGTCCCAGCAGTAGGGGAGGTAGAGGCAGGTGAATTATGAGTTGAAGGTCAATCTGAACAACATAAATAAATACACACATGATTTTGATTCATGCAATCCCAATACAAATCCCAGAAAATTATTTTATAGATACTGATGGATTGATTATAAAGTTGATAAAGAGAGAGAAAAAATCAGAATAACCAATTCAATACTGAAAGACCACAAACTTGGACAATTGACACTATCCAAAATCAACACTTACTGTAAAACTAGTTAGCAAGGTATCATAGCATTGGTAAAAGAAAAAAAACACATGTATGAGACAGTATAGAGTATTATCATTAATAGGCTCTCATTCCTACAGTTACTAAGGAGTAAAGGCAGTACAATGGGGGCAAAGATAGTCTTTTTATAAACTAGTTCTGAAACAACCAGGCATTCACCTGCAAAATAATGACTCTAGGCACATGCTCTCAACCTTATCAGAAATTATCTCTGACCATAATGTAAATGTAAAACACTAAGTTATTGAATGGTTTGAAGATGGCATAGAGCAAATCTAGATGACTCTGGATCTGGCAAGGAATGTTTAGATAGAGCACTGTAGGTATGACCCATGAAAGAAAAGTTTTAAGCTGGACTCCATTTTAAATAAAATCTTCTCTGAAAAAGCAAACATCAACAGATTGAAAAGATAAGTGTCATAGATTGGGAGAAAACATTTGCAGAGGACACATCTCTGCAAAGACTTTCTCAAAGTATACAATGGAATCGTAAAACTCAATAACCATGAGACAATGTATAACCCAATTACAGACGGGAAAAAGACATGAACAGACAGCTCACCATCAAAATAAGTGAATGAAAAGTTAGCATTGAGACTCGAACCTCATATGCCATCAGGGAATTGCAAGTTAAAAACTAGATACTACTACATGCCTCTTAGAATCACCAATTCCAAAATGCTAACTCCACCTGGGTTGGGGAGTGTTGGAGAAACAGCAACTCTCATTCATTTCTGGTGGCAAAGCAGAATGCCTGGGCACTTTGGAAAATAGTTTGGCAGTTTCTTATAAAACTAAATATATGGGCTATGAGTTTGGCCTATTGGTAAGAGTGCTTGCCTAGCATGCATGAAGATCTGGGGTGGATTCTGTGTTACCACATTCATAGCAAAAGCCTGAGGTGGTGCTGAGGCTCAAGTAGTAGAGCTCTAGCCTTGAGAAAGCCCAAAGACAGTGCTCAGTCCCTGAGTTCAAGCTCCAGGACTGGCAAAAAAAACCCAACAACAACTAAACATGCTCTTACTCTATGGTTCATCAGTTTTCTTCCATGATGTTTACCAATGGTGAAAACTTACATCTCCACAAAAACTTGAACAGAGATGTTTGCAGCTAGGGCTGTGAGCGTGATCTACCTATAGAGTGCCTGCCTAGCATGCACAAAACCCTGGATTCAATTCCTTAGTACCATGTACACAGAAAAAATGCTGAAAGTGATGCTTTGGCTCAAGTGGTAGAGTGGTAGCCTTGAGAAAGCCCAAACCCAAGGGCAGTGCCCAAGCCCCAGGACTGGCAAAAGAAGGAAAGAAAGAGAGAGAGAGAGAGAGTGAGAGAGAGAGAGAGAGAGAGAGAGAGAGAGAGAGAGAGAGAGAGAGAGGAAGAAAGGAAGGAAGGAAGGAAGAAGGAAGGGAGGAGGGATGGATGGAGAAAGGAAGAAAGAGGGAAGAAATGTTTGCAGCAGTTTTATTCATAATTGCCAAAACTTAGAAGCAATCAAAATGTCCTTTAAATTATATAGGTGAATTAGATGGACAAAGAAGCTGTGGAAACTTGGAAAACAGAGTATTATTCAGCTCTTGAAAGAAACGATCAAGAATCTAGTTGTAGTGGTGTGTGCCTGTAAACCCAGCTACACAGGAAGAAGAGATAGGAGGATCACACAGAGGCGATCTCTGACAAGTTAGTGAGATCTTATCTCAAAACTAAGTAAGGACTAGAGGTTGATGCCTTTAAATCCAGCTACTCAGGAGGCAAAATTAGGAAGGTCTGAGGCTAGATCCAGGCAGAGTATGTAAACTGTTTAGAAGAAAAATAAACCCAACTAAATCAAATTGGGCTGGAGGTGTGGCATGAGCAATAAGAATATAATATTGGTATAAGTTTAAGACTTTGAGTTTAAACCCTTGTATAGCCAAAAAGGAAGGGAAAGAGAGAGGGAAGAGGGGGTAAGGAGGGAGAGTGAGTGAGATAGAGGGAAGGAGGGGAAGAGGCAGAAGAAGGAAGGAGGAGAGGAAGAAGTGGAGAAAAGGAGGAGTAGCAGGAAAAGGAGAGAAGGAAGAAAGGAAGGAAGAAGCGATCAAGCCGTAACATGAAAGAAAAGTTAAATGCATATTGGTAAGGGGATGGAAGCAATCTGAAAAGTTTACATATTGTATGGTAAGATCTGTGTACATTTGTCAAACCTCATGGAGCACAGAGCTCTGATGTAAACTCTGACTTTGAGTGATAATGATATATCAACGATGATACGATTCATCTATCATAACACTTATACTACTCTCCTGCAGATGTAGATCATGGGAGAGCTTTTGGTTGGGGTGGGGGAGTTATAGAGCTATTCTTTCTACCTTACAATTTGGCTTTCAACCTAAAAATCACTGAAAAAAAAAAACAAACCCACCTTGGTTTATTAAAAAATAGGCACAAGCCTGGAAGTCTTGGGTGACTCCATAAAGTGGAAATGTGAGGGGGACGGGGCAGGAAAAGGCATCCTTATTTAGTCTAGTAGACCTTGAGGGTGGCGCCATGTTATTGTATATTATAATAATCTATATCATAAACATACTGGCGGAGATATTATGGACAAGAACCTGGTGGTCGTGTGCTGACACGTTAGCAGAATGTACTTGTGTGAAATACGTTCTTGACATGTTATGCAAGTCCCTCTTTCTGTAGGCCTCTTGGAATTCTCTCGCCTCACTCTTCCAAGATGAAAGATGAGAAGGGACATTAAGGAACCTCTCTTCCTTTCTGAATGTGGAGTTTTAAGTGAAAGAGTGGGGAGTAGGAAGAGAGGAGTTCTGGAAGACAGAAAAGGTCTGGCATCCAGTGACTGGCCTGTAATTCAGGAAGGCTTAGCATACAGAGCCAAAGGGGAGCAGGTTGAAATCAGGGAAGAGTCTTCTTGTATGCTTGGCCATGCTTATAAGTTCTCCAAGGACATACATATCTTTTAGCCTCCAAGGCCCTTGGAGAGAGCTATCTTAAAAAAACAAAACAAAACAAAAAGCAAAATAAAACAAACAAAAAAACCAACTAAGAGAGCCTGGCTCTGGAGGCTCTGCCTGTAATACTAGCTATGCAGGAGGCTGAGACCCTCAGATCACAGTTTAAAGCTAGACAGGAAAGGCTGTAAGACTCTTAGAGGCTGCCTAAGGCAGCAGCACCAGAGAAGGCAAACAAATATATTTTTAATAAAACAGGAACTAATTTTCATGGAGAATTTCTTGAAACTGAATTTCCCAGTAGTCCTTATGTGTTTATCACTGAACTCTTTAATCTGCCATAGCTAAGCAATAGAAAACACAGCAGTGGCCTCCCCTCTCCACAGAGGCTTGCAAGATGGGGCAGAGGTGTCATTTCTGCCAGTGGATGCTGGGGTAGGTGTCAGAGCTGGGGTTCACTAGTTATTCACAATCAGGACTTCTTAGATTCTGTGAAGACTGTGAAAAGATTCTTCTCATATTTCTAGGATGGTGGCTGCTGTGGAGGAAATGGAAGCAATCCAAATTGCTGCATGAACCAGAAGAAAGACCCCATGGTGAGAGGGTCATGTTGTCCCTGGAGGCCTGGGTTATCTCAGACTCTGAGGATCACTACATACTCCCTATACCTCTGGCAATGGTGGCAGGAGGAGAGAATCCTGATGAGAGGGGGTGATGGTGAGATGATGGGGGTGCTGAGGTACTCATTGGCCTTGGATCCTTTGGTAGGACCTTTCTTTCGCAGCCTCCCAGGAGCTTCCTGTCCTCCACCACCCTTCCGGGGTTAGAGTTCACTTGGAAAAGGGCTGGGCCAGTCCTCTGAGAGGAGGAGAGACTGTACAACTCCCCTGTTCTTTTTCCCTGCAGGGCACTCTCACACCATCTTTGTTCAAACCAGAGGACTTCACACCCCTGGATCCCACTCAGGAACCCATCTTCCCCCCAGAGCTGCTGGTAGGTGATGCTTGGAGAAGAAACCCAATTATGTCTTTGTGCTGTGAGTCTCTAAGACCTGCTTGGTTTTTCGTACCCACAGCAAACTTTGAACCCTTGTATCTTTTAGGATTTAGCCTAAATATGTCTTCCCTTTAGTTCATGCCTCTTCCTACTGCATCACACTAGAGTTTCTAATTTGATGTTGATGTCCCTCTATTCCTAGACTCTAAGTACTGTATGGAAAGGGATTAAGTCTTCCTAGGGCACTATGTATCAATAGTAGTGCTCTCTGACCATATATTGACCTCTTGGTGTTATCTAATGTGTGCCCACCAAGCTATCTAGTTTCTTCCCGATAAGCAGTCTATTTATTTAAAACAAACAAATCAGCAAACAAAGATATAGTCAGAAGGTGTAGATCCCGCACCTCTGTTTTAAGGACTTTTTTTTTTTTTTTGTCGTAACAACTTTCTAACCTTCACGCCAAAGTTTATGACACAGGGAAGAATCAAGTCGCTCTCCGAATTTGTCAGATGCACATTTCAGAAGGATGTGGGCCCATGGAGATTGCCTTCGATGTTCAGTAGGCCAGAGAGAACAGATGGCAGTTGGCCCCAGGCATATCTTTCTCTGGAAGGGAAAACCTTGAAAACACCATTAGTTTTATTTGAGGGATTTCTTTCTCCAGCCCATGTCACCTCAGGTGTACTAGAGTCAGCTCTTCTTTGCCATTGAACCCATCCCCTAGGCTTCTGGTCCTTCCCATACCTGTCTAGGATAGTTCCTGGAGACACCACAGGGCCCTGCAAGGAACTTGGGCTTCCAGCCAGGTCAGTTTGGGTCTTTTCATGGTACATGATCTTCAGCAGGTTCTACAATTTCCTCCACCTTCAGGTTTCTCCTACACCTGTAGAAGTGAGGCTCCGAACACCCCCTCCCCTAGGGCATTCTCAAGACTTAAGAAGGGTGTTGTACTCTATTGAATTCCTTAGTATATGCAGCCCTCACTTCTCTCCCACATGTAAGGAAGGATATGCTTTCCAATTCAATATTAGATGAGTCAATAGTGGCACCTATCTATTGCAGACATCACATAATTTATAGGGAATTAATGCTGGTAGGAAGGAGGAGACAATGCAATAAGTAAATTATGTTTCCCAGAGGCTAAAAGATACTCCCCGGAAGCAGCTGCGTTTTGAGGGGGAGCGTGTCACCTGGATCCAGGCTTCGACTCTGCAAGAGCTGCTGGACCTCAAAGCTCAGTATCCTGATGCCAAGCTGGTAGTGGGGAACACAGAGATTGGTATGATGTGCCTCTGATTGTGAACACATCACTGATCATGCATAAATTGCTGGGGGGGGGAATGCAGACTTATGACTCCAGGCTTCTCATTTCTCTAAGGCATTGAGATGAAGTTTAAGAATGCACTGTTTCCTTTGATTGTCTGCCCAGCCTGGATCCCTGAGCTGAATTCTGTGAAGCATGGCTCTGAGGGTAAGGGATTCACCGGACACCACAGTGGGCCATGATGCTGGGGCAGGTCCCAGTGTGTGTGTGTGTGTGTGTGTGTGTGTGTGTGTGTAAGGGTGCCAGGTGGTTTCTATGGCTCTGGCTGCCTCTTACTTTCCCTAGGGCCAGCCTGACATGGGAAGAGGTGTGTGTGGGGGGAGTAAGGGGTTCTCCTCGCTGTCTTCCCCCCAGCAGGCATGAATGGTTGATGCTAGCAATGGTTGGCAATGCATTGGAATTGCTCACAGGGGCTGAGATGGGGGTGTGTGTGTAGTGTGCTTGGGTGTTTTTTTTTTTTTAACAACATGTTAAAACTTTGCCACCCAAGATTCTGATTTTTGAGTGAAGAATCACTAGTTTAAAGGATCAAATATTAGTTCTAAAGTCCAGAGACATGGGCTTCAGGCCTTGTTTATTAACTATGTGGCGTTAGTTAGACTACTCAAACTCTCTGGGCTCTAACTTCCTCATCCCTGAAAGAATGTAAGCCCAGCCTCGCTCAGGTCTCACAAGGACTACATGTGAGGGGTGACTGTTACTCTGAGGATGTGTTTCCAGGTATCATCTTTGGAGCTGCTTGCCCCCTGAGCAATATGGAAAAGGTCCTGGTGGATGTAGTTGCTCAGCTTCCGACTTATAAAACTGAGGTGTTCAGAGGTGTCCTAGAGCAACTGCGCTGGTTTGCTGGCAAGCAGGTCAAGTCTGTGGCGGTGAGTTCCCTGTCAGTGCCAGGCAAGGCCCAAAGGACAGGTGGGGACCCTCCATAAGAAGACAGGGGCTATCATCTGTAGGCTTCATTTTAGTGCTTAGAATTTCCTTAGGTGCTTGTTAAAATGCAGCTCCCTACTCACAAAGATTCTGACTTGGTAGGTTCTGGGGTGGAACCCAGAGATCAGGTTTTTAACAAGAAGAAGATTTGGGTGCTTCTGATGAAGGTGGGAGAGGGTTACAGGACACCCTAAGAAGTAGTCTGTACCCTCGGTTGAGGCCATCAGCAGGTAAATGAGAACTATATTAGAGAGAAACCAAAACTGTTAGTTATTCAATGGATCTTCAAGTTGCCCTGAATTTTCTGCTTTGCAAATAATCCTGTTTACATACCCAAGTCCATTTGGGGTTGACAACAGTTTATGGTGTTGGGAGGTGAGCTATCCCTTCTGCTCTATTTTTAAAATTATTTTTAAAAATTAAAATAGAGCAGAGCAAAACAAACCAGCCCCCCCCCCCCATATCCCTCACCCTGTCCACACACCTGCTGTGTCTGGTTATAGACAAGGAAACACAAACTCTCTATTCCTTCTCCTAGTTCTGCTTAATCCACTTCCAGGAAGGATTTTGTTGGCCTTTCACACTGCTTTTCTTCTTCCTTTCCAGTACAGAGAACTCTCTATCTGATTCTTCTTCTATTTTTCCCTCCAAGTTGCTAGGAAGTTCAGCTACAAATTAAACCAATTATTTACCTTTCAGTATTCCTGCTCTTTTTCCTTGATCTTTATCTTCCATCTCATTTTACCACTCACAGCTTCTGGGATTAATCACCTCTGTTCTTCCAGAAAAGGTTGAGTGAGGACAATTTGAAAGAGATTACCTCAGTTTACTGACTTGTACATTTCAGAGCCAGGACTCCCATCCTGAATATCCTGACTTCAACTTCGCACATTTCCCCAGAGGCCTGCCACATCTTCACTGTACTGCTCTGGCAGGGGGGGGGCAAGTTCTCAGGCACCCCCTGAAGCATCTGATGCCCCTGCCTGTATGCAGGAGCAGCTGCCTGCCTCCTGGGCAGACTCTAACTCCCTCTGCTTGTTCTAGTCTATCGGAGGGAATATCATGACCGCCAGCCCCATCTCCGATCTCAACCCTGTGTTCATGGCCAGTGGAGCCAAGCTGACCCTCATGTCCAGAGGTGAGCTACCTCACACAGAAACCCAGTAAGATGGGTCGGGTGAGAAAAGTCTTCCTAGACAGGTCATTTGCCAGAGAAACAGAGTCCAGAATTCAGTGAGTCAGATGTCCTAAGACTTGAATTCATGCATGGGAGCTGCTGGGTTGGAGGTACAGGACAGTTGGTCTCCCCTCCCTTCCCCTGTCTCTCCTGCCCCCTCTCTTCTCCTTCCTCCTCTCCCCTCAAATGCTCCCCAAATGCAGTAGTCAGTAATGTCTTATCTTATCCACACCCAGCTGATTTATTATGTTTTTGTAATCATCTTCCTTCCTTTTTCTTTCCTCTCTTCATCTCCCTTTCCTTTCCCCCCTGCTCCTTTTTTTCACCTCTTCCCCCATTCCATTCTCTCCTTTCCCTTTCCTCACCCTCATTCTTTCTTCTCCTAGGTGACACTAGAGTTAAAATTCAGGAGAGGCTAGCATTCTACCACTTGAGCCACACTCGGAATCCTTTGCACTTGTTATCTTTTTAAATAGGGTCTTAGCTTCTCCCTAGGCTGGCATAAATTGTTACCCGTCTATGTACAGATCCCATATAGCTGAGATGACAGGTGCATGCCACCATGCCCCGCTTTCTATCAGTTGGAAGGGGGAATCTCACACACTTTTCACTTAGATGGGTCTCAAGCCACGATTCTCCTGATCTCCATTAGTCAGGTAGCCCTGGAGTAGAATTATAGGTATGTGTCACTACGAAGCCTTTAATTAGATGATGCATAGTAGGACTAGCACCTAGATGCTTTGCTTAGGAGTAGCTAGAGCCAGAATGCAGCTGCTTACCACAGTGATTGTTGGCTTATAAGGAATCTGGGACCATTTGTTAAATAATGTCATTTACTAAACAAAAGTAAGTTACATAAACACAATTAAATCAATCACCTTGAAGACAAAGGTTAACAAATATTCCAAATTCATTCTTTCTTACCTATTTTATGTCATGGTGACAATCATCCAGGATCTCGAATTCAGTCGTTTCATTTGTGTCTGCCTGGTAGCAGGGCTCTTCAATGCTGTGCCCCTGTGCATCGCTGCCTAGTGGCAGGGCTCCCAGGACAGCTTCTGGGTCTAATAATTTACAAGGAGGATTTGACATGTGGTTGTTCTCGCAGCTGTGAGCTCCAGAGCCCTCTCCCAGGGGGCCCACACAGGCTGAATTCCTCTAGCATGCATTTGTACAATATATATGAAGTCTCCTCTTTAGAGCACACTAGCTAGAGACTCGGTGCCCAAGTTTTTCTTGGGAGATGGCAGCTGTATTTGGCTGCTACAGGGCATGCTGATATGCAGAAGGAAAGCAGGTATTCCCAGCATAGTGGGCCATTCCTCTCATTGTACACTGGGGACATTCTGAAATCTACATTCCTAGATGTTCACCAAAGGTCTGTCCTTATAAACTATCCTCAGAGGACAATAGTCAGGGCTGTTGTACAGCTTGGCTGCTCTGGTCCAACTTCCCCTTCAGTGATGTCACATCGGTGGCTTGAAATTGGTATAGGGAGTATGTATATCATTGGATGGCCTTTTCCACCTCAAAGAGCAAGGTGCTAGACTTCCACCAGCACACCACTGCTTATGGACCTCAGATGGAGGATTTGGCCCTAATGTGCCAGCTGTTTCATTTGCCTGTCTGTGGAGACCCAGTGCTACTGGTGGACTGTCCTTGCATCTGACATGGCCCCTCTCTCACGTGGCCTTCTTCATCCTGTCTCCCTACAGGCACAAAGAGAACTGTTCGAATGGACCACACTTTCTTTCCTGGCTACAGAAGGACCCTGCTCAGTCCGGAGGAGATCCTGCTGTCCATAGAGATCCCCTACAGCAGGGAGGTGAGGTAGTAGGAGTTGGTCCAGGCTTTGCTCCAATTTTTCCCATTGCTGGGCTTCAGACCAAGCTCTAAGAGTCTGTTTTATGACCAACTCGCGCGTCTCTCAACTTGAACATTGGTCCTGGACTTTGATGAACTAACCTATGTTCTCTGGAAAATGAGAGTTTGCAGGGGTGTGTGGGGGCATGCACTATGAAGCTAGCCAGCTAGACACAGATTCCCAAGGGAGTCACTTACCATTTTGAACCCCAGTGTACTCATCCACAAAGTGGGCACTATATGCCTGTTGTTTAAGTTATCTTGAGGACCAGACATACAGAACTTCAGCAGGTTGCTGGCCCATGTCTGGAAGCCAGGGTAGAGCATCTGCTAGTAGCTAAAGAAACATTCCCAAGAACACATGCAGCTGTTTTAGGGTCAAGGGTACTCTTTTCTTCCTCAGTGAAGAGTGTAGGCCCTGCCTCACTGCCTTTGAGCTGGACTCACATATTGACCCTGACCTCGATGGGATATTGGCTCACTGACCTAGCTCTGGGCTGAAACTGTCAGATTTCGACATCATGAGCAGCTAGTGTGGTCTGATGGGGAAATCTGGGCACCTCTGGCTGCCTTGCTCCTATTCCTCAGGGTCCGGTCTGGCTCAGCCTGCTGAGGTTCTCTCTGTCTTCAGCTGCTACCAATTCAGGACAAGTCCACAATGAGCCTTTTAGAAAAGTATGGTGTGAGAGGCTGGCAGCAGCTGTTTCCTCAGGGAAGGCCGGGGGGCTGACTCCACTCATGCCTAGCTTTTGTGTGTGTGGTGCTTATGCCCTTGGTGATTTTGACCTTCCTTCATGGGAATGCTAATTCAATCACAGCAATTATGTGCCTGAGGTGATTTCTTAATGGTTTCCAAACTTGTCTTTGTAGATTGTTTTGAGCAGTGATTCCCAGGGTTTTAAATTTCACAGATCACTGATTTTTCTTTTAATTATAAATAGGGAAAGGTGGGAGGAAACAAGTTTAATAGACTCAGTTTTAATTTTACCAGCGATGGACATTAATAGAGAAATCTGGCATAAAAGAAAGAAGATTTTAGAGCCCTAATTGCAGAGGTTTCTCAAGAAAGCAGGTTATTACCTGGGAATTGCCAGCTGGTGGCATCAGTGAAAATGCCATGAGGATGGGTTTGGCATTGGGAGTGAGCATTTGAAACCTGTGCTCCAGGGTCAAGTTCAAGTGCTGGCCTCAGTGTCCCAGGACCCTGATGTTACCAGAAATCTTAGCTGGCTTACTCAGCAGGAGGGGGCTCCATGCCTCTGTCAGAGTAAAAGACACATGTAATAATAATCACAGTGTCCAGAACCAGGGTGAGTGCAGAACTCAGGAACAATCTGACACAGAAGGGCCAGTCAGTGGCTGAGCAAGCATGTGACTCTCACTGTCCTCTCCCCAGAGACAGGCTCAGGCTCAGGCTCAGGGCAGACACAGGCCCAAAGCACAAAGGCAGCCATGATCTCACAGTGGGGCCGACTCTCAGGAAGCAAGCTTTCTTAATACCTTTTTTTTTTTGCTAGTCTTGGGCCTTGCACTCAGGGCCTGAGCACTGTCCTTGGATTTTCTCAAGGCTAGAGCTCTACCCTTGAGCCACAGCACCATTTCCAGTTTTTTTCCTATGTATGTGGTACTGAGAAATCGAACCTGGATCTTTGCTCATGCTAGATAAGCACTGTACCACTAGGCCAAACTCCCAGCCCAAGGAAGCAAGCTTTCTTAAATTCACCGAGAGGGACAAGCTGGAGGCCTCCCAGTGTGTGCCATCTTCCTGTCACCACTTCACACTGCCTGGCCAAATATCTCACTGTGAGCTCTGGAGAGGCTGAGCTGGCTCTGACAGTGGGGCCTGGGGAGGGTCTGTGGCAGCCGTCCTGAGGGTGTCCTGCATTCGTTTGGCTGCTTGCTCTGTGGAGACCAGCTGCCCCACCCCCCCAATTCAGCTTTCCTAGAAAAGAAATCCAGACCCTTTCCTCCTTCTAGTGCTTCAACCTGAGCTTCCCAAATGCTGTCTTCAGTTATATCTTGTCTTCGATTCCAAAACAGCAATGTTTGTATCACCTTCCTTTCCTTCTCGTTCCTCTCTTTATCTCTCTTCCCCTCTACTCCCTGCTGCTTTTTGCCCTCTCTTCCTCTCTCTCCTCCCCGTTTCCTTCTTTCCCTTCTCCTCTTCATATTCCTCCACTTACTTCATGTTCACGTCAACTCATCTCACTTCACCTTTCCTCCCCTTATCTTCCTTTCCTCCGCTCCCCGTTTCTCCTCTCCTCATATTTCTTCACTTCATCTCTTCATTTGCACTCATCTTACTTCACCTTTCCTTCTTTTCTCTTCCTTCCCTCCTCTCCCCTTCCTTCCGCTGTTCTCCCTTCCTCTCTCCTGCCTGCCGTTCCTGTCTCCGTATTTCTTCACCTGATCTCCTCTTCGTTTTCACGCACTTCGCCTCACCTTTCCTCGCCTCCTCTCCTCTCCCCCACAGTCTGTGTTTCAGGCGGTCCATTGACAGCATTTGCAAGACAAGGTGAGGAACAGCTTTTCCCTGTTCTTTTCCAGGGTGAGTTTTTCTCTGCATTCAAGCAGGCCTCCCGGAGAGAGGATGACATTGCCAAGGTGACCAGTGGCATGAGAGTCCTGTTCAAGCCAGGGACCACAGAGGTGCAGGAGCTGTCCCTCTGCTATGGGGGAATGGCCGACAGAACCATCTCAGCCCTCAAGACCACGCCAAAGCAGGTGTCCAAGTAAGAGATGACACAAAATGAACCGCCACTGACACCACCACAGTGGCTACTGGAGTATTGCCGTGCTGCTAATACGCCCTGTTGCTGCTGCTTCACTATTGCAAATGGTGCTATGGAAGGGGAGGGTGAGGTGAAGTCATTAATACTTCTTCTAGGTTTACATTAATAGCATTACTGCTGCTACTACGCTTACTTCCCTTGTTGCTACCCCCAGATGTATTTCTATGACTGCAGCTGTTGCCATGATTAGCATAACATAGGCAGCAGTGGTATCCCTGTATTACTGTGGCTACATCCTAGTATTTGTAGTTACTGCTACTATTCTGCTGCCACTCTTGCTGCTATTAATTCTATTAGTAGTAGTTTTGCAGTGTCTATGGATTCTACTCTTGCTAATAGTGTTATTAGTCTTGGTTCCGCTGATATTATTGCTTCTTGTATTATTATGATTATTCCTGCTTCTTCTGCCGTTGGGCCTATTACTCCCCCTCCTCTTACTATTCCACACAGGTAGCATTGTTACTGCTGTTGCTAGTGCCATGGCTGATACTACAACTAACAGCACAATAGTGGCACTATTTTCACTGCTAATACCATATGGCTATTAGAGCTATATTACTATACAGGTATTACTGTAGCTGTACTACTATGTGGCTATTACTTGTTGCTACTATTAGCATAGCTACCATATGATGGCAGTTTTGCCAAGGAAAGCACTGGCATTTCTCTGGGAAACCCTCCAAAACCCACATAGGATGGATAAAGCTTACTTGAAATTTGGTTCCCTGGCTCCACTATTACAAATTCCTTAATCTCCCTGGGCGTCAATTTGTTTTCAGTGACATGGAAGTCACAAGTCACATAAAGCACTTAGGACATTGCCTCCCACCGTGTAAGGATGTCACGAGTTTAAGTGTGACTATTTTATGATGGTTAACATTGCCTGCACTTGTGAAGCTAGGGAAATGGTGCCTCAAGGAAGTTGAGCAGCTTGCATACAGTCATCTGGCTCTGAGATGCCATTTTGGAAAGGATGTTTGCTTGAGCCAGAGGCCTTGAGCACCTTGCCTTGCCCATGCTGGCTGTGTGGGAAGGGGTGTGTCCCACAGCCCACTGTCCCCCGTCTGGCAGGTTCTGGAACGAGGAGCTGCTGCAGGAGGTGTGTGCAGGCCTGGCAGAGGAGCTGCACTTGGCTCCTGATGCGCCTGGCGGCATGGTGGAGTTCCGGCGCACCCTCACCCTCAGCTTCTTCTTCAAGTTCTACCTGACGGTGCTTCAGAAGCTGGGCAGCGAGTGTCCCACAGACGTGAGTGCGGGCTGGGGAGCTGCACGCATGAGAGGAAACACGTACAACATGCAGAAGTGTGTTTTTCAAAAAGCTTAAAGTTATCCCTACCCTCCCTATTGCTAATGTTCCTATTTAGTCCTCTGTCTTTCTCCTACGTTGATCTGTCTAGCTGTCAACTATAGGGTTTGTCTGCCCCATCTCTGTGTCTGTCTGTCCTTCCATCCATTGACTAATATGCCTATCATTTTACCATCATTTGGTCTAGATCTATCATTTCTTTTTGCCAGTACTGGCTCGATCTCAGGAGCTAAGTGCTGTCTTTAGGCCTTTTCCTCAAGTTTATAGCTCTACCACTTGAGCCACAGCACCACTTCCGGCTTTTCTATGTATGTGGTACCAAGGAATCGAAGCCGGGTCTTCATGCATGCTAGGCAAGCACTCTACCACTAGGCTAAACTCCTGGGCCCTGGATCTATCATTTTTTAAAACAGATTTGGGATGGTGAATTTCATGCTTACTTTAGCTGAGATTTTCTTATGAGCATCTTTCATATCAAATAATACTACCTAGAGAACTAACTGAGAAGGACAAGAATAACTTTTTCAGGAAGGCTAGTAGAAGGAAATGTCCATCAAAGAGAGAGGGAGACGGGGGGGGGGAACATCAGGGAAGAGGGGACATGTCATTAGCAGGAAAGAATGTGACCCAGTCAGTATACTCACAGGGTCTGGAGATGGAGATGAGATGTACAGTTATTAAATGCAAAGCTCTCACAGCCTATGTTGAGATATTGAGAGGTACTGCCAGTGTTCAAGAGGCAATAAAGTGATTGGACAAGGGGAACACTTACTTGTCACTTTTATCACCTGGGGATTCCACAGGAGAGCTCCATGCTACAATATAGCCATGACCATCTCTGTTGTCTCACCTCTGCAGAACTGTGGCACTCTGGACCCCACCTTCGCTAGTGCCACCCTGCTCTTCCAGAAAGATCCTCCAGCCAACGTCCAGCTCTTCCAAGTGAGTACACATGATAGAGACTACAATTCGGGCCATTACAGACACAACAGATTATAAGTGGCTTATCATTGGTGGGTGACTATCTCGTCATAGATGCATGAAGCTCCTTATTCTGTGCATAAATATCTAGTACTGGGTAAGAGGATTGCACTGATGTCAGTGTAGCTGTTTCTCCCTTCTTAGCCTAAATATCTCTTTTAGAATTATATCTTATTTTTATAAAGAAAAAGTTCTTTCCATTTTATCTTTCCTTGTACTTCTGTGGGACTAATGTCCAAATACACAGACATACAGGTACATGCACACATACTCATGCATGCACACATGCATACTCTCTCTTTCTCTCTCTCTCTCTCTCTCTCTCTCTCTCTCTCTTTCTCTCTCCTATCAGCTGCAACTTCTGGAGAAGAACCAGGTAGAGTCAACAACCTTTTTCTGTAATCATTCTGTTTTGTGGACCAGTGTCTGTTACTACCCCTCAGTTCTGTCTTTGTAGTCGAAACAAGTGAAGGCAATCTATGAGCTACTCAGGAGGCTGAGATCTGAGGATCAAGATTTGAAGCTAGTCTGGATAGGAAACTCCATGAGATTCTTATATCCAATGAAGCACCCCCCCTCCACCTAGAATCTCTAAAAGCAGAGCTGTGACTCAAGTAGTAGAGTGCTAGCCTTGAGCAAAAATTCTCAAGGACAATGCTCAGGTTCTGAGTTCAAGCATGAGGACCAGTACCAAAGCAAACAAAATAAACAAAGACAGAAACCAAACAATGACCAAGATTTGGCCCAAAGGCTACAAATGGTTGGCCCATATGTTTGGAATATATGGTGTAGGGCATGAGCTCTGGGACATGACATCCTAGATTTGAATCCAAATCTGGTCATTTTTGTAGTTGTGTACCTTTGGACAAATTTTATACCTTGCTGTGCCTCATGGATAAGTTCATTAGATCCACCTTTACATATGAATAAGAATCAATGTTTCATAGGACAGTTGAGGAGTAAAATCCTCGACATGTGTGCATTGTTTATGGATAGCTACTAAATAGAAGGAGTAGGAAGATCTGTCTGAAATTGGCCAGGGGAAAGTTAGAGTCCCTATCTGAAAAATAAACCAAAAATGAAAGAATTGAGGCTATGGCTTCAATGATTTGATGCTTGTCTGAAGCTCTGAGTTCAATCTCTTGTACCACACACACACAGAAATAAAGTGGTTCTATAGTCCTTAGAACATAGTGAATGCTTAATAAATATTAGATATCCTGTTACTTTGAAAAACAAATGAAAATGACTTCATCACAAAATTAATATATCTTCGAACATTTTGGAAAATACAAAAAAGCATAAAGGATGAAGTTAAAAATCATCCCAAATCCCAAATCCATGGGAAAATCATTATATTTTTGTTTACATCTATCTTCCTATGTATATATTATGTATGCATATATTAGGGTATACTTTTATACAGAATTAGAACCAGTAAACCCACAAATGCAGAATGTTCTATGTTGATTCTTTTTTTTTAATGTCTCGGGTTAACATTCTTGTCTTTTTTTATCTGAATTCCTCAAAAGTCTGTTTTAATGGTTGTAGCCTCCCTTATAAGGTATCATGTTGTTCCAGGAGGTGCCCAAGGATCAGCCTGAGGAGGACATGGTGGGCCGGCCCCTGCCCCATCTGGCTGCAGACATGCAGGCCTCTGGTGAGGCCATATACTGTGATGACATCCCTCGCTATAGCAATGAGCTATTTGTCCGGCTGGTCACCAGCACCCGAGCCCATGCCAAGATTATGTGAGTATAGCCGCTGATGGTGGTCAAGCCTGATCGCACACCCTGCCAGGTGCTAGAGTCACAATGATAACAAGGTTCCTCCAGGACGTCCTAGAGAGTGAGAGAGGAAACTATCCCAAACCACCATGGGAAAGAGGCAAGAGATCGGGACTCCATGGTATTCTCTAATGGTCCACTGATGGTTGGGTGCCACTGGAGAAGTGTGGAGTTTAGTATATCTCACAACCTAGTTTTAAGCATTTTACATATAGTAGTGGATTCACATTTTGGACTGAAGATCTCAGCTAGTCTAAGTCTCAATCAGAGAGTTAGGACTAGGTTGGATCACCTGTTCCTCCATGCCAATTAAAGAGACAAGCACCGGTTGAGGGAGGGGATTAAATTGAACAGAGCCACATGGGGAATACAAAAGGGGTTCGGCTGTAACTGAGACTGCACTTGGGATACTGACATAAGTTTTAGACTGAAGTATGAGAGGAGTTAGGGGAAAGGAAGGAGAGCCACACAGTTAAGCATTTCTAGTCACAGGGGTCCTGTGGCAGACTGCACAGGTGGTCTGGCATTTCATTGTCTGAGGATGGGCCAGATGGGGTTACTGACAGGTGGTCAGGTTCTTCTTGGATTCCAAGATGGCCACAAAGTGATTGTTATTACATTAGGAAGTTCTGGTCAAAGATCCCAGGGTGCTGGGATGTCGTTATGCTGGAATATCTGATAGCAGGTGGCATCTGGCCACAAAAAAAAGAAGGCATTCTCTAGCAGAGGGGCAGTTTCACCTTTTGTCACAAGATGCTTATCTATTAATCCTGCCCTTCCAGGAATCCCAAAGTGACAGTGATAATGGAAAGACTTAGGTAAATGTAAAGGTTAAAGAGGCAGAGAGGGACAAAATGGAGTTCTAGGCCAGTGTCCAGGCCCTCTTTCAGCAGCTCATTTATTCCTTCCAGCAACCCCAGAGGCAGTTCTATTATTATGTCTCCATTCCAGCCGAGGAAACTAAGTCACAGGCCAAGAAGTCACTTTCCCCAGGCTAAGTGGTAGTGTCCAAGACTGAAGCTAAGTTTGAGTCACTGGCCTCCGGATGTTCAAGCTAGAGACTTGAGTTTCAAAGCTGGTGGGTATTCCCCACAAAACCACCATGGAATAGAGCAACCAGAAAAAGCCCTGGCTCAGGCCCTGGCACTTCTTACTGAGTTTTTCTTTTTTCACTTCTGCTTAAGGTCTGGCTTCAGACTCTGGGAATGACAAGCGAGACACAGATAAAATCAATCAGATATTTTAACATTTTTCCAGGACTGTGAAAAAATGTGTCCGAGTTGAATTGTTTGCCAGCTACAGGGCACATTGTTTTCCTTTTATTCTTGTTTTGAGTCCTGGTTGACAGTACTATAGCTACACAGCCTCCACCCAGCCATGTGTGGGTGGGTGTAGGAGGGTAGGATGGAAATGTGTAGTTTTCATAGTCTCATCACACATGGAAGATGTGTAATTGGGCAGAAGCCAAAATGTCTGGTATCTTCACAACTAAACCCCAGATCTACTTCCAGCGGTGTTGTTTTTAGGCTGAGTGACTTTGGACAAGCTACCTAACTCCCTCTGAGCTAGGGTTTTCCCACATGTAAAATAGAGACAATTGTAAATACTTTCAGGCTTTTTTTGGGTGAGGATTAAATAAAAGATGGTTTCTTGGGGGCAATTTCTGGATCTTTCCCTGAGATTCAGGGACTCCCATGGGAAATATAGGGGGGACAGGGATTCAGTTCATAATTTAGGCTGTTATGATTGATAACCTCTTCAGTCATTCTCCTTTTGAGTCTTGTATCGCCAACTTTTGCCTAGGATACCCAGCTACAGTGGAATAGCAAGCCAGCTTTCTCTCTGGGAGAGAAAGCCAGCTATGTGCAGATGTTCAGCGTCACTGGAACAGCAACATAGCAAAAGCCCCTACTGAATGTGCTGATTCTGTGTGGGAAATCACTGGTGAGGTAGAGTTTAGCCAGAGCTCTCCAGAGAAAATGATGCTCACTAGTATGTGGCTTCTTTGTATGGGTAGACCAGATAGCATATTGTATAAGGTCTATGGAGGTGAGAGCTAGCTTATTCATTTTCATAGCCCTATAGCATGGTACAATGATTGACACCTGACAGGCATTTAGTTGGCATAGGCAGAAGAGAACAGAATTGAATTAGGACCTAATAGAAAAGAAGATAGAGAAGGAGGAGGATGGATGGAAACTTAGTTTAATAAGGGCAGGCCATCCAATCCACCTGCTCTAGCTGAATCTCCTGCTTCAGGTTTGCCCACCTGGCCTCTCACACAGCTCATTTTTGCAGGTCCATAGACACTTCAGAAGCTAAGAAGGTGCCTGGGTTTGTGTGCTTCATCTCAGCTGCTGATGTTCCCGGGAGTAATGTAACTGGAATTTGTAATGATGAGACAGTCTTTGCGGAAGATAAGGTAAATGGATTTGTCATCCCAAGTAAATGGGATGACAATGAGTGCTCATTGTTCCACATCCCTAATCTTGAAAGATTACACATTTGCAAATATTGTGGCCATCATCCACTTGGCCAATGTGTAAGATGATCCATAAAGGGACAGAATGTTACTTGTTTATTTAATTGATGATTACTGTTAGTACAAAGTAGGACAATTCAATGCAAAAATGACAGGAAAAAAAGGCTAGTGATTGTATTTGAGTTAACAATTGTATTCCTGGTGTATAACATTAAGCTTCTTTATTGAAAGAAATTAAGAATGTATTAAAGGCACTTCAAAAAGAGATCAAAAACTACTATGAATGTGTATTTATAACCTAGTTGTATGAAAGTCCATCTATTGATTTCAATTACATGAAATTCTGCCAACAATTTCCAGCCATTAAGACAGTTGCTATAAAATCCTTACATCTTGCTGGTAAGGTTCCCCAAGGGTCCTTGTATAATTCTTATATAGATCAATTGTTGCAAATGAGGCATGAGTGAGAGCTGCTATGGGGTAAGTTCATCTTATTGTTGTAAAGATGAGGGAAAGCTACAAAAAAAGAACAGAATGACTCTATAAGGAATGCATCTGGTAGAAAATCAACTAATTTTTGAACTTCAAGAGCCCCCAGGAGAGTCAATAAAATTTATTTGGGTCTTAAGAGATAATTATCAGACTTATATGCTAAGCATTGGCTGATATCATTAGAAACCTTGGGTCCCAAAGTGATACATTTTTGTTTACATATTAGGGATATAAGATTAAAATCATCCATGAAGGATATCCATTATGTTTTTATGTAACTGAATTATAAAAAGAAACAGCAATTACTATTCTATAAACTAATATATATATCATATGCGGGTCATCATAACCCACATTTTTTATTGCCAGTCCTGAGCTTAAGCTCAGGGCCTGAGCACTGTCCTTGGGCTTTCTCAAGGCTAGAGCTCTACCGCTTGAGCCACAATATCACTTCTGGCCTTTTCTATGTATGTGGTACTGAGGAATCGAACCCGGGTCTCCATGTATGCTAGGCAAGCACTCTACCACTAGGCCAAACTCCAGGCCCCAGAACCCAAATTTGTAAACTACTGCTTTGGGGTAACTAGATGAAAGTATGACACATGATGTGGCCTTCAAAGAACTTTAGGTATAACTCTGGGAAGGAGCATATGAAAGATAGTGGTGTGATAAAATGATGCTAAAACTGAGTCAAATCCTAGGACCTGTAATCAGACCATTAGAGCCTGGCTTTCCCAGTCTCCAGTTCTTCATATGAAGACATTCGGTGTTAGAACACAATTGACAAACACACTTTCTGGTTCCACAGCTCCCATTTTGCTTATGGCAGATAGGTGTAACCAATGTCTATATTCCATCTTGTGTAGTTTCTTGCGTAACTACCAGAATTAAAATGTCAGACCTGGTCATTTGAGATGAAATCACTGAGACTAGTCATCTCTATATCCTGTACTTACCCCTCTCCCTTTTTCTAAGCATTTATTAAGAGCCATGAAAGCTCAGTCAGTAGGTTAAAGAAATGAAAAGGCCCTAGGACATTCCTAAAATTAGAGGATTGATTGTAGGGACAGACACTTCCTTGGCCCTTGTGAACCATCCATAAATGACTGCTTCATGAAGAGCTTTTAGTTATGCCCTTTGACAGCCTGTCTCCTCTCCTAGGTTACTTGTATGGGGCATGTCATTGGTGCTGTGGTCACAGACACCCCAGAACATGCACAGAGAGCTGCTCAAGGGGTGAAAATCACCTATGAAGATCTGCCAGCCATTATCACAATTGAGGTAAGTGGGAACTGGCTCTTGTATAGAGGAGCGAGCTCCGAAGGCACATTGATTAGCACCTCCACAGCAGATGGGAACAATGAGTGGGGATTTGACTACAGATGGTCCCCAATGTACTCCAGTTCTATTTAAATGAGTTTTTTGGTTTTTCAAGTTTGCAGTGGTGCAAAAGCCTACTGAACAGCTATTTTGTTTTGTTGCTCACTTTCAGTTTGCTATTCAGTAAGTTACACAATACATTCCACTCTATTTTAAAGGAGGGTTTGTGTTTGATGATTAGGCTAAGCTATCATGTTCAGCAGGTTGGGCATGAGTTAAATACATTTGAACTTATGGTATTTGCAACATATGGCAGATTTGTCAGGATGTAATCTCAGCACAAATAAAGAACACCTGTAAGTATATTTTAGAATTTCTACCATGTCTTAGAGTTAAGTTCATAAACAGCTTAACTGAGCTTTTCTTCCCCCCCAAATGTTGGCTTCAGTTCATTCCTTCTGGGATTCTTTGTGCTTTGTTTTGAGCATTTCCCAGTGATTCATCTACAGATGCAGAAATGGGAGTCATGTTTCTCTGGGTTACAACAGAGAACGTCAAGTCATAAACTCCTACAGAGTCCTATATGAGGAGTGAAGCAACAAATTAAATTGCCCTTCACTTCCCTTATCACTGTCTTCCTCTCTCTGAACACCACATCACTGGTTTCCTTTTGATCCCCAGGATGCTATAAAAAACAACTCCTTTTATAATCCTGAGCTGAAGATCGAGAAAGGAGACCTCAAGAAAGGATTTTCTGAAGCAGACAATGTTGTCTCAGGTACATCTGTGCCAGGTGGTGGCATTGACTCCGTTGATCAATGAAATTCAGAACATACTTGGGCAGCCTTGGAGGCAGAGAAGGAATTGACAAACATTTGCCAACAGAAGATTCTTCTGACATTTATAACAAAACAGTGGGTGGCTAGCTGGGTTGGAGCCACTCTTCTGCCCACGGGCTGAACGTACTTATACAGTCCTAAAAAGATTATGTGCAGTGTTTTCTGACTTGGGAAAGAAAGGAAGAAAATGGCTGAACTGTGGCTGATTTGGGGTCTGTCGAGCCTTTAACCACACAGACTCTTTGGCTGAAGTTGTTTCTTGCCCATCCTCTACTGGCTTTCTTTTCTGTTTGTCCTCCCCAGTCTCCTCTGTTCTGTCCCTGAGAAAATACGTCCACTGCTCTCAGCCCAGGACAAGGTTGCCAATAAGCATCATTTTAACACTGTTTCTTTGGCATTGCTAAAGTCACTAGCAAGCCAGCTAACTCCACTGAGTCTGATTGCTTTAGTTTTGGAAGAAGATCTGTTTTTAGCTTTTAAATCATATCAGTTGATTTCGCCCTTTCCTTTTCTAAAGTTTCATGGTAGTTTTAGAAAGACATAATGTCCACTAGCTGAAGTGAGAAGACTTGGTACCTGTTGTTTCAGGGCCATTCCAGTTTCTTTGTTGAGGGAAAGACCAAAGATGGTATATGACAACCAAATAGTTATAACATTGTCCCTTTTGCACCACAGTCAGGGAGCCCAGAGGTTCACAGGTGCGTGAACAGGCAGCTCACTAGCTCACAGTAGGGCTCTCATTGCTTCCCCAGGAGAGTTGTACATTGGTGGCCAAGAGCACTTCTACCTGGAGACTCACTGTACCATCGCTGTCCCAAAAGGCGAATCAGGGGAGATGGAACTTTTTGTGAGCACACAGAACACCATGAAGACCCAGGTAGGTGACCTTGGATTAACTCACTCAGAGTATAGGGGATATGACTAGAGTGTCCCTAGAAGACCCAGGAGAGCAGAGTGTAAATGAGAAGATGAAACTCTGGGCTGACCATGGAAGGGAGTTGGGCATAGTGGACATGGCGCCAGACTCTGTCACCAGGGAGATGATATCATTGAACTTGTTCCTTAATATTTTCCTGCTTCTGTTTTCTCATCTGTTAAATGGAGTCTAGCAGGGCTTTATAGCAATGAATTTCAATATTAGAAACTCATCTCATTTGCCATATGGCCTTGGTCAAGGCATATCTTCCCCTTAATTATTCTTTTATTATTTTTTTAACACGAAGGGTAGGGCTAAGCCTGAATATTATTGACTGTGACAGTAGTTGTCAGGATTTGGGCAGCCAGTCCTACCCTTCAGTGTTGGCCTTCCAACAGATAGTTCAGCTTTGGAAGTATGTGGTGATCTTGTCTCTCTGGTTACAAACAAGTATTAGATAGCGTGAGTTCAGCCTGTAGTGATGAGAGAGTGCCGGACTCCAAGACCACTCAGCCATGGAAGGGGAGGGAATTTCCATCCCAGGAATTCTAAAATTTATAGCAGTCATTAGGTCCATGCTTGCTGGGCAGGTGAGTCCACCTTGGGAAAAGGCAAGAAGATACACAACAGTGCCTTTTTTGTTGTTGTTCTTGTTTTTTGGTCTTCCCATAGAACTTTGTTGCAAAAATGTTGGGCGTTCCAGAAAACCGGATTGTAGTCCGAGTGAAGAGAATGGGAGGAGGCTTTGGAGGCAAGGAGACCAGAAGCACTGTGGTGTCCACAGTGACGGCCTTGGCCGCATATAAGTGAGTTCCAAAACTTGGGAAGATGAAGAAAGCCAACCTTTGCCAGATTTTCTCCTCTTGGACGCAGTTTTTCTGTGTTTGGAATTCTCACAGATTTCTGTCTTTACAACCTTGGGAATAAGGGCGAGGGTCACGTGCACCTCTTCCTTTGTGTCCTGACCTATGGACCTGCATCACAGCTCCCCTCACTGGCCAGGAGAGCCTGGGGACAGCATAGGCCTCCTGGCCCCATGCTCTTTGTTTTGTCCCACAGTGCCTGCACAGCAAAGCAGCTCTGGATCAGTCTACTTGGTGTGCCAGGTGGAAAATGAAGGCTCCTGTGCCATTCACATCACTGAGCCTCACAGAGCTTTGGATTATTGAGGGTTCACAGGTTTCTAGCCTTCTTGATTCTTCTCTTAGGACAGGCCACCCTGTGCGCTGTGTGCTGGACCGTGACGAGGACATGCTGATAACTGGAGGCAGACATCCCTTCCTGGCCAGATACAAGGTTGTTGACGGGGAGTGTGTGTCAGGGTGGGAAAGGTCCTCTTGTAAGAACCTTGGGCATAAGGGTCCAGGGAGCCTTGGTGTCACTCTTAGTTATTGCATAGCTTTCTGTAGAAGGTCATGAAGAGATAGCGCTGTGAGAAACTCAAATAGATCACGAGCCACATAGAAAGATGTATTGGAGATGGCTAGCAGCCAACCCTCCAGAGATGTCACGAGCTGGAGCTCATGACTTCTGTGGATCTGTGGTAGTCTAAATCTGGTCTGTGGCCACTCAGGGCAAGAGACATTTGTCAGCAGATTTGGAGAAATCCCAGCATCCAGGGCACCTGATATATATGCATGTTCAAGCAATCATAATGGCACTTTAGCAGCTTAAGTTAGAAAAAACACTTCCAAGAGTCCTATGTGGCTGTGAGGTTGAGCATACTATCTGTTTGTACATAGTCAAGAATTATCCAAACTTCTTCCTGGAACAATTCCTTCTCTGGGTTTCTGTGAATGACCATTTCCTGTTCTGACCAGCACGTACTTTCTCTCTATGAGTTAATATCTCTTTACTTAGAGGGTTCAGCCTCGTTCTATAAACCTGGAAGTCATCTTTCCCCACCAAATGGCCTTGACAATTCCCCTTTCACCTATTCTGGCTTTTTAAATTTTTAAGTTTATTTTTATTGTAAAGGTGATGAACAGAGGGGTTACAGTAACATAGGTCAGTAATGAGTATATTCTTTTAAAAAATGTATCATAATTAATAGAAGGGTTACAGTTATATTCGCCAAATACAAGGTACATTACTTCACAAATCTTGATACTCCTTCTCATTTTTTGTCCCCCTTTTCCTCCCCCCACCCCCTCCCCTCATCTTGTTTTCCCCCTTCCCTATCCTATTTCAAATAAACAAATAGATGTATATACAATATATCAGATAATAAGGTAAGATACTGTAACAATATGAGAATAACCAAGGGACAACAAAAGAGATGAGAAATAACATAGTACATTAAGAACAACAATCACACGTTATATGGCTCTTGTTTCCATATCCTGGAGGTCTTTTCATTTAGCCTCATCCTGTATGTCACCTATTCTGACTTTGTGTCATGATTTAACTTCCAGAAGGGGTTTGTATTTCTCTGATTCCTAAATTCTTGTGAGTTTCAAGAAAGTAGTTTGATCTTTTAGGGTCTCTCTGTATCTATACTTTTAAATTAGTCTCTAAAGGTTGTGGGTTTTTTGTACTTAAGTAAGGACAAGGATGGATTGGCATACACAGGCTGTTTCAGAGAAGAACTTTTATTATCTGTGGGCCAAAGCTTTGAGGGGGTCTGTTTACCAGTTACAACCTGGTGATCTCTCAAAGTCACCTTTGTTTCATGGCGTGATATCCTGGCCTTTCTGCTTCTGGAAGGCAGCATAATTGGGGAGGGAAGGCTACAGACAGAGTGAGAGCATTGTTGAATCATCACTCTCTCTCTCTCTCAAAATCAGGTTGGCTTTATGAAGAATGGGAAGATTGTGGCTTTGGAAGTGGATCACTTCAGCAATTCAGGCAACACTCAGGATCTGTCTCGGGCTGTAAGTAGGACCTGTCCCTGCAGTGGAGATTGTATATGTGTGTATGTGTGGAGTGGGGGAACTAGGGGTCAGGCACATGTTCCACCATCTGTTTTCTCCCCAATTCTTGCCAACTGTTGCAAGAGCCTCCTAACTGGACCTTACCTTCAGGTTCTCACCCTTGGCTAATCGCTAAATCATAGGGATGGTTGTATTACTTCTCTGATTACAAAATCATCCTTCTTATTTACAATCCTTTTTTTCTAGAAATAATTAAGTAGCAAGTACTAGTTAAAACTTTTTGTTAATTTGTGTTTAAGGTGCATGCAATATGAATATATAGTTAACATAAGAACTTTAGACCAAAAAACCCCACTTTAGATCAATTCAGTTTAGTAGAATAAAGGAACTGACAACCTTCAGAATCAGGAGAGGCTCAGGGAGTTCAGCTTCATGGTGTGGGCGAGTGGCATTTGTGGGCAGAAGACAGAAGTGAGGCACAGAAATAGTTTGATTGGTTCGAGCTTGGCGCTTGCCTCATTTCAACATGGTCCCATCCGTTGGCCATCTGTGAGTAACTGAAACTTGGCTACCATGATTAGCTACAACTCAACTATTTGTTCCCAAACCTCTATGGGACTTCCAGTAAGTTAGGTTGCCACTTGCAACCTAAAGACTCCAATCCAGAGGGCTCATCAGGCTTAGTGTAGTCAGCTGAACAATCCATGTTCTAAAAAGGAATCAGGGAAACCTTTAAGTGGGACTAGAAAAAAACGTCACAACTGAAAGAATAAAGTCAATGATTACATGTAAGGTGTGTCAAGTAAGAGAAAGAGACTATGGGCATTGCTTAAGTGGTAAAGTAGTTGTCTAGCAAGCTTGAGGACCTGACTTCAACTTTACTACGTAAGGGGAGGGGATGATGGCAGGACTAATTCAAGTGGAACATGCATGGGTCAGCTGGAATATTAAGCTATTGATTAGATGAAAATACAGTTATATCAGGAGAGAAGTAGCTCTTATGTATGTGAGAAAGAGGAAGAGGCAGGAATCGGATTCTCCTTTTCTGTAGAGGGAAGACAATACGAAATTCTAAAACTGAAAAAGGCAAAAATACAGCAATATCAAACATTTAACAATGGAGCAGATAAAGGAGAGGCTATATGAGAATGAGGCTGCTTTTTCCTAACATGGCCTATGGAGGTTTTGGACTCAACCACTTGTAGTAAAACTCCAATGGAAATAGAAACGAATCGATAGTGGTATAATAAAATTCAACCATTATTATTTTTTTAACCAGTCCTGGGCTTGAAATCAGGGCCTGAGCACTGTCGGTAGGCAAGACTAGAGCTCTATCACTTGAGCCACAGCACCACTTCTGGCTTTTTTCTACGTATATGGTACCAAGGAATCCAATCCAGGTCTTCATGCATGCTAGGCAAACACTCTACCAGTAGGCCTAACTCCTGGCCTATTTTTTTAAGAGTCTAGTGTTAGTTTTTGTTTTGTTTTGTTTTGCCAGTCCTGGGGCTTGAACTCAGGGTCTGGGCACTATTCTTTAGCTTTCTCAAGGCTAGTACTCTACCACTTGAGCCACAGTACCACTTTCAGCTTTTTCTGTGTATGTGGTACCAAGGAATTGAACCCAGGACTTCATGAATGCTAGGTGAGCATTCTACCACTAGGCCACACTCCTGGCCCTCAAGTGCTAAGTTTAACAAGCCATTTGGGAAGGGTTCTAGCTAGAGGAGCTGGATGAGGATCTTTATAGGCACTCAAGGGATAGCAGAGAGGCTGTTGCAATGTCTTGGGACAGGTCTAATTTGGGCCCAAAGAAGAGCACTTAGTGGGGAGGTGGCAGCTCTGTGTATAGTCCTTGGTGTTTCTACTCTGAGAAGTCCATGAAATCAGTGCAGCCCTCTCTCCATTCTGGTTTCTTCCACTTCAGATAATGGAACGAGCTCTATTCCACATGGACAACTGCTACAACATCCCCAACATCAGAGGCACTGGGCGGTTGTGCAAGACCAACCTGCCCTCTAACACAGCTTTCAGGGGTTTTGGGGGACCTCAAGGGATGCTCATTGCTGAGTGCTGGATGAGTGAAGTCGCAGTGACCTGTGGACTGCCTGCAGAGGAAGTAAGTCTGTAGGTTGGCCTACTTTGGGTGAAGGATGAATTTACACCTTGGACATCCTCCATGGTTGTAGAGGATGAGCAAGCGCTGCTGAGGACAATGGAAACTTGTCTTTTGTGATCCTTCCTTACTCCCCTCCCCTCTCTACCACATACACACCACCAGTCCCTTGGCACTAACATGGTCTAAATGTTTCTCTCCTTGGGAAGGTGCGGAGAAAAAATATGTACAAAGAAGGGGACCTGACACACTACAACCAGAAACTTGAGGGATTTACCTTACCCAGGTGCTGGGATGAATGTTTAGCGAGCTCTCAGTACCATGCTCGGAGGAATGAGGTGGACAAGTTCAACAAGTAAGTGGCAGATTGAAGAAGCTCATGTTCTGGAGTTCTCTTGGGTTTTCTATTCTATAGCATCTCTGTTGAACTCCAGTTATGTATGCAGCTTTCAATTGAATGGGTAATTTAGGAGGCTATTAATTTTATTATTGTTATTTTATTGTCAGGGTAATGTGTAGAGGGATTACAGTTACATTCGTAAGGTAGTGAGTACATTAATTATATCCTTAAAAAATTATTTGCCAGGATGATGTACAGAGGGGTTACACTTACATTTGTAAGGCAGTGAGTACATTTCTTCTTGAATGTTGTTACCCTGCCCCATGTTTTTCTCTCACTTTCCCTTTCCCTATCCCCCTCCCAAGTTGTAAAGTTCATTTTCAACATATTGTCTTGTGAATTATCGTGGTTACATTGGCTCACCCTTTGTTCTTTGTCTCATCATCTTGTCTTTCCCCTTTCCTTCCATAATTCAAATAAACAAATAGATATATTTACAATATACTGGGTACCAATGTCAGATACAGTAACAACAGGGGATAAACCATAAGGGGCAAAAACAAAATCGTAAAGAAATAACTTCACATAGTACACTGAAGACAGCAACCACAAAGATAAACCTCTTGCTTCCATATCCTGGAGTTCATTTTGCTTAGCATCCTTCTATGTACATATGTCATCTGTACATAGATTTTGAGTTGCTGTGATCTTCTGCTAGGAAAATCCTAGATGTATACTAATTATTAAAAATGAGGGAAATCAGACACCGAAATTAACCCACAGACTTGTGGCCACCTAATCTTCAATACGGGAGCCAAAAAAGTAGGATGGAAGAAAGACAGCCTCCTCAACAAATGGTGTTGGCAGAATTGGTTAAACACCTGTAGAAAACTAAATTTGGATCCTTATAGGCTGTTTACTTTGGCAATCCACTATAGCTTCCTTTCTTTAGATCCTGTAATGAGGCAGGGGGCTCAAACCTGCACTCAGCATCAGTGGGCATCACTTGTGGTTTATCTTTATCTACTTGTGTTCCTCCTGAGAACACTGTGTTATTTAGGGCATTGGTTCAGGACTAAGAACACTGAAGTTACATGCCTGCCTCTGACACTCATCTATGAATTTGATCTCTCTGGAGTACATTTCAGTTTCATCATCTGCAAAATAGGGGTAATTATCCTGACTTTGTGTTCTTCATGGAATTAGGCAGATAAGCAAGTGTCAAGCACAGAGAAAGCACCCTTACCTTCCTGTCTATGTCAAGGTCAGTCCAAGATCACTGGAGCTCACTGACCCCATGTAAATTTTGATCAGGGAGGAAGAGTGATGGTTCTTTGAAGAAAAGATTCCCAGCTGATACCACGTGCACTGCAAACTCCAGAATCCAAATTCCCGCCTCTTACTTTTGCCTCCATTATTGAATACTACTCAGATATGATAATTAATTATATAGATATGGCTCATGTTTTATTCTATTTTGAATCTGAGATACTGACTGAAAACATATCCAATCAGATAAAAACACATCAGGAAAAAGCTACAAGAACATTTCTTTTTCCCCCAGGGAAAACTGCTGGAAAAAGAGAGGACTGTGTATAATCCCCACCAAGTTTGGAATAAGCTTCACTCTTCCTTTTCTGAATCAGGTAATTGCTTTGTAGAATTTTGTCTAGTTCCACTGGACTGTGGGCTCCAGCTCTTGTCTTTCTGTTCCCCACTTTCAGTATTGTAAGGGCAATCCTTCACTGGTAACAGAACTGACCGGGAGCTCTTTACTGTTGAGATGAAAAGTTGAACTTGTACCTTGTTCTTGATCCAAGATTCATCAGATAGTAACAGCCCAAGAGATCTTGGCTAGCATTCTGTGTTTTACCCTTTCTGACTGTGTGCATTGCTGCTTTGCTTTCTCATCCTGTTTTATTTATGTGTAGTAGAAGCACAACCTCAGGTCTCTGAGGTTGAGCTACAAAGAGAAAGATACAAAAGAAAGCATTTTTGAAAACTATGGCAGGGCTAGGGAATCAATGAGATTTATACTACAGAATTTTTATCTGGGATGTGTATCTAAAATATTACTGATGGTTTTCTTTTTTTCCTAGGCTCCATACCCCTTGGTCCCAAGGTTTAAGCTAAGTTAGGACGTACCAAATTTTGTTTTTGATCACTTTTTCTCTTCTTAGGGAGGAGCCCTGATTCATGTGTACACAGATGGCTCTGTATTGCTGACCCATGGGGGCACTGAAATGGGCCAAGGCCTTCACACCAAGATGGTCCAGGTGAGCTGCCTGGAGACTGGGGATGGCTCTCCAGCACCGTGGTGTCTATTGAGAGGGAGGGTGCTGTGAGAAATTGAGCAGCAGTATGTGCCAGAAGAAGCAGCAGGCATGGGACTTCCTTTCCTTGTGGTCTTGGATAACTCTTCACCCTTTCCAGCCTCAGTTTCCTCTTCTGTGCAAGGGGATTGTCAGGAAGGTCTCTGAGTTGCTTCCATCGTTCTCTAACCCTGGGGGTCTGGGTATAAAGGTGGATGCATGATAAGGCAGCCATTTCCCCACACTGTGAGGATCCTGATGGGGGAGCTGGGATAAAGGCACTGAATTGGAGCCAGCACTTCTGCTTGGCTCCTGAGAAGTGGCAAGACTGGACTCTGCAAAAAGCAATTGCTTCTTAAATAGGCACTTTCAGTCACCATGGGTTTATGGATGTTTTATCCAGCCAAACCACACAATAACATGTCCCTTCAAATTCAACCAGATGTGAGAACATCTCAGAATCAATAGGATTAGAGCTGACAAAATTATTTTCTTGCCTTTAGCCAGAAACCTAAACCTTATCTTGGGAAGAAGGCTGCCAAGCCCTATGATAATCTCTTCCCTAGCGCGTGATGATGTCTCTTTTCACAGGTGGCCAGCCGAGCTCTGAAAATCCCCATCTCCAAGATTTACATCAGTGAGACAAGCACTAACACCGTGCCCAACACCTCCCCCACGGCTGCTTCAGCCAGTGCCGACATCAATGGTCAGGCTGTTTATGTAAGGAGTGTGTGGGAGCTGGCGCAGCTTAGGACCAGTGCAGGGTTTGGGAGCCTGCTTGGGCAGGGCTTTGTCTCATCATCCAGGAGGATTCTGTCCCTCCAAACATCAGGCTAAAAGAAGATTGTTATTGGACTCACTTTTTTCAAAGACTGAAAGGCAGGGGCCGAGGTGGAGGGATTGTTGAAAGGAAACTGGAAAGGTGTACTTCCTGGTGTTAAAAGTGGTCACATGATAATGGTCTTAAACTAAAACGTGGTTCTGAGGTCAGCCAATCAGAGCTCTTTACTGAGAGCTCAAACCAAGAGCTTCATGAAACCAAGTACTTGCCTCTCAGGTCTCTGACATCTTAGGAACTGGGTCAGACTAGGACCAGTGGCAGGCCCTCTTGGCTTCCCTCTGGGCCTCAGTCATTCCTAGAGGGTATCAGGGCTGTCTGAGTGGCACCACGGGCACAGTGCTGGCTGATGGTGGCCCTGTTCAGGCTCTTGGGTTTTACTCATGGCTTTGGTGTCACCTGGGCTGTGGAAGCAGAGGACTGATGAGTCTGATGTGTGGTGGTGGTGTTCTTTAGGCAGCTTGTCAAACCATCCTGGAAAGGCTTGAACCCTTCAAGAAAAAGAATCCCAATGGCTCCTGGGAAGAATGGGTAAGTCTCAGCTCATCTAAGCTACTTTTGAAAATGAGAGAAACGTCCGTGCAATGTCTACTCACTTGGGCCAGGTCCCACACCTCATGTGTCTAGCAGACTCCATGGAACAGTGTCTTTTTCAAAACTTCATCTCCCTGATGACTGCCTCTGGCAATTCGTCCTCCTGCCCAGCTCTTGAGTCTGGGGCCACTGAGATGCCATCCAGCAGAGATTCAGGAGAAAATGTCTCTCAAGAGCTTTTTGTCACTCCTGTAATTTTAGGAACAACAGAACAAAACTCCTATGAAAAATAAGCTCAGTTCTGTGAGTTCCAGACCAGATGCCTGCACCTTAGAAACCCTCAGAAGGAGGCTTCAAGGAAGCTTATTTTGAGTGGGAGTCTGTAACTCCACCAACAGACAGAAATGTCAGTGGTGGCTCTGTTGTATCGCCTTCTATTGTTGGAATGGAAGAATTTCATATAACAGTGACACAGGACTATGTATGAACCAGCAGATAGTACAAATCACCCTCCACAGATTCAAAGAAAACAAGCTACTCCATTACAGCTATTAACCTTTACATGTGTCAGCTTCCCATGACCTCAACTTACCTTTCTACCTTGCTAGGGAGCACTGCTACATTAGGATATAGCTTGATTCTGGTAGATTGCTTTTTAGCATGGATTTGTCTGACAATTTTACTGTTTTCATACACCATTGACAAGTTTCTTTCTCTGACTTGGTGACGAGAACTTTGTTGTCACTACCAGCCACATAGTTCAATGTCACTGGTGAGCAGATAACCTCAATAAATAATTAGTAATCACCAATATGCACACACACATCATTAAATGTATCCTATTATCATATGTATCCTAGGCCACAATCTTTTTCTTTGAGCCTTAGCTTTCTTCATCTACAGAATGAGGATACTAATCATTCAGATCATACATGGTTATAATGAATATTAAAATAACATGTGAAGTGCTAATTGTCATCTGATACCTAGTAGAGAGCTTGATGATTAAAAATTACATAAAACATAGCTTAAATGTTCATGTTGTACTAGTCCTGGGAATACTGAGAAATCTATTAAATGGGTAAAAAAAGAATGGATGGGTAGATTTCTTAATAGGAAACTACATATAAGGTTAATATGCTAAAGCAAATGATCTCAACAGAGACTTGCTTCTGTAATGGCCTGAGTAGGGTAAAGTCATCAGAGGGAGGTGATTAAGAAGTGGCAAAGGGCCGGGAGTTCGACCTAGTGGTGGAGTGCTTGCCTAGCATGCACGAAGACCGGGGTTCAATTCCTCAGTACCACATACACAGAAAAAAGCCGGAAGTGGTGCTGAGGCTCAAGTGGTAGTGCTCTGGCCTTGAGAAAGTCCAAGGGCAGTGCTCAGGCCCTGAGCTTAAGCCCAGGACCGGCAAAAAATTTAAAAAAAAAAGTGGCAAATCTGTGCTAATTGTTAAGGGAAAAAATAGCAGTGGAGCCACATAACTGTTAGGGTCACTGCAGGATTAAGAGATGGATCGTGTTTGAGCTTGGATGGGTTGTCAAAAGGCCAGAGAGCAGACAGTGGCCCTGAACAGCAGACCTTTGCTCCATAGGCATTTGGAAACCATCCAAAAGTCCAGAGGAGGGGACAGGCCTCCATGTGGTATGGTGACAATTCTGGGAGATGACTGGAGGCAAGAAGGCCAGTTAAAGGCCACTGCTATATTCCAGGCTCTGCATCATGCAGACCTGGTGCTGGTCATCTCAATGAGGATGCAAGGTAATAGGTAAGGAGATGAGGTTGCTAATAAAATGAGTGGATTGGCTTCTGGATGCAGAGTCAGCTCAGGAAAACTTAGCAGTGCACCACGCTTTCTAGAAACCATCCTGTCTCTTCCTCATGATTATTTCCTCTCCTCAGATCTCAGCTGCCTATGTGGACAGAGTGAGCCTATCTGCTACTGGGTTTTATAAGTAAGTCTGGTCTGGTTCCTGCCCATCTTCATGTATTGTCACCCTGAGCTCCAAAGCCCCCTTCAGTTTCACATGCTATTAGCCTGATGTTAAAACATAAACAAAAGCAAAACAAAACAAAAATTACCCCAGTTCTCCCCAAACTCTGTCTCATCAGGAGAGGAGATTTCAGTCTATAAATTTCAGTCTAAAGATGCACTGTCATGTGCGATTAACAAACCATGGACCAAGAAGGTGAAAGGAGGAGCTTTTGTATCCCAAGATCCAAGTTCCAGTTCCTCCCGTATAGTGGACTATTTGACTAAGGGAAGGCAATCAGGGAAATTCTGCCTGCACTTTCTTTAAGATCCAGGGCTCTGTTACTCTGAGTTGGGCATCACTGTAACTCATGTGCCTCTTGTACTAGACATCCGGTTTGAACTCAGGGCCTGGACACTGTCTGTGGACACTTTTTGCTCAAGGCTAGTGCCCTGCTACTTGAGCCGCAGTGCCACTTCCAGCTTTTTCTTTGTATGTGATACCAAAGAATCAAACCCAGGACATTGTGCATGCTAGGTGAGCACTTTACCACTAGGCCAAACTTGTGACTCTGTCCCTGAGCTTTTATGCAGAGTACAGCTGGACTTTATTAATACAGTGAGATGTAGAGGGAGTGCATGGCTTCTGCAGCTTTAAAATTCAGCGGAAGTTGAATGTGTAGAAACCCTGCTTATCTGATGTAGGAGCTATAAAATCAACAATCATATTTACTGTGGGTTTATTGCTTTAGTTATCACTGAGAAATGTAATGAGAACTTTTCTTTCAACTATCAGTAGATAGGAAATTTGTTCAACATCAGTTTTAAAATACTTTGCATGAATGTGGGACCATTATGAAGATCTGAGTATAGTTATTACATAAATGTATACATGAAATATTTTCCCATGTTCTCTAGATGATATCATATTTAGCTTGTACAAATATAAACTTTTGCAGATTTTGTCCCTTAAGTTCCTCTTACGGTTTTGGAGTTTAGCTAAGATTTTATCAAGTTGTAGTAGATAAACACAGTGACGTGGGGGGTGGACGAGACTCTTGGGAAAAGTCCTGTCCCTCGCCATATGTTGGTTTTATTTTGGTATAAATTCTGGTCCTATCAGTTCATATTATTTATGTGAAATATATGAAATAGCAGAGGTACAGTGTATTATAAGCTCTGAGTGTATGAAAACACACAAAAATCATATAATCCCACACATACATGATTTATGAAAACTTGGAACTGGGTACAGTTGTGAAAATGGAAAAATAAACCCCAAATACATAAAGGAACGTTGGCCTCTGTTTATAACATTTTTTATCATGTTACTTGTGGAAGTTTTGACACTGTCAGGAGTTGGGAAGGGGCGGCTTACACGCAGCAGGCTGTCACAGTATCCTGCTCTGGTACCTTTCACCTTGAGAAAAGTGAGCAGGTGAATGTGTGCAAACAGCCCAGGCAGGCCACTGGTGCTAACAACCTGCATGCTAGTTCAGTTAATTAGTTTTTAGAGACTGCTGTGTTTCTTGTGGGGCAAACGTACCCTTCATCTTTCTTTCTAACTTTCCAGGGGTTGACACAGGGAAACATCACTCTGCTGTTCTCAATGATTACAGCACAAGTCTTGAAAAGAATGGGTACATATACAAAGTGCTTAGGAATGGCTGAGTCTCATTAGAGGTCCAGAATAGGGCCAAAGCTGTGGCTCACATGGAGAAATGAACAGCTAATATCGAACTCCAGTATCCCCCCAAGTGCAGAAGATTGAACACACATGGGCTTTTGTTTTTTTGAACACTTAGCTGAATTAAAAAATTTACCACTGAGGTTTAAGGATTTTGGAGTACATGCTCGTGTGTGTGTGTGTGTGTGTGTGTGTGTGTGTGTGTGTGTGTGTGTGTGAAGGGTGTTATTCTTACCTATACACAGAATCTTCTTTTCTCTCCCAGAACACCCAATATTGGCTATGACTTTGAGACCCACTCTGGGAAGCCCTTCCATTACTTCAGCTATGGAGTGGCTTGCTCTGAAGTGGAAATTGACTGCTTAACAGGGGATCATAAGGTAAGAAGTTCATAAAATTTTAGTCCTAAGAGGGAAGACAGGAGAAACAGTGGAATGCTAATCCTAAGAACTGATAGAGACCAGATTTCTGCCTGGGAAGACAATGCCTCTTATTAGGGATGAGTAAACACTTGATACAAGGTTAGAGAGTACATATTTTAGGCTCTGTGGATTTCACAGTTCAGCTTCAACCCATTCCACACTACCACTGTAGGGTCAAAGTAGTTGCACATGGGAACATGGTGAACATGGCTATGCTCTAGTAAAGACATTATGTGTGGACACTGAAGTTTGAATTGAAGAGAAACTTCCCTTGTCACAAAATAGACTCCTTTCTGTTTTTCATCATGTAAGCATGTGACTATTAGCCTATAGACCCTACATTCACAGGGTGCGCTGGACGCAGCCCATGGAATATCATTTATTTAGTGACCCCTGGCTTTCATGATCTCTCCAGCTCCATGTTCAGAGCCCTGGATCCCCAGACCCAGCTCCCACTATTCACACATGTGCACGGTTTTGCTAATTGTCATTGCTGTTCCAAGCTCTGACCTCAAATTTCAGCAATGACAATGGCAGTCAGGATGTGGCAGGGGCCTTAGCATTTCTGTGGACATGCTGGTTAGATTGGGTCTTATATATATAGTCTTAAGTGTCACCAAGATGCATCTAAGTTTCCTTAAATATTCCTTTCTTCTTCGACCTCCTATGTTGCCATCTTCTAGAACCTCCGAACAGATATTGTCATGGATGTTGGCTCCAGTTTGAACCCTGCCATCGATATCGGACAGGTGAGAGGCTCATGGGGAATCACTGTTCCACCAGCACGACCCTCTCCTGAGGGCTAATGTTCTTTTTTATGGAAGCTAGAACATGATACTTAGGAATTCTCTCTCCCAGAGGGGGATTTAGACTGATGATAGCCCACCAATTCTTGAGGCAGAAATCAATGAACATGGGGAATTCCCATGTTCCCCAGAACAAGATGATGAATGGGGGGGGCACGGGATGTGTTTACGAGTGAAGGGAGATTGGGTTTGGGATCAATACCCGGGTAATGAGATCAGAGGTTAGAACGATCTCTGCTCATTGCACAGATCATTTCCATATGAGATGTTTTTCATTTTCTGGGAAGTAACTGGTGCTAAGCTTGGGATAGTGGAGGACCCCAAGGGCAACACTACAGGCCCAGTGAGGAAAGGTATGCAGATGACCCAAAGAAAATTACTATTCGAAATTATGAGACTATTGGACAGAATAGATGAATCAGGAGAAGAGAGAAAAAAATCAAGAGTTGCAGTTCTGCACATCTGGTGAAAAAATACATTGCATTTGTGCAAATTGGACAATTACTGAGAATATGGAATCTAGCCATTAGTCAGTCATTTCACTAATTTACAGAAACACCATTTGGAGAGGCTCCCTGGGGGGCGGGCACTGCAGATGCAAAGATGATTAGCAGCATCCTCTCCCAGAGTGCTCGTTCAGCTATGGTGGTACCACATATCACTGTCTGTGTGGGAAACTGGGAAAACAGATACAGGGGCCAATACAAAGTGACCTGTAAGCCTCAGGTAGCAGGGACACTTCTCCCAGAGGACAAGAGTATGTGTGTGTGTGGGGGGGTGTGGGTGTCCAGCAGTCTGCAAGTAAACCTCAAAGAATCTATCATCTAAGCATTTCCTCCTGTGAGCTTGCTTCTTAGCTTTGGCCATCCTTTCCCCAGTGGTAACATGAAAGGAGCATCTCCTAACTGCATGATGGCAGGTTCTGTATGACCCTAGAATTATTGCCAAGGTTTGAACTGACCTCCAGAATGAAAGCCTTTGTTCTGCCCGGTGAAAGCTCAGCGTGGTTATCCTGGGAGCTGGGGCTATAACTAGGCTAGTGGCTGAGATCTGCATTAATTCCCTTCCAGACTGTAGGCTACAACAGGTGAGGATTTCTGTCCATCCTATGACTGGTGGCATCTGTCCTAAGGGAGGGGACAGACAGTAACCACAGTGTCCATTGTTCTGCAGGTGGAAGGGGGATTTGTCCAAGGCCTTGGTCTCTTCACCCTGGAGGAGCTCCACTATTCCCCCGAGGGCAGCCTGCACACCCGAGGCCCCAGCACCTATAAGATCCCTGCGTTTGGCAGCATCCCCATTGAATTCAGGGTGTCTCTGCTTCGGGACTGCCCCAACAGAAAGGCCATCTATGCCTCCAAGGTATGGCCAACAGGGTCAGTGCTATCTTCTGACCTGCACTGGGGTAGTAATGACAGGCTTGGCCCAGCCACTTGCTGACTGCGAAGGAGTCTTTTGGAAGAAGGAAAAAGGTTGGTACTCACTGAGGAGAGCAGAGCACTGGGCATTACTGCCTGAGGCCTCGCTCACTGGGCTGAGGACACTGCCTTTGAATGGTCAGAGGCTCCTTTAGGTAGATTCGAAGGGATTGCTTAATGAAATCCTACAGGTAAAACCCTGACCTGCATATCTTAGACATGTGTCCTGGTTGCTTGGTCCATGATTTGACAGAATTGCCTTCCCATGGTGCTGTGAGGATCAGCACATTCACTGCAGATGAGCATAGTACCCTCATAGTTATTCTCTCCACTCCTTCACTTACCAATCTTGACCAGAATGCCTGAAGGACTCTGTTTCTGCATCATCCCCAATAAGTATGACATAATGATAGAAAATCAATTCATTAGCTGGTTGATACAGTCCTAGATCTCCCCAGAAACTCAGTCCTGCATGGGTAAGGAAGCTTGATAATCTGTTGTAACCAATGAAATGCTCATTTGCTCATCTCAGGGTTTCCTGTGGCTGTGTGTGAGGGTGGCTCTCATGCTTCATCTTGTATGGAGGTCACCGAGGTTTATGATAAAAATACGCCCCAGTGGATCACCCACCTGGAATTTTTGATTCAGTAATTCTGGAGTTCCTTGAAACATTCATTTTAGGAGGCACCCTTAATGATTCTGACACTGATGCCTTCTTCTTTAGGTTTTTGGTGGAGAAAAGCCAATCTCTGTGAATAAGTATTTTTTATTATCGTTTGCCATTATGTCTATGATTCCAGGAGCTACTGAGTGTAATTAGGGGGGGCTGCCAGTGTTGGTGTCAGAGTTACAGGTCATTTATTCCATCCAGGCTAGTCCCTGTATGAGGTCAGGCTTTAAAAACATCTATATAATATATTTATTTAGCAATTATAAGCTTTTAATAGAGCATTGTATTTATATAGTTTCACCAGAGGAAGTTACATAGCAAAAGCTACAAGAAGTTTCCCATGAGGTCCAATCATTCAGGAGATGAATAAATCAGTATTTGATTAATTTGGGCTGCCCTTTCCTACTGCTATTTGGTGTGAGGCCTGGGTGCAGGGAGGAGCCTTGTGAGATCCGGAGCCCCAGGCCTCCTGGATCTGTGCATGGAAATGGAGGCTGGGTTGCTCTGACTGATCCCCTGCTCTGGGCTCTGTCTATATAGGCTATAGGGGAGCCACCCCTCTTCCTGGCCTCCTCCATCTTCTTTGCGATCAAAGATGCCATCCGTGCAGCTCGGGCCCAGCGCACAGATTATAATGTGAAGCAGCTTTTCCAGCTTGACAGCCCTGCCACCCCAGAGAAGATTCGCAACGCCTGTGTGGACCAGTTCACCACTTTGGTAGGATGCTTCTTAAATGCCCAGGCTGCCTGGGCTAGCTGCCAAAGTGCAAGGGAAGCTTCTGCAGAGAGAAGAGATGTCAGGCTTTCCCTCATGTGGGCAGCCTTCACCAAGTGGTGTGGAACACTCACTTGAACTTGCAAGAGAATAGTGGGAAAGCCCTTTATAGTTGCAGCTTGCATTCAGGCCTACTTAGAGATGGGAGCCCTGGAGCATTTACTGCTTTCAGGCTGCATGGGGTTGGTAAACCACCACAAGAGCCTATGGTAGCTGTCAGTCACCACCGTTTGGGGACTCTTTCTTTGTTTAAGTCACTAGGGAGGTGATGGAAGGAGACTGATAAGATCAGGTCCATTAGCTCATGGATACCAAGTGCCATGTTGATACTAGAGACACAGCAGTGGCCTTGAGGATTGTGAAACCCCTTGGAAACCCGAATGTCTGCTTTATATGGAGATTGGGTATGTCCATGGAGGAGTCTGTAGAGAGTCCACGGTCATTAGAATCCCTTTGAAAAGTCTGCACATGAAACTGTTGGGGGTTGATGTGTAGCAAGAGTTGGAACTTGATGGGTTTCCGGTATTGGGAGGAAGCAGGAGAGGCCCCAGGGCAGCAGATCTGTCATCCTACACCCCAGCACGGAGGGTAAAGTTGATGTGTGGGTCCCCAGTCAGCCCGCCCTAAAGTCTGCCAAGAGCTTTGGCCAAGAGGTGAAAAGAATGCTGAGTCCTTTAGGGTCTCCTAGGTGGTGTCATCCCACCACAGTGCAGCCATGTTCCTCTGACCTAGACCTCACCATGGCGCTCAGTTACTCAGATTCCACTTCTTCCACACTAGTGGTGTGGCGAAGCTCCCAATGGCACTCACACAGAATGTAAAGTGAGCTGGCCAGTGGTGTGACACAGGGCTCAGTCATTAAAAGAGCCCCTCAGAGGCTGCCAACCTCAAACAAAGATTCTTTTCAACATGGCTACATACCTGGTGACTTAAAATCCCCATAGATTCTATGGATTTGCCCAGCAGATAGGACTGCTGTGTTTTACAAGGACTGCGGGTGCCAGACGACAAGGGACCACTTCTAAATTATTTCTCACCAGCTCTCCAACCAGAGCCAACTAGAATGGCTACTACATGGAAAGTGTTCAGTGAGAATCAGTGAGGGACTAGGAAGTGAAGAGATTCTGCCCTCGGGCATTCCCAGTGGCTGAGGCTGTGTGATGGGATTTGGTGTCAGAATAGTGGCTGGCAATATGGAAGGTGGGTGTGTCGGGCAGGGCCAGAAGAGTGCCAGCAGAGGACTCTGACCGTGAGAATTCTACTCTTCCTTTCCAGTGTGTCACTGGAACACCAGAAAAGTGCAAACCCTGGTCTCTGCGGGTCTGAAGAGAAAGCTTCCGTGTATTTACAGGCCGCAATGGCACATCCAAGTGTCACCAACTCCAGATCTGTGCAAGCAAGATGGCGAAGCTGTGATTCAGCAGGATGACACTTAGAAGAGAATGGATTGTATTGCAAGATTTTGATATGATTTGCGAACTTAGTGATCAGCAAATTCAGAATTGTTTGGCTTAAACGGCAAAGAAGCAATCAGGATCATTTCAAGTCTCTTAATCATGTCTTCAAAGTAGGTTTAGGAAAGAGTTTGTGCTGGCCCAACCCATATAACCCCACAAAGTGCATATAACCCCAAGTGCTATCCCACAAGCTGCAAAAGCTTTAAAGCAAAGCCATCCTAAATCTGCATCTTCCCCATTAAACCTTTCCTTCCAAACCAATAAACATCATATTCTAAACTCAGCTCTATATTTACCTTTCCTAATGAGACAGCTGACTGCCTCTAGCCAGCCACCGCTGGGTCATTGAAGAGAATAAAGAATGAAACAAACTCAAGGTTAATTGGATCTAGTTTTCTTAAGCTACTTCAAGTAAAATCACTCTATCATGCTAAAATCCCACCAACTCAATTGCTGAGAACTTTCAGTGTGTTAGATTTCTTTGCCTTTCCTTATCATATTTTTTAATTGAAGAATCTTCTTTACTTTAAAGCCAATAATACTTTTCACCTAGGAATGATGCTGTTGAAATCAACATCATTCAGAAGGTAAACAGTCAAGACAAGCTTGGTTCTTAGCCCATTTCTGTCTTTCTGTGTGACCTTCAACTGTTATTTTCCTCATCTGTTTCATTTTACTGCAAAATAAACGTGTTGGAATAATCTCTAAGATCTTCTCCCGAGTCTATAAATATATGACCCCAAAACTTCAGTTATGTAAGGCAACTGCAGCTACCAACCACTTGGCTCCCTCCTCTGAAATGTCTAGACCTAATAACTTGCTCAGCTTCCCCAGCTTCTTGTAGTTGGTAAAGGAAACAGGAGCAAGATGGGCTCATTGTTCCAACAGCTGTTCTATCATAGCATCATACAGTGTGACATAGTCATGGACTTTCATTGTCTAAAACCCCCAGCCTGCCACATAGCTCATAGTTCTGGCACTGAGAACAAATGGAAAGAGGTTGTTTAGTTGATGCGTGAAGTCACAATAACATGCAATTGTCAGTTGGTTGGCATGTGAGAAATGTTTATTAATCACAGCAAGTGCTAGCATCTTCCATAATGTATCCAACCTTCATTTTTTAAAGGTATACACCAAAATACACACACATGTACACATCTGTGCATGCACATACATACAAAATCCCTTTCTTTGGTGTAGTGTATGTGTATTGTTGTTGTTGTTGTTGGTGGTGGTGGTGGTGGTGTGTGTGTGTATGTGTATGTGTGCATGTGTGTGCCAGCAGTACTGGGACTTGAACTTAGGGCCTGGGTGCTGCATCTTAGCTTTTCTTTTGCTCAAAGCTGGTATCCACTTGGGTAACAGCTCCACTTCTGGCTTTTTGGTGGTTAATTGGAAATAAGCATCTTACAGACATTCCTGCCTGCCTGGCTTTGAACTGTGAACCTCGGATCTCAGCCTCCTGAGTAGTTAGAGTTATAGATGTGACTCATTGGTGCCTGTCTTCTTTGGTGTATTTTAAATATGTTGTCTCTTTCCTGGTATGGTCGAATGGGAAGAATTTAAAAATCAAGTTAGTATTCATAGAGAGTTATACATATCTGTTGGAATCACTTGCAGAATTTTCTGAGATTTGTCACTTGTTGTTTGTGAGGCTTTCAGAGCTGAACAATGATCAAGTCAAATTTCCCTTGTGTGATTAGATCCTGAGGCAAGAGCTGGGGGACGGGGGTGAGTAATGGGTCATAAACATCAAACAAGCACCTGGTTTTAGAACTATAAATCCTGGTGTTGCTTTGAGGTATCCTTCTCAGACACGTTTCCTTGCTGAATCCCTTTTCCATCTAAAAGGTAAGATGTTTTCAGAATTATGCAAGACAGACCACTAACACTGCCTGCAGTATGGCATTGTAGCCTGCAGAGGGCAGTAGAAGATCAAGAGCCTGTTCTCCCATCGGCAAGGTACGTGGTTATTACCAGGGTACTGTCTGAGCATCTCAGAGTAGATCGAATGTCCTCAAGGGCTTTTCCAATTGCTGGATTTGAACCTGATAGGCTGACAAAATCTCCTCAAAGGAGCTCGTTAAAGATGTGGGCCAGCAGTGAGAGCCTGAGTTCCAGATGGAAGGCTAGCAACAGAGGTGGTGAGAAGGCAGAGGGAAGGAGATTACTTCTTTGAGCATCTGCAGTGTACCAGGTGCCAGATTGAATGCTTTACCTCCAGGGTCTCATTTAATGCTCTCAGTGGCCAGTGCTTGGAATACCTAATTAGAGTAACCGCATGCAGGGAAACCTTACTCCTCATCATACTTAGGGGCTTAATCCAGGTTGTTTATTCCTAGAAATCCATCATTAGTCTTTAATCTGGCAGGCCAGGAGATCTGGCATATATGGGTGGTTGATCTGCCTGTCCATGTGGACCTCGGCCCCACGGGTCATGGAGGTTGGTGGAGGCAACAGATGTCTATCTTTTGCTTGTAGGCAATGTAGGAAATTCCTTAATGGCATAGCCACACTGCCGACCTGTGGACCACCCTCATCCCACTCTAGGGCTCAGGTGGCTGGGAGGACAGGATGAGGAGGACAGGATGGAGGTTGCAGGAGGAACCTGAGGCCGATAAGAACAGAAATAGTCCTGGCTGATTGATTTATGAATGGGAACATCCCTCAGACCATGGTATTTTTATCTTTAGCTGAACAAGAGCTTAGACATTCCCTATTTTGGGTCCCGGAACAATGCTATACATGACATGCAGCTTCCTTCAGCTGACAAGGCCAGATGTTGCCCTGGTACCCCCAAACCTGGAAGCTTGCTCTTTTGTTTCAATCCCAAAGCAGGAGAGGATACGTCCCTAAGGCAGGAGATTCTTCTGGTGACAATCTTATCACCTGAAACGAAGCCACCCATTGATGGAAGTGGAAATGCCAAGGCCCTGCCCAAAGGGATGCTGGCCTTATCTCTGCCCTGGAACTGCCTTGGCCTTGGCCTTGTGTAATTCCCCCAGACAAACTCAACACCTCGGAGGTGGAAGGATCTTGGGAACTCAATCCTTTCACTTTAGAAATGAAACATCCAGGTTCCTACGTGGCAACTGATTTGTCTAGAGTTCCACAGCCCGTTAGTGGCAGAGCCAGGTTTTCACGAAGGCCTTTGAGCTCTTGGTTCAGGACTTTTAAATGGAACCATGCATCCCCTAGTCAGGCAAGCTTTTAGGTTAGAGAACTGGTGTGTGGACTGGCCCATGTGTACAGCTTCTCCCTCCACTGGGTATTTCTATGGGATCTCCTGGCTGTGGACATCTGTAGGCACTGCCTTCATTTACTTGCTATCAAGCAAGACTGAATACTTGGCCCCAAGGCAGTGACTCACCATGGCACAGGCCAAGCTTGGCGGTAAGGCATGGAGTGTAGTCTATGTAGATTGTCCAGGTACTTCTGCTTCTCCATTTCTTCCCTCTTCTCTCAGCTCCTTGAACCTCGGACTTTTGATCTATGAAATAGGTTTATATGGGCTGCAGTCTCACTGGGCTAGTATGAAGACAGAGAGAGGAGAGTAAAACAATATAGTTGTTGCTTGCAGACTTTAAGACGCTGTCTTAAAAGGGAAGAGCATCAGGAAGCCAGGAGGAGGCTTTTGGAAACTCGGGTGGGAGGAAAGTTGCAGGAATGAGACAAACTTTTGAGCCTAATGAGGTGTGGGGTGGTGGAACCAGCACTGGCTGGTTAGAGGGGCCAGGGCTTAACTCCTCACAGCCGAGGGGCATAGAGATTGGGGGCTGGGAAGGGGACAAGAGTTTATCAGCTTCCAGCTCACTTCACAGGTGTTTATCCGAACTTTCAATTCTATGTATCAATTCACATTGATATATAGAATATATATAGGAGCCAACTGCCTGAGCACTGTCAAGTCTGAAGTACTAAAAAAATATGCAAATATCCTCCTTTGACTGCTGTCATTATTCATCATCAACCAGCAATTTCTCACTACATTTGAAATTATTCTGAGATTCCATATTTCAATTTCAGAGCAATTCATCGTCTTAAGAGCTCTCATACCCAGGTGCTGAGTCACACTCCCAACAGAAATTGAACACTGACTATACATGAGATGTAGCGTGATACTCGGAAAGGAAAAATGAAGAGGAACCGGCCTCATCTATTGCGCAGAATGGTACACAGCCTGGTAGAAGAGACATGACCTCACAGAACCAACCCCAAGGCCCAGAGGACTCCCTGGCAATGGCTGAAAAGGATTCAGAGAAATGGTTACTGAGGGCCCGGGAGGAAGAACCCTTACCTAAACAGAGGGAGAATTCACAGGCGTGATGGAGGTGAGGTTTGTACTGCTACTGAAATGCAATAAATGAATCAGTCAGTTTCACGTTACTACAGCAAGGTAGCTGAAGCAGTAACTTCATAGAGAGAAATGTCGTATTTGGCTCCCATTTTGGGAGTTCAAATTCAGGATTGCACAGTTCCATTAGTTTAGGTCTCTGGAGAGTACAGCACATGAGTGCAAGTGACCATATTTTGAACTGGAAAGGGGGGTGAGAGAGGAAGAGGAGGAGTAGGTAGAGGAGGAGGAGGAGGGGATAGATCAGTCCCATGACTTCCTTTCAAGGACACATTCCCAGTGGCTGGCACTTTGCTACATTGCCATTTTGGGGACCAAGCTTTTACATATGGATCTCTGGGGGACACACATCTATCCTGTACTGTGTATTCATTTTCTGTTGCTGCCACTAAAAGTAGCCACAAATGTAACATACATATCACACCTATTATCCCATCGTGCTGGGGGTTGGAAGCCTAAGTCCTCTGCTTAGAGTTGCTTGGGGTTGGCATAGCTGCATTCTTCCCAGAAGCTCTGGGCATGGATGTGCCCTGGCATCCATTCTGCATTGGCTAGATCCAGTTTTTAGTGATTGCAGGAGTTAGTAAGGTCCCCACCTCCTTTCCTGTCAGCTGGGATACCCACATTCCATAATCCCCTCCAGCAGGGGTGGACAAGTCTCTGCCATGCTTCTAATCTCTCTGACCACTACAACCATGTCTTAACTGACTCAACCTGGTAAAAGTTATGTGCTTTTGGTGGCTCAAAGAAGTTGACAGGTGTACCTGGATAATCTGGGATCCTAATCCTGTAGCAGGGTCTTTCACCTTAATCGCCTCTGCAAAGTCTCTTCTGTTTTGCTAAGCAATGCCACAGAGCAAAGGTACCTGATTGGGTGAAGAGGATGTGGATTTGAGGAGCCATTTACTGGCCTAGAGTTTGGTGGAATTTACACCTGCCAGGCCCTTAGTGTTCTTCATGCAGAAGGAGTGGAGAGAATGAAACTAGGGCAGGAACTATCCTTCAGAGAGATCAGTGAAAACAGCCAGCCTTCCTTGCGATGCACATAAACAATGAAAGACATGTGCAAGTTCTCAGACACAGTAAGACCTTCTGAGGGTCATAGCAACAATCTGTTACCTGTCTACATTGCCTGCATGTGTTCAGGTCTTCAAGGTGTAACAATGGAAAGCTGAGCACCTTTAAGAAGGCACTCTTAATAGTACACAACTTGTGCAAAATCCTGGCCTATTAGAAGAATGTAATAATGACTCATAATCCTGGCCCTGAGAGAGAACCCGTTAACACTTGGGTGCTTTGTGAAATTCCTTTAATACGTGTCAGCATATCCACCCAGATTTCTGTGTCTATTAATATTCTTCCTCAATGTTGTTTTTAATGGATTTGAGATTTTTTTCCATTGTATGGATGGTGGGTGCCACGGTTTATTTAATGAATTCTCCCAGTGTTGACATTTGGCAGATTTCCAAATTGTTCTGCTCGCATCAACAAGGCTGAGATGAACATAACAGGATTGTTTTTTAGGAGTATGTTAAACAGGATGTCATCAGACCCTCAGCAGGAGTGTGGGAAGGAGCTTGTGGGTGGGAGTGGGGGTGGGGACGGGGGTGGGGAGTGAACAGCCCCTTGCCTAGTTTCTTAATTGAGGTGGGGGGTGCTCTTGGAAGAACCACTGCATATTGTTTGTCATTAACTTGATTCAGCTGCACCTGAGGACTCCCAGAAGGTCCTTTGGCCTATGGAGAATGGGGGTGGCAGGTTCTGGCATTAGAGAAAGGCTTCTGGGAAGAAGTGTCAGAGCACCAATCGTGGAATACAGTGGAGCTCAGGTAAGGCAGTCCTCAGGTGGCAGGCTCTTGAGCCTGGCCAAGAAGAGCCACTAAGGTGAGGTGCTGGCATTTTGCACGACCCTGTGTGGGAGACTGTTTCTGCTGAGAAGGGCTAACAGCTTCAGCAGAATGAAAGGAAAAAGACAGAAAGAAAAAAGAAAGAAACATGGCTCCATATTCCAATAGAGTCAGGAGCAAGATCTGATCTGTCTCCATATACAGCTCTTGCTTCTCGTTCCTGCTGTGTCCAGGCTCCTGGGATAACTGGGATAGCTTGAAACTGTGCCTCTTCCTTTGCTATGGCCTTGGGAAGGTGAGGACTGGTTGGGAAGAACACATGGTCTTTGGCGGGGGGGGGGGGCAATGGAAACAGTCCTTTTGTTGACTGGGGTGAGGTTATGCATCTACCCAAACAGATTTTACAGTGCACCTAAGAGCTGCATCATCAACTTAAAAATGATCATCAACTTAAAAATGGTTTCTAGATTTGCCAACCAAAGAAATCTTATCTGTGCCTAAACCCTCATCCCCTCATTTGCACAAAGCCTTGCCTCACGGGCCCGTGCCCTGTGGGCATTTAAGAACCTGTGTGTAAAAGACCAACACCGCACCAGGCAAGAGATAGGAAGTCCATTTGAGAGCTATTCCAGAGCCCATGGAAGTTTTCAAGGCAGATCTACAGCCAACAGCAGGCTCCTCTGTGCTCTGTGGTTTTCCCTGTGTGGCAAGGATGGGGTGCGGTAGGAGAGAAGGAGGTTGTAGGGGACTGTGGATTCTACTATCTGAGCTAGGGAAACATAACCCAGTACATGTGGCTTTGTCTGTCTAACTGGTTCCTGAGGAATTCCGAGGGACAATGTGGGGTCAGGGAGAGGGGGCTAGTGGCTGAGGCATTGCTAGTCATGAATGAAGGAGATGAGATGCAGGTGGAATGAGATTAAGGTGCTTCTTCTCAAAGCATAAAATTGGGGAATCGCTTACACACACCAACTGCTTTACAGAGCGGCTTTACTGCCTCTGCCAACCCTTCCTACCCATCACTTGCCTTTTTGCTCCCATGTACTGTCAATCTAAAGCAGAGATGCATCTGTTTGGTGTTGAGGTTGTGCATATTAGGACGGCAAGCTGCAGGTCTTAAAGTCTAATTACGGGACTAGGGAGGCCATGATTTGTGTTGGTGTCAATCTTCATCTTGATAGACTACATCTACATCTTGCCATCCCACCATAAATCATTACCAGACCATGAGCACTGATGGTCTTCTGCCTGCAGACAGCCTTCTAAGTGCACTTGTAGTGGCCTTTGTGGGTATGGCCTTTGAGGAGGTCTGTAGGGAGGTCCTGCTAGGGCACAACTGTGCCTCTGCTGGGAGTTTGTTGGGACCCTCTGTAAACCTGGCTGAATTCCTCCTGTGAGGTCTTTGTTTTCTGCTGTGAGAATAAAATACCTGAGTTAATTAACTTAAAAAGAAAGGCCATAGGTGGAAGATCAAGTCTTTAGTGTATAAGCCACTGGGAGATGGTGAAGATCCAAACCATGGCATGTCAGATAATGAATTCCAACTACTAGTAATTATCATTTGATAACTCCAACAGATTAGGGAACCTGCTCAAGGGAGCATGGCTGAGAATGAAGAAAATTAGGGGAACAAGACTGAGTGTCTAGGCATTCAAGGGAGTAGGGAGCAGACACCCCAAGGTTGCGAGGCAGTGGCTGCAAGCATCCGTAGGCTCAAGAGATTTTCAATTTTTCAGCAATAGGCAAGATTCTAAAGAGCTTTAAGAAGTGTTTGATGGGTTTATTGTGGTATATTCATATCTATCATATTCATATATATGATGTAATCTCTTTTTGTGTATATATATATATATATTCTCTAGATCCTTTTCATCTCTGAAATACTTCCTTCCTCACTAATCTCCTTCTAGACAGCCCCTCTTTTACATTCGTGGGGGAGGAGGGAAGGGAGCGATAGGAGATGGGAATATGGCAGAGGAGGTGAATTTGTTCAAAGTGCACTATGTTCGTGAACAGAAATAGCACAGTGAAACTCCCTTATATTGTAAATGTATGTAAATTCAAAAATTAAAAAGGGAGGATAAGAAGAGGAAGAACTTAGCCAACTTTCTTAAAGATCACTCTTTACTGCAGTAAAATAATCCTAATGGGTTATAACTAAAGGAGAGAAATTTACGTCATTTCTTAGGCTAGAGAACTGGGCAACTTAGTGAAGGATGGAAATTGGGGACATTAAAGACACATGATGGATATGTATTAAAGTAAGTTTCAGAGAGAATCAACAGAATGTACATTTTTATTGCTATTGTGGAGGTGATATAGAAGGGTTACAGTTTCTTTAAGTCAGGTAATAAGTACATTTCTCATTCAACAATGACAGTCCTTTCTTTGTTGTTTCACAGTTTTTCCCTCTTCCTGTCTCCACATACAAGTTGTACAGTTCATTTTCCATATAGTTTCTACTGAGTATGATTGCTGCGTTTCTTTACCCTACGTCCCTCCATTTCGGTGCCCCTTTGCCCCCTCCCCATACAGATAAATGAACAACCACAACCAAAGGGAAAAAAAGCTCCTGTTTCCATTTCCTGGAATTCATTTGATTGCACAGAGGCATTGTGCCCTTGCGCTCCTCTCCTAAGAGTATCCTCCTTCAATCTCACTATGTGTGAATGCCTAGAGTCCTGTATGATTTATCACGTAATTTAGATCTAGCATCTACCTAGGAGAGAAAACACGTATCATTTATCTATCTGTGCTTGGCTTACCTCAGTTAACATGATTTGTTCTGAATCCATCTATTTCTCTGCAAATGACATAATACTTCTTTCTAATGGCTGTGTAAAATTTCATTGTGTATAGGTACCATATTCTTTTTGATCCATTCATATGTATTGGAAGGCATCTGAGCTATTTCCATAACTAGGATATTGTGAATAGTGCAATAATGAACATGGATGTGCAAGTGTCTTTATGGTATCCTGGCTTTTGATGTTCTGGGTAGATGTCTAGGAGGGGTATGGCTGAATTGTAGGGAAGATAAGTGTTTAATTTTTTTGAGTCACCCCCAGACTGCTGTGTGTAGTGGTTGCACTAATTTACATCCCACAACAGTGCATTAGGATTTCTTTTTCCCCATATTCCCACCAGCATTTCCTGTTTTTTGAATGTAGAAAGTTGTCCAATCTACCTAGGGTAAGACTGGATCTCAGAGTTGTTTTCATTTGACTTTCTTTACGGCCAGGTATATTGAGCATTTTCTATGTTTTTTTTGCTAATCTTGCCTCTTCTTTTGAGAAGTCTCTCCTTAGCTCCTTTGCTCATTTAGGACTAGTTTATTGACTTTGGGAGAGGTTAATTTCTTGAACTACTTCTATATTTTGGATATTAGGCCTTTGTCTGATGTATTGCTGGTAAAGATTGTCTCCAAGTCTGTTGGCTGTCTTTTCAGTCTAGTAACAATGTCCTTTGGTGTGTAGAAACTTCAGTTTGATGTAATCCTATTTGTCAAGTCTCTTTCCTATCTGCTGTGCCCCTGGAACTCTTTTCAAAGAGTTTCTGCCTATGCTAATAAGTTCTAACATTTCTCCTACTTCCTCTTGCAGTAGTTTCAATGCTTCAGGACTTTGATCTACTTTGAGTTGATATTAGTGCGTGGTAACAAACAGCGATCCACTTCTAGTTTTCTACATATGGATGCCCAGTTTTCCCAATACCAATTATTGAAGTCTATTTGTTTATTTGAAAGATCTTTTTCCAACCTTATACAGTGGTCAGAAGGTTACGGATGGATGTCAGACCTAGAAAACCATCCATTTAGTACCCTTCAGAAGCATCTGTGTAGCAGGGACCATACCATGGTGCTTGATGTTTTGCCTTCTCAGGGGGCCAGAGTCTAGCAGTTTCTCTAAGCAGAGGAAAACACAGCTGTGCCTGCAAGAAACACAGGTTCTGGAGACACAGTTTAGAAGCTGCATTCATGACAGGCTCTGCTGCAGAGCTCTGCTCTCCCTTATACAGTTCAGTGATGTATCCTGGGCCAAGTTCTGGGCTTGGGGCCACACGCTGGGAGAAGTAGAAAAGAAAAATCCATGCATCAGCATGGAGGTCAGTAGGTCACTCTCTGTAGACCCCCTGCAGCCTTCCGTAAACAGACACAGCCTGAAATTCCTGCCCTACTGATTGTCCAGGAAAGGAGAAAAATAGCCACAGAGCCTTTGTCACCCAGCTCTATTTCAGATCCAACAAACACGGATGAATAAAACCTCTTAAAACATATAGCACTATTGCAAGGGATCCTCACTCACCAGAGAAAACTGAGACTGTGATCTGCCCAGCAGAGGCCTGGATGCCTCTGCTCCACAGAGGTCTGGCAAGAAATCTGGAAGCAGAGGTCACCTCAGAACTTGGAAGGCCTTGAAAGAAAACCATGCGAGAGGTCTGTTGATTCTTACTTAGAATGGAACCTAACCTAGGCTGATTATATTTTTCCTTGTAGCTAAGACCTCAAACAATATTAAAAGTAGGGGATGGCTTGCTGCTATCACCAAGTGGGAGAGCTAATGCGTTTCTTCCTCAGTGTCTCCCCTCTAACTCCACCTGCTAGCCCTCTGCCTTCCAACATCCCAACATGGGGTGCTTGCTTTGGGTGGAGACTTCCCAATAGAGGAGCTAGGGGCCATAGGGAAGTTTCAACTGTGATATAAGTCCTACCCATTTCTGATATATTGGGGGGGGAAAAGCAGGGGGCCAGAAAGGTATAGGCCATGGAGAAATTTATATTTAAATGTTCCCTGATCTGGGACGACACAGCTCCTTTCCTGAGCACAAGCTCACTTTTGAATTTGACTTAGGACAGCTGTTTGTACCCTCAGAGGAGGCTTTCCCAAAATATTGAAGGACACATGACATGACACTGGCTCACACAATCAACTTGAATGATCTTCACAGCATCATGTCTGTGTATGCCAGATCCCCTTTAGAAGAGCTGCACCCCCAGTGCACAGGCTGAGAAAGCAAGGAGAATAGCTCCGCTTATAGTCATTCTTGTGTCTTGGAAAGCTCTTACTCCTCATCCTTGAAGCTCTGCAATCTGTGGTTTAGAAGCACTGGCTTCTAGAAGGGAGACTTATACTGGAAACCATAGAAATAGTTTCATTGAACTGATCTCAGTTGGCGGCTGGGCACTTGAGATTCTTGTCACCAAGAGCAGGAAAACAAGTGACTCACCTAGCTATGTGGATCAGCTCTGATCAACAGGAGGGGGTAGCACAAGACTGGAGGCTGCGCAGGGTGACAGTTGACACTCGCTCATTCCCTTGGGTATTTTAGTGCTCTTGCTCCATATTGAAGATAGCTGTCTTTCTCTCCAGATGTGATTCCTGTAAACACTGAATGAATAGGATATATAAAATGTTTATTAAAACATTCTTTCTCTGGTTTGGTAGCCACAGTTCTGATAATTTGGCTCTCTGGATCTTATTTCTCATTGACTTTATGATACCTCTTAACCATGGCTGGGCAACTTACATAATAACTCCAAGCTGTACATGAAATTACTAGCATATAAATCAGGAAGAGAACAAACAACCTGTTAAGCAGGCAAAACCTCCAACAATCCCTTCACACATAGCAACAGTGGATGGCTTTTCTCATTCCTCTAGTAAACCAATTTCTCCATCTAATACTGGAGAAGGAGAGCCAGTGAGAGCTTTTGTCCTGAAGAGGTCTCATTTTATTGTTTCTCAGGACATCTTGGCTTTTAGAACTCATTTTATCATTTCTCAGGACATCTTGGCTTTTACAACATCACTCCTGGGTGGGTTCCTGTGGACAGTGATTGTCTTAGTATCTTGAATCTGATGCATTGTCCTACCTCAGCTGGTCACACAGATGCCAAACCCACACAAATCCTATGTGTGTACAAGGGGAGAGGTGAAGGAAATGTGAAACAAAAGAGAGCAGAGATTAGTACTGCTAGACACACAGGGTGAGAGAAGGGAATGCCAGCTCCAATGTAGAAGGGAAAGTGGAAGAAATAGTCACCAAGGTAGCATTAATACTAGAGTTTCCCCTCAAGCAGAGAGTTCAGGAAAAGAATCTCAGTTCTCATGTGAAACATTCCCAATGCAATATAAAACACTCAATAGAGCAGGGACCAATACAGTTTTGATGAATAGAAGCTATTATTATTCTTAGCAGCTGAAGCAGTCATCATCATCATCATCATCATCATCATCAACATCATCAACAACATCAGTATCATCATCATTCACCTCTGAAGAGGATATTGGCTTTTAAGGATGCAAAAGCTGGATTCAGGAAGAGCTCTTCTCTTCTACCCCAGCTACAGAGAGCAGCCTGGCCCAAGAAAAGACTGTGCTTGGCAGCCCAGGTGTAGAGATCAGAAGATGTGAATACTAGAAGAAGCCAAATATGCAATTCTCCAGTGTTAACTAGGTGTTTTTGTTTTCATTTTTGGTACTGGAGATCAAATCCAGGACATTGCATTTGCTAAGGCAAGTGCTTCGCTACTAAGTTACATCCCAGCCCTTACTGGGTGTTCTTGAGAGAACCAAACATCCTGCTGGCAAATGAAGGGAGGGGGTGCTGGGTGATAGGTGATTGTGAACACTTATTTAAACGAGGAAGGGAAGGGAGCCGGTACTCATGCTAATAAAATGGAGGAGGTGGAGTTCAGTGGCATCTTTGCGTTGCTTTGATCTATTCTTATTTATCAACATACAACCTTGTCAACTTATAGCTTGAAGTGAGGTTTGTACCGCAGATTCCACTGTTCATTTTCAAAGGCTCAATACAATGGGACATAATGTGTTCACAGTATAGAAAGACCACCACCTCTGCTCAGTTCTGTCATACAATTAAATTTCCACCCATTAAGCATTTTCTCCCTGTTTGCACCTCCTTCCATCCTTTGGCAACCAGCAATTTATCTTCCATGTCTATGGTTTTATTTTGGATAAAATAAGTGGAATCATCCAATACTGGACATTTTGTGTCTGGAGTCCTTTGCATCGCCTGACGTCAAGGCTCGTCCACAGTGTGATGTGCATCGGTACTTCATTCATTCTCATGTTTGAATGCTACTCTGTCATGTGGATATACCACATTCTGTTCAAAACTTCTGCTTTTATTGCTAATTCAGCCATCTAGACATCTGGACTACTTCCACTTTTTGGCTATTGCAAATAGTATGAATGCAGGTGTGCTGTCCTGGTAATGTCTTTTAAGCATCTGTGTTGCTTTTTTTCAAAATTATGCTTCAAACTGTGCATAGATGGCTCATGCCTGTAATCCTAGCTATCCAGGAGGCTGAGATCTGAGAATGGTGATTCAAAGCCAGTGAGCGCAGGAAGGCTTGTGAGACTTTTATCTTCAATAAACTACTCAGAAAAAGCCAGAAGTGGTTCTAGGGCTCAAGTGGTGTAGAGGGCTAGTCTTGAACAAAAGAAGCCCAGGGACAGAGCCCAGACCCAGAATTCAAGCCACAGGACTGGTTAAAAATGGTCAATATAGAATTTTGGTAACATTTTAAAGGTGAATATGAATGTCTTCTGGTGTCTCTTAGATACTGTGGAAAGCCAGACTTTCTAAAGCATATTAAGGAAATCAAGGCACCCACTTTAGTTAGTGGTGATCCATGAGCCTCCAAGAACAGCAGAGGCTACAAACTGATGGACTCTCCCCTGCCACAGCCCTGGGAACTACACCTGACTCGGCACCAGTGCTGTGAAGGGTTATGTGGGACGATGGTGGGCCAGCCTAGCTAGGACTCAGAAGACACAGCTGAGTCAAAGGGATGGCTCTGTTGTTCTCAGGCTGCAGAGCAGGTGTCTGAACCTCATTTCTCTAACGGGGCCATGATGGCTGCTTGCCTTCTTACTGAGCTATAATGAGTCCAAGGCACTGGAAGTACTTTGCACTTTGTGCAATGACTATTATTCCAGTTACACACACACACACACACACACACACACACACACACACACACACACACACACACACACGGTAACACTTCTGATTCACTGTCAAGAGGTTTTTCTGTTAGCTGCAATTACTTGCAAGTGTTAGCAAACAGAATGACCAGAAAGGCTCCAGGAGAATGAGAGGGAAATGAATATTTGGGCTCAACAGGGCAGGAGCCAGACAAGACCTGGGAAAAAGGGCCAGGAGGTGGTGACAAGGGTGAATCAACCATTTTTTTTTCTGACTTTATGGTATTCCACTCAAAGTTCAAAATCCCAGGAAAGGGATTACTGATGTGCTGGCTTTGATCACGGGATGGTGAGAATTCTTCATGGACAATTCTGCTAGATCACATACTGGGGAGGAGATGACGCTCCAAATTGAAATCAGGGAGCTGTTTTCAGAAGCAAAGGGACATTAGGAGACCTCCTCAAGCCTCAGCTGTCCAAAGGAAATAACTTTGGGATCCTTTCTGCAGCAGCAAGTATATGCTGCTACTCTATACCCAAGGCCTGGGACTTTTCTTGGGGCAGAGTACCAGATGGGACAACTAGGGAGCTGGGTGAAGTGTAAGAGCTGGCACTATGTGTCTGTCTGCTCCATTCATTTTATGTTCACTAGCCCGCAACTAAAAATACCCAGACCCCAGGGAGAGGGAGCATTTCTAAAGCCAGTCAAGGTCTTCAATGTATGTAGGAAATTATTCATCACACCCTGTGGATGAGCTGTCTTTACACTTTAAAAATAAATAAATGTGAACCAAAGCCGGCTTGGCCCCTCCTTCCTTTGGTTCTTCATCTTGGAAATAGTTGGTAACCCCCCACTGTCCATGCCCCTCACTAGAGATTGCCAGCTCCCTGGGGAAAAAAAAACTCAGGAATTTCTTCTTATCAGATCAACAGGAAATTCTATTTTTACATGATGTTCAAATTAAAAATATCACACACAGAGAAAAAAAAAACCTCTTCCATATCTAAGCTGTGCACAGAATGTTTGAGCTCTGTTCCCCAACTCTGATTCCCAGGGATCTCTGAGATGGTTCTTGACAGTGGGAGAGACAGAGAACTTTGACACCAGCTTAGTTTCTTCCTAACCCCAGGTGGTAGTGCTGCTTCGAGAAGCACTAAGGGGACTGTAGGAAGGAACATGATTCATGTTGAGCTGTGGTTGGGCTTAGGAAAAACGTGGCCCTAAACTAGGTGAAGCCAAAGCTGACTGAGGCCTGCGGAGTGTCAGGTACTGACAGACAGGGCCAGACTAGTATCTTTCTCTTCTTCTGTACAAAAGAGGTGCCAGAGAGCAAAGCAATTTTTGAATACCAGGCATTTTGATCAGTTCATCCCCTTCAACATTCTCACCACCATTTGACCTATCCCTTCCCATAGTTTTCTTAATTTTGTGGTATATACAATGAATTATTACTACTATTTTTGGTTGTTCATGGAGTTTGAACTCAGGGCCTGGGAACTGTCCCTCAGCTCTTTTTGCTCAAGACTAATGCTCTACCACTTTGAGCCATGATGCCACTTTCAGGTTTTGAGTGGTTAATTGGAGGTGAGAGGTATAAGGGACTTTTCTGCCAGGGCTGGCTTCAAACTGTGATCCTCAGATCTCAGCCTCTTGAGTAACTAGGATTTCAGGCTTGAGCCACTGGTACCTACAAATTCTCTCTCTCTCTTTCTCTCTCTCTCTCTCTCTCTCTCTCTCTCTCTCTCTCTCTCTCTCTCTCTCTCTCTCTCTCTCTCTCCCCTTCCTTCCTCCTCTCTCTCTTTCCCCCTCTCCCTCCCTCTTCCTATATCCCCCACTTCCCCCACTTGATAATGACTTCTTTTTTAACTTTAGCATTTTTTATTTGAATGGTTTTATTTTCCTTAAGTAATTGTACAAGTTGCCATTCGACAGAGCAATTTATGATAATACCTCAACCAATGTGAACACTTTTAATATTCTCACCCCACCTCACCCCTTTCACCCTTTCCTTCACTTTTTTAAGTCATGTATTTATATTTTTGCCATTTAACAAAACAATGTGTATATACAATGCATCTTGATCTGCGTCATCCCTTCAACATCTTCACTCCCCCTTCGTCCCCCCATCCCTTATTTATCTCAATTCTGTGGTATGTACAATGCATTCTTGTCCATATTCTACTCCTTTGCCAATTTACAATGAATTCTTGACTACTGTGTCCCCCCTTTCCCTCCTTCACTTGTCTACCCTTCTTCCCTAGGCCCTTAGCCCCTCTCTTGCATGTACCCATTTCCTGGTGCTGATTTTGTTCAGCTTTAGCCTAGTCTTTCTAAAAGATTATCCTGTTTGAGCTCTCCATAGAGACTATTCAGTTTATTCATTGGTAACTACTTGCATACCACCCAACCTAACCTGTTTACTTATAGACATAGAGGTATATTCTATATACCACAAATGAAGAAAGCCATGCAACCTTTGTTTCTCTGAGTCTGGCTTATTTCTCTTACTATTATTTTTTCCAGGTCTCTTCATTTCCTTATGAATGGTATCATATCATTATTTCTAATAGAAGAGTAAAGTTCCACCACATGTTCTAGATTCATTCATCCATTGAGGGGACTCAGAGAGGACCAATATCTTTCCAGAAGCCACCAATTGCCAATATCATCAACTCTTCAGCATCATCCCTACTTAACAAAGTACAGCACAGAAGCTGGGAGAGTCTGGATTCTAGGTCAACTTGATCCTAGAGCTCATGTTCTTTCTCCAAACCAACAGTATTTTGTTCAGTATCTAGGCCAGGTCAGAAACAAAGCTAACGCTCCAGCAGTGGCTAGTATAGTCATTATGAGTTGGAATCCTTTCCACCTTTCCAGGAACCCTTTCTCCTGAAGAGAGAATGTCTGTGTTTATAAGGGCAACTGCTTTATCTGGACTTGAGCACAAACAACTACCTTTCTCTGAGAGCAGCAAGAGATGCTCAGCCTGCTTGAACCTGCCAGTCACTTGACACCTTGTTTTAACCTTGGTAATATACCTTTTGCCCTTTGTCTGAGCTATCTTATTTGCTGAGTGGTTTCTTTTTTCCTTCTCTCCCTTTCTGGCCTCTTCCCTCCCCCGCGTATCCTCTCTTCCCCGCTCTTTTTCTTCCCTATCTCCTCCCTTGTCTTCCTTTTTTCTCTCCTTTTTCTCTCCCCTTCCCTTTCCCCTTTTCCCTCCCTCCTTCTCCTCTCCATTTCCCTCCCTTCTCCCTTCTGTTTATCTCTCCTCTCCTTTTGTCTCCTATTCTCTTGAGTGACAGTAGGGAAAATAGGACATGTGCAAGAGAGATTTTATTTGAAAAGTTTTAGCACCTTAGACAAATGGCTTGTGGTTGGTGACAATTGATGGCATTGTCTGATGAAAGATGAGGATAAACAGGATGTGGTGAGTGCCAGTGACAGGAAGAAGAGGGTACCATCTATTGAGAGAAAGGGGTCATGACATGGAGTTAGTTTCAAGAGGTAGGAAGGAGGCTCAGCTCTCTACTCCCTTTTCTGGGCTCGGTGTGTGGAGGTGAGGAGGATGGACTGCTGGAGTTTAGGCTAAAGAAGTCCTTCTGGGTGTGAGTGTTGAAGCCAGGGTCTAACCACACCTTCACAGGGGCTGTGAGTCTGCCTTTGTGCTGTCTAACTTATATTCTCTGAGCCTGAACAGACTTATCCAGTGGTCTTGGTGCCCCAAAAGGACGGGGCACTTTGGTTTTGGATTTGCTTAGAGCTACCTTGACAGATGTGTAACTCAAGTACCTTCTTGGGAAGGAAAGAGGGTAGCTTGGTCTCTTTTGTGGTTCCAGAAGATGTAGCAGCTCCATTCTGAGCCCCACTATGAGAAGCTAGCTGAGGGAAAGAAAGTTAAGACAATCTGTTCAGCCTGAAGATATGATCAAAGGCACAGGCAACACCTAGTGCCAAACCAAGGCATAATCCATCCTTATTGTTCCTCAGAGACAAGAAGGGGTGATGCTGAGCTTACCTCACTAGTATCCTCCATGCGGGGCTGAGGAACCTCTGTCTCCATTGGGAAAAAATGGAGCTCTCCAGTCTCCAGGTGACCAGAGTTTGTAGCTTGCACTGACATTGAAACATTCCTCTGGCTAAGACACAAATCCCCATTTATCACTGTGTGCATTTTGGCTATTTCTAAAAGCTGCATCTATCATTCAAAATGAATCTAGAAAAGATGTTGATATGCCCTCTCAGCCCCGGCTGCTTGCAATTTTCCTTCAAGACTTTGAATATGATTATTTAAAGTAATAATGAAACGCAAAACAGGAAATTCTTATCCGTTTGGGCAGGAAATTCTTCAGCTGCGTGGCAGGTCCTGCCCCTGTTGTGTGTGGGGTTGGGGTTGTGCCCTGCAGGAACTGTTTGGAAGTGATTTATGGTCCAAGATGGCGCCAGCCCTTCCTCAACCCACTGGTGTAGAAAAGGGTGGGATATAGGCATTGTGAAGCAGGATCTGCATTATCTAGGAATGTACATTTCTGTTGATAACATATTCATTGTCTTCACCATAAGTTATGGGCCTGTTTTTTGTCTTGTGTAATGGGAAGTACCAAATTAAGGTGAAATAAAGATGTTCCATTTCAGATTGGAAAAGCTTTATTCTTTAGTGTTCATTATTTGATGTGAACTTATAGTTAGTAAGACTTAAGGGAGAGATTTATCCTCATGAAGGATATGTGTCTTCCTTAGATTAGGACTCTATTTGTATCCATTTCTGTCATGATGGGTATTATTTTTTCCATGTCACAGATGTGGAAACCTAGGCTCCTTGGGCTTATGTAAACTGCTCAAAATCCCCTGGTTAGTGAAGGGAAAACCAGAAGAAATGCATTTCCAGTAGACAACATGATCTGAGGCCTCAGGCTATATGGCTTTGCTCTCTGCTGTGTCCTCTGGATTTGGTAGACTGCCTGGACTCCAATAGCTACTTGAGAAACACACACACACACACACACACACACACACACACACACACACACACACACACACACACACACACACACCGCCCCAGCCTATGATTGGGTATTTTCCCTGAGCTTTTTAGCTCAAGACTAGCATTCTACCAGTTGAGCCACAACACCACTCTGTGATTTGGGGCCTAATTTGAGATAAGAGTCTCATGGTTTTTCCTGCCTAGTCTGGTTTGAACTGTAGTCCTCAGATCTCAGTCTCCTAAGTAGCTAGGATTATAGATGTGAGCCTTAAGTGCCTGGTTGAGAAATGTGTGTGTGTGTGTGTGTGTGTGTGTGTGTGTGTGTTTTGCGCTAGTCCTGGGGCTTGAACTTGGGGCCTGGGCACTGTCCTTGGGCTTTCTCAAGGCTAGCGTTCTACCACTTGAGCCACAGCATCACTTCTGGCTTTTTCTATGTATGTGGTACCAAAGAATCAAACCCAGGGATTCATGCATGCTAGGCAAGCACTCTATCAGTAGGCCATGATCTCAGCCCCAAGAATTTTTTGAACTCTGGGTGGGGGTGCTGCCCCTGAGCTCTTTAGCTCAAGGCTACTACTCTACCACTTGAGCCACAGCATCACTTCTGGTTTTCTGGTGGTCAATTGGAAATAAGAGTTTCACGGAATTTCATGCCTGGGCTGGCTTTGAGCCTCAATCCTCACATCTCAGCCTCCTGAGTAGCTAGGATTATAGGCATGAGCCACCAGTGCCCACCTCCAAGAATGAAAGATTTAGGTTATGGAAGTGGAGTTGCCATGTGTTCCAGCATCCTGAGACTAGGTTCATAAGGACATTTTATATATTCTAGTATAACCAGAGCCCAAACTGGCATAGCTTATGAAAACATTGAGGAATGGTTGGATGGCACCAAGAGCTAGCCTCTCCTTTTTTATTACCTGTTGGGTGCAATGTCTTTCTGATGGCTCTTTGGCTATTACCATGCATTCCTTACCTTCAGATTCCTTATTTCAGAATCTGACTTAGGACAAGGCAGTGCTTGAGCTGGTCTGGGCCCATGCTCACCTGAGGATCTGTGTTGGAATCTTCCTCATCCACATATCTTCTTTTCTTTCCCATTCCCTGAAGATGGGCATCTTAGAGTTGGAAGATGTAGATTCCAGTAACAGGGCTGCAATAGCTGGCAACCTCTTCCCTCTGAGCCAGTCTTTCCATTTGTACTTTGTTTAGCTGGCAAAAGAATTTGTTGTTAACTGACTTTTACATGTCTGTACCTGAAAGCAAATGTGAACTCCAGTTCGCTCCAAGTCCAGTCCTCTGGACTGACTCACCTCTGTCTGTTTTACTTGTTTACAGCCGAGGTTAAGTCTTCAGACAAGCTGATTCCTATGGCTTCTTCCAGCACCATCACTCTGAGCACCTGATTCTAGGACAGTTCACCATGGCTGGTTGGACTGACTCTGATTTAGGAGGTTTTTCAGTAGCAGTGGGAATTCTCCCATGACAAGACCTTCCATGGCGGCAGTCTGTACCTGTTGTCTTGACACTGTCTGCATTCATATCTAGTGAACAACTAGCTTCAAATTTCAAACTTGGGCCCATTGACCAAGGTTTTGATGACTGGCTTAGTTATGGACTGCTGTGGTCTGACTAAGTCAAGCAATCGCACATTCATTCATTGATTCATTCATTTTTTTCATTTATCCAGTAAGTCGTTATTGCTAGTTTTACATGTTCTTGTTTGTGTGGTTTGAGGTAGAGTCCTTGCTTTGTAGCCCAGATTTATCTTGATCTTCCTGCTTCTGCATCCTGAGTAAGTGTTTGGATAATAGGCATGTACCACTGTCTCTGACTATAATGCCTTTAAACTCATTGTTTCTTTTGGTGTTCTTATCTCACTTACATGTACCTGAGAATTTGCAAATGTTTTGTTTATTTCTCTGAATTTAATTCCTAGGCTGACATTCAACAGTAGGCTTAGACAGGTTAAGCTTTTAGAACAAAATATTGCACACTGGGTGGAGTATAGAGAACAGATTTATTTCTCACAGTTCTGGAGACTAGAAATATAAGACACTGGCATAGTCAGGTGCCTGGTAAGGACCTGTTTTCTGGTTCATGGTCCTCACGTGGTTTGGCACTCTGGAGAATTCCTACAGATGGAGAAAAGATGCCCTTAACAGGAATTGTGTACTTCAGCCTTTGAGTCCTGAGGCATCTCTGATAGAGGAAATGGGACCAAGATGGATGAGGCTGGGAGGAAAGGAAGCATAATAGGGAGTTGAGAATGTGATTCCACAGGGATACAGCTGGATGGAAGGAAGGGAAGGACGGGAATGCTAGAAGCTGGTGCATATGCTGCATAACCAAGGGCTGGTAGGAGTTCCTTGAGCAAGCACTGCTAAGGATTTGAGGACTTTAGTAAAAGTCCATGGGAGGACAAAATTGAGCTGGAAGCCATGGCTGGAAGCACCTGTTACCTGCTGAAAAGGATTAGATTTAGGGAACTTTCTTCTCATAGAAGAGAATATTCTGATCCAAAGCAGAGGTTTAGCTAGAAGCCTTGGCTTTAGTATTTTGTTTTGCCTTTTTTTTTTTGGCAGGGATGAGAATGAGCAGCATGATAGCTTGACCTTGGGCTGCAGGATACAGAGCTGAAGGTCAGCAACCAGAAGGTTTTAGATAGCAAGAGTGAGCTGACCGTCAGCATGAATTAAGGAGGAACAGAGAGAGATGAAGACTTTAGCCCTGGGTCAAGCTTATGGAGCAACTGACAGTGTGCTTCTATAATTTATAAATCTGTACTTTTTGTGCCAAAGTATTTTTCAGTGCAAAAAAAATTAGTGTGTAAAAAAATATCTGTTTTCCCTTCCCAGGTTAACCTTTCTGTCTCCTTCAGGATGTAGCAATCATCTTGCTGTCCCCTTGCCCTGTCCCTTTTGTGTTTTATAGGAGGATCCAACTTTGGGTTGTCTTGGGACTTTACTGGTTTTAGAACTGAAAGTCCTGTGTCCAAGGAAACCTCTTAAGTTATGAACAAACAGGGACAGAGGTCACCCTGAAGGTCTTTTTCTTCTTCCTAATCTGTGATCAAACCCCTGTGGCTTCTTTGTTAACAATTTTGCTTCCATTGAGTTCCTTCCCTATTGTTTTTCATCCATGCATCACTAAACTTCAGGGATAAAGATAAGCCATGGTTTTACTGTGTCCTCTCACCTTCTAGTTGACTCCAGACCCTTCCCCCATCATACTTCTCCTGTCTGAGAGTTTGGTGATGGTTTTAATCACAGCCCTCGGAGTTCTGGGACCATGTTTTCATTTCCTGGCTCTGAAGCAGCTGCTGCTGCTGCTCTGTGTCAGGTTTGAGGAGCAAGCCCTTCCTCTTCTCACAGTATTTGCCTGGGGCAACCATCAAGGCTTATCTCTTGGTTTCTATGCTCTCATTAGTGTCCATCAAATCCTGCAAGAGTCAGATGGACAAATACCACATATCAGGCAGAGACTGTGGGCTCCATCTTAAGAGATTCTTCACTCTAAAACTGCCCACTCTCATTTCGCTATATAAGTTTTGAGATTAAACTGCAATATTAAGTAAGTTCGTAAGGGGTCAATTTCTGGGTATGGCATATTTGCACCCAAAGGCGCCCTAGTGAATCCAGATATGTCTTAAGCAAGAATCTATGTCTCAGAGCTTCTGGAAATAACTAATTTTTAGGAGAAGAGTTCTTAGCCTCACACTGGGCTGAGAAGGTACCTCCTCCGTATCTGTCTTGGCACCATGCACATCCCTAGTAAGAGATCAGCAGATTCCTGTCCCATAGATCATGCTAGGACAACCATGAGCTTATTGACCAGTTAGTCAAGACTTAGAACTATTGCTGATGTGTATTTGGAAAAATTCTTGCTAGCTGATAAAAGTCATTTCACTCATCAAAAATTCATTCTTTTTTCCATTGTAAGTAGAGGGTAGAATGTGGCAATGTAGCAAGCTTATGATGATAAGCAACTAGTTAATGGGTAGATAACAAGTCATTGCACACATGAGCAAGGTCAAGGGCTTGAATAGCTAAGCTATTTTTAGTATTCTATATCACAAGTCTAGAAAGGACTTTGAAGTCTACTTAGTTATTTTGACCTTACATATGAAAATCATGTCATGTTTTCTATATCACAATTTTTATTACTTTTTTCTAAAGACATTGTGTCTTTTATTTCTTTTTTTAATCCTCCTATGTTTCCTTAAGCAGCGCGCGTGCGTGCGTGCGTGCGTGCGTGTGTGTGTGTGTGTGTGTGTGTGTGTGTGTGTGTTATTGGTCATGGGGCTTGAATTCTGGGCCTAGGCACTATCCCTAAGTTCCTTCTGCTCAAGGCTATTGCTCTATCACTTTGAGATACAGCTCCACTTCTGGTTTTATTGTCACAAATTGGAGACGAGAGTCTGTGAGACTCTTCCTATCTGTGCTGGCTTTGAACTGCTTCTGATTCTCAGATCTCAACCTCCTAAGTAGCTAGGATTATAGGTGTGAGTCACCAGCATCCCACATGTGTGCATGTTTTAAAGGCTTTTTTTGGGATATAAAGGCAAGACACGTGTCCCTATCCTGGGAAAGTCTTCATTTAGACATGGAAAGGTGAGATATACAATAGAACCACTATGCTGATGAGACTGTAGGTCTTCCACTTAATAGATGGCAATGTTGGGAAAGTGACTTTATTCCTCCTATCTCATCTAAACCCTTCCCAAGTTTTCCATCTGTAAAATTGGGGGCATAATAAATGTTCACCTTAGGAAAGCACAGAAGAAACGTAGCCCAGTATGCATGATGTAGTTAACAAACTTTTAGCATTATTATTAAATAAATTTCATGGTCACAGAAATTCCATGGTATTACCTTTACGTTACTACATAGGTGATTTGAGTTTCCAAATTGGCCTCACCAACTTCATGGCTTTGTAAACTAAAGGAGTGTGAAATGGAGACAGCCAGAGTGGGCTTGTAGTCTTCTGTAGGATGTTGTTGACTGCTTTAGGAGGAAGAGGGATATGGCCAAGCCTTTACTTGTGTACCACGAAGAGAGCAGAGAAGGCTGGGAAAGTGCTACTTGCTGAGTACCTGGTCTGTGCTAGGAGCAGCACAGACATCGTCTTACAGTATTCTCTTCAGGACCCACATGGTACAGAGGTGGTCCAATGCAGAATTCAATCACCTGCCGAGGTGATAGGTTGCAGAGGCACTGATGATGGACTTGAGGGCTCTGAAAAGGGGCAGTTCACTAACATGTAAACACAGTCTTGAAATTTCAAGTTGCTGAACTAGAGGCACTTTTCACTATCCTTCTAGAGTGGCTTACTAATAATAGGATGGAAAGATTCTGATGAAGTATTTTCAAGGTTATTTTCTGGTGCTTCCCAAAACTTTTACACTACTAAGGAAAAAGGAAAAGAGAGCATCATCATCATCATCATCATCATCATCACCATCACCATAACATCACACACACACACACACACACACACACACACACACACACACAGAAATCCTTAACACACTGTAGAACTCCTAATACTGTAAGAGAAAATAGTTGAATTAAAGCCAGAAATTATCATAGCTGAAAGAGCTCTGCATGAACCCACTGCAGGCAGCAGGAAGTCAGAGGAAGGGCACTGGAAGGATTATTTCACTCTTTATCCTTATTTAATTAATACTCACAGGGTGACCAATCTGCCATTTTTATCTAGAAAAAATGACTGTGGTTTGGAGGAGGACGTGAAGGATACATTTACTTTATGGGGAACTTTATATTTTTGGATTGGGAGAAAAATCAAGAGTTCACTTTCAACAACAACAAGAACAACAACAACAACAACTTATCTAGGGAGTTGAGCTTCCTGAGCTGCAAAGAAAAAATGTATCTTTTCCTTCTCATGGCTTATCTCTGTTTCTTTCAACAATAAGTTATCCTGGGTTATTTTTTTCCCATGCATGGCTGGAATGAAATCAACAGCAAGAGGAGATGAGAAAATGTGATGATTTCAGGGCTCAGACAGACTCTTATCAAAAGAACTGAAGTGGGGAGCAGAGGACTGCACTGATAGACAAGGAAACCTAGTGCTCCCCACATAAGTTACAGGTGTAACAATGAATAAATTGTAGATAATTAAATAATAAGACCCCAAGCTCCAATTCACAACGTAGACAACTGGCAGTGATTTATAGGTTGATATTATATCATCAACATGAGTTGGGGGAGAAGGCACCAGAAGATTCATCTCCACTGACTGTTCCTTCCTTTCCTTCCTCCCTCTCCCCTCCCTTCCTCCCTCTCTCTCAATTTCTCTTTCTTTCCTTCTTTCTTTCTTTCTTTTTTCTTTTTTTTGTTATCCTTTTCTCAGCAGTTTAAGATAGTAAAGTTGAGTGGAAAGTGAGAAGTTTCTACGTAACCCTTTTCCTCATGTTTTCATAACTTCAAGTATCAACATCTGGTACTCAAGAATATTTGTTATAGTTGATAAAACTACACTGACACATCATTATCACTGGAAGCTCATAGTTTACACCAGGCTTCACTTGGAATTGCATTTAGTGAGCTTTGACAAAGATCAGTCACTGTAGGTTCTAATTCTTAAGTGTAGCTCAATGTGCACATCTCAAAGGCAAACATTCTGTTAATTAGATAGTCACTGCTGGAAGCTCCCAAGAAATTGGTGTGGGCTGTGGATAAATAGGGAACCACATTGTTGGGTGTCTGAGGCCAAGTTGATGTCATGATTTCCAATATGCTAAGGTTCTGTAATCTAGGACACACTCAGAAACAGACCTTCTAAGATATGTTCTAGAAGGACCCAGTGTTCCTATCTATCTACTCTACCTCTCCTGGTCATCTCATCATAAAGATAAGATTCACAGCCTGGTTGCTATTTTTTAAGTAGCTGAAGACATTCTTTCAACTTTCTAAAGATAGAAAAATGATTGAGACTGTGATAAGGTTTGCATGGATCCCCAAACTAATAACTAGGGATAGCACATAATTATTCGTATGAGCAACTATGTATGACTTACAGTATGGGTTTGGTATTAAGTGTAATTCCTCCTTACTGACAAAGTGGCAAAACTTCATTCCAAGATGTCCACACCACAGCTCCCTATGCAGAACCAGAAAGAGTCAGCTTGATCCTGGAAGCCAAACTGGGTCTCAGAGTCTCAACAAGCAGAGATTCGAGCAGTTACTGGCCATCTGTCATTACTTGGACTTTGAAACCAACCCGAGCTTCTTTTGTTGCCCTGTTCTCTGTCACCTGCTGATCATTCAATCCTATAAGTCTTCGTTAAAAAATTCTTGTCATTATCATGGCTATTTGCTTCAAATATCAAAAAATCAGCTTCTTGAAGTAGTTATTTTAGACAGCTGTTTGATTATGGCACCATTATTAATTTTTCCCAAGAAAATATCCTTTGCTTTAATGCTTTTTACTTTATGATAAGCAGGGGCTGGAACTACATACACCCAAGAAAAGGATCTCTGTCTATCTCACCTATTAACTTCTCTTTCTCTCTCATCTAAACATGTCCCAGAACAGGAGAGTCTTGCTTTTTTAAGGCTAAATGAAATCCTCATCATTCACTCCTAACAACCCTTTGACTAGAGCTACTCATGTTGTGACTTTGGGAACATATGTACCTTCTGCAGGTTTTGCAGCTCCAGCTTCTCCCAGCAATTCACAGCAATCTGCCAAACAGAATCTGGTGCCATATGTGGCCCTTATTTTCTGCTAAGGCTACTGCACCTATTTGTATGGTCAACTATCATCATGAGGTCATCCTTAGATTGGATTCTTACCGAGCAATTGACTACTCAATTATGCAAACAAGAATTTATTGAGCAGTTGTTATTTGCTGGACACTCGGAACAGACTGGGTTACCACCTGGAAAGCATTGACTGTGAGATATAGTTTTTGCATGCAGGCACTTGAACAGGGAACTTTGAGTGGAGGGACAATTGGACTTGAATGTAGTCAAGGATACAGCTGACCCCATGGGAAGTTCTGAGGATGGCCAGGCTGTTCTCTTCCCACTGAGGCAAGGAGTCCAGGCCTCCTCTATGCTGCTGCCCCTGGGAAAAAGTGTAGCATAGAGAAAGAAAATCTCTGCAGCTGAAGGAAATTTCTAGAGACCGTTTGAAGCTGAGGCATGGTAGCTGGCTAGACTGGCATCAGTGAAGGAGGATCTGGTGGCATAGTGACATATCTATTGCTTTAGTGAACATATTCTGTATCCACAAGAACTTAGTTTTTGGATGGGTAGAACTAAACAAGTATGGAAATGAAAATGGGCAATGTGTCATATGGCAGGTGATGCTACCAAAACCCAAGGGCTTCATAGGCAAAGGTGGGTGGTTGGAATGGAGGGTCACATTTGAGGGAATATTTGCAATGAGTCTTAGAAAAGCCTGTCTTGAAGACTTGTCATTATCTAGGAAAGGAGTCAGAATGAAATCCTTGGTGGGTACAACAGGACTGTTTTTCTATAGATCACCAGATCAGGATGACAGGCGAGGCATTGAGCTTGTCCCTGTAGCTGAGACATGACATCTGGTCAAGTGCTACAACTCAGAGTTAAGTTTATTTGTTTTTTCTTCCTTCCAAGAAGTTCCAGGAAATGTTGCTGAAGAGGTCAGGGCCATCATTAGCTCAGGCCTTGGTTCCTGCGGCTCTGGACACACTGGGGCACCTAGAGGACAAACTGTAGCTGCTGTAGCACTGAAATGATAACTTAGCTCAGGGAAAGAAGCACCCATTTGTTTCTCAGCAGATTTTTCTGGGATGGGGGAATTGTCTCCTATGGCCAAGAAAGCTGTGGAGGCTTTTTCTCAGGCACATGAGATCTAGCAAGGAATTCTGTTCATATTGTGGTGTGACCAGATGCTGGCCCAACCATGAATCTTTCAGTCTGTCTACAAGATTGACAGGAGCCTCTTTCCTGGGCTAAGAAGGCTTTCTTGTTAGACTTGAGTGACCAGAGCCAGGGTGACAGCATCTGAACCCATCTGGCAAATGTAATCTCTTCGTTCTCCAGTCAGCTAGTGGTCTAACAGTAAGATCCTGTTCTGGGTTACAGTAACATGGATGGTGGTAAGTGGAGTGTGTGTGTGTGTGTGTGTGTGTGTGTGTGTGGCCTACCAAGGACAAAAAGCCCGATCAGAGGAGGAGGAGGGATGATGCATTCCTGGGATGGGGTGAGCAGGAATGGAGGAGAAGACAGGAAAGGAGAGGGAATACCTTGTAAGAAGCATACCCGCCGATTTCATGCTTGTCAAGCTTGTTATTCTTTCAGTAGTCAACCAAACTGCAGTCCCAGCCTGGGATTAGGAGGCCTCTCCACAGTGAACACTTGGAGTTTAAGAAGTATTAAAACAACAACAACAACTGGTTGGAGAAAGGAGGCTTGACCTCACAAAATAGTGTCATCCAGATACTTTTTGTGAAGGTAAAATATTTCCAGTTGGGGGTCACACATTCACCATTCTGGAGAACTGCCTTTATCACTTCTCAAGTTCCTACATGATCTTCATTAGAGCCAGGATATTCTATCAATCCCTGCTCAAACATACCCCAATGAGTCATCCAGATGTTCACAGCTTCTTTCAGCGCTAGATCAAGGTGGCTGGGAGGCCAGGCAGGAACCCTAAACTGTTTATTTACTTGAGCAACAGTGTTCCTCAAGTAGTTTGGAACCACAGGTACTTCTAGCTCATGTTTACATCTGTGAGCACTTTTCACGTATTAACACTGAGGCATGGCTCCCCAAATCACTTTACCCTCCTTTTCCTCTGTGCTTTTCTTATTTTGCTGTAGACAGGATTCTCACCTCTTCCCTGACACTTGCATCTTCTAGCATCTTCCAATGGAAGAATATACCTGTCTAGAGTATTGGTGTTAGTGGCTTGCTCTCCTACCTGTTATCTCCTGTGTTCTCAAAATAGCTCCAAAACACTGACATGACCTCAATTTCCCTCATATTCACAGGGAAAGAATATATGACAGCATAGACAATCACATGGTTTGTCTCAGTACTGGAAATCAGGTCATCTGATAACCCAGCACCTACTTCTTTGTGTATACTTTTATGTTTATGTGCCACGCTGTCCCCAAGCCACGGCTGCCACTTGATGTGTCAGTGATACTGTCTGGTGTAGGGCAAGAGGCTCTGCCCCTCTTGAAATGCTATTTCTAACAGGTCCTCATTTTATACCTTTGGGGTCTTAAGTATACTAGTCACCCTTGTGGATTCTTAGTGATAATTGCTTCAGAATTTCTCAGCATCATCTTAACCGAGCTTTTTTCCCCCAGCAATCATCAATTTTGTGTAACTCTTTGACCTGACCCAACCCTTACCCCTCCACAATTTAGTGATCCTTCCTGTGGGTCCAGGTTCCCACTGTGTATTTTAACAGTACTGTCCCTCAGGGCAAGCACAAGTGGTAGATAACCATTTCTAGCACTATGTCTCCCATGAGTGTGTCTAATAGGCCAGGTTTTAAGACACATTCTGAACCTGGCTGCAAGGACATTTGGGAACTATAGTTTTATGAATTTTGACTTACCTACCTGTCCCTTGCTAGCCCTAGATAGACAAATGCTCGCTCATTTCCCACTACCTCGATTCCTAGAGAGAGGGAAAAGCCTATCAATATTTGACACTGTAAATGCAAATTTCTCCAGCATAAAAAGTGATGCTGAAAAGTCAGGATTTGGAATATGGCAGGATATGGCTCAGGTACTGGAGGACCAACCATCCCTTCAGCTTCAGGTAGCCTTAGTGTTCAAGGAGGCAGGAGCTTGGTTTGAAGGAAGAGTTTACCAGACAGATCTCCTGGTCGTGATGCTAAAGGTTATGGTTGAAAATAAATAGCCCATGACCATCAATAGCTTAACATTAAAATGACTAGAGCTTGTGTCTTACTCGTGCCAGCAGATCCTGAAGGTGAGGAGAAGTTTTAGAGAGATAGAGGACTCAAGTTGACCCAATGCCACATTTTCACTTTAGCTCTCATGGACATTGCTGGTAAGGCAGGAAAATCAGAACATGGCAAAAAGCATTCTTGCTTCCACAAGATAGAGAAAATTTGCTTACATCCTTGTCTCACTGGTCAAAGCAAGTCACACAGACCATACAGCTTCCAATGCGGGCAGTACCCAATTCTCCCTGGGTGGCAAAGGACAGAAAATTTGGAACATGGTGAATAGTCCTAGTTAGGACCATAGCTGTCCATCTTCCTTCTGCTCTCTCATTGCAGGGACAGCTGACATTCTTCCATCACCATTTCGATTTTGAAGATACTGATAAAATTCTTTTACTTGAAAAGGATCTGTGAAAAACTAGCAGAAGTCCCCAAAGGCAAAATTTTAAGCATTCTTTTCCTCAAATACATCAGTGGTTCTTGGTTTGCCATGACTTGGTAGGTTGGGAATGCTGGGTTTTTTTTGTTATTTTGTTTTGTTTTGGGTTTGTTTTTTTTGGGGTATAATTTTCCCCTATCTTCCTTCAAGGATGGAGGAAAAGGTTGAGTACAAGAAGTTGTCCCTGTACAGTTCCTTTTAGTTCTTTATAGCCTCCTCTGACCATTATCCCTCCTGTTTGAAGCCATTTGTCACTCACAACTCACCACATTGCCTGTGCCCTTTCTTGTCACATATTACCAATCTCTGTATAAATATCTCATTTCCCCACTAGCATTTGAGCTCTCGGATCGTCTAGGAAGTTGATTTGATGCAACTAATATTGTTCATACCACACAAGCCAATTTTTATTAAGTGATTTTGGGTGACTTAAAGAACGAATCTCTATATTTTCCCTCAGAGTCTTTTATATGAATGCTCAATGTCTTTTGACTAAAGGATGGATGGGTACATGGACAGATTAATTATAACTTCTAAGTATGTATAGAGGTTAGTTAGCACGTCATATGGAATGATCAAGCCTGTTTTCTCCCCCAGATAATTTTGAGTGTTCTGCTGAGCTAACTCATAGGTCTAGGCTTTTTGAAGAAAGGAAACCAAATAGGCAGGGTTATGATTCGAAGTAACCCCACACTACTCAGCAAAGGACCATGTTCATTATACCAGTCAGTGCCACATACCCATAAACATGGCTGTTCTCTGATTATTATTGAACTCTGTGAGAGGCCAGGCCTTGCCTGGGTTAGTAGTGTGGAGTTTCTGCTTTATTAATCAACTTCATGGTATAAGTTGATAGTATGGGAGAAAGAGGAACAGAATGAATTCCCAGAGGTTCTTGTCTATGGGACAGTTATGACATGGCTCTACTTTCCATGGAAGTATTTCCCAGACTGAGATCTCCCCAGCCCTCAGAGCCAGGAAGGGGTCAGTAGGCCAAGGCAGCTGGAGCTAGAAGGCAGTGCTCTATCTTACTGAGAGGCGTCTCAATCATCCAGGGAGAGGGGAACAGAACGAACATCATATCCCATTGCCTCAGGGAAGGGACAGGGAGATGAAGAGCCACTGTAAACGCTGGCCTTTGAGAAGCCAGTGAGCATATCCTTCATACACATCACCTGACATCCCAAGAACGCAGCCCATGGAATGATGCTCTGTGACCAAATGAGTACCAAAGGATAAATGTGCTGTATTACCATGGATACTAATGACAAACACTGCAGTAGTAAGCACATCATAGATACATAGCATATTTTCTATATAATCTGAACATAGATATAAAATAAGTTATATTTGTTTTGTTTTCCATCATGGTAGGTGCATAGCAGACAGAGTCACTCTATCAGTGGCCATGAAGCAAGCCAGAGGAAAGGCCACAAAGGGGAGCACAGGGCACTGAGGATGGTGGGGATTTCACCAAGGACATAGCACAGTCACCAAGACCCTAGGGAATAAGAACCCAAATCTCTCAAGTTCAGTCTTCTGAGAATGAGCATAGGTCTTCCATGATGACAGCCAGTGGCTGCATTTGAGCTGGGTTGGTTCAAGCTAATGAGTGGGAGGCTGAGATGGGACTGGCACAAACAGCACCCAGAACGGCAGCCCACACTCCTGCTGGCACGCTGGACTCCTGTGATGCTCAGAACATAAGGTGCAGAGCCAGAAGGCACAGTTTGCTTCTCAGAGGTGACAGATGGGCAAACTGATGGCCCACCAATTGTTAGCTGGCCCTTTCTTCCCCTTCGCCTGCCTGCTCTGAGAGGCTAAGAGGGGGCCCTGCGAGCTCAGCTTGTGTGGCTCATTCCTGGGATGCAATGCTGGGGTCCTGCTCATATCACAGCATGGGGGCAGTCGATAGGTCTGAGGCCCGGGCTGACAAGGCTCTTTTGGGTATTCTTGTGTGCATTTGGGAAGGCTGCCCAAACTTCTACAGCTCAGGTTCCTTATATGCTAGAAAATGGGTGGGCAATGCCTGGAGCTTAATTGAGGGCTAATGTCTATAAAGTACCTAATACAGCTCCTGGCACACCAGAGGGGCTGGGTACATACATATGAGTCAGGTATGACCTTCCAAACATCACAGCCCAGGAGGAAAGAACATGAAGCAGACAAAACTCATTGACTGGGAATCACCACCTGCAGTGTGGTTTCCTTGCTTTTTCCTATCCAGTTTTTCTTTTCTCTTTCCTCTCTGGGATTCTTTAGCATGAAGTACAGTCAGAGTTCAAAGCAGGATTACTGAAGATGACATAGCCTTAGATTTGGAAAGAACACAGAACACTGGCCAATGGCTCCCCAAGTCTGCAGTGCACTGGAAAGACGCTTCTCAGCTAAGCCCTCTTCCCTACAGCCACCCCCATCCCAATGTCTCCTAGCTCCTGAGTAGATTTCTTACTAGGAAGCCAAAGAGGAAAAAAAAAAATAAAAGCACAGCAAAGAAAGTAAATTGCCTTTGAAATGAAAAGTCCATCTGCTTAGTGCTCAGGTGTGGGGACACTGGGGTGACTGGGGTGACCATTTATCAGCCAATAAATGATGCAGGTCTGTGGGGAGTAGGAGACAGGAAGGGATTGGAAGACATGGGCTGGGACCTGGGGTTGTGCCATCCTTCTACCAATCCCAAGCACTCAGAGAGTTGTCTAAACAAGGTACAGCCTGGAAATACAGGGATCGCTGTCCATTCTCAGCTATGGTGTGACTGTAAAAGGGTGTGTGTGTGTGTGTGTGTGTGGTCACCATGCCAGTCTCCTTCTCTAACACTGCCTGTCTGCACCTCTCATCACTCAGCCACTTTCCTCTTGGATGGAGGCAGGAGGTGGGCAGGCAACTCATTGGGCAGCTCATGCCCCTCCAGCTTGACTTTGATGAGGTGGTTGGCCAAGGCAAATTCTTCATCATCCAACATGCCATCCTTGTCAATGTCGGCCAGCTTCCAGATCTTGCCCAGAACACTGTTGGGCAATTTAGAGCGCACCATCTCCTTCTTGGCATTAGCGCCTGTGATCTTGCCATCCACCGGGGACAGGGTGTAGAAGATCTCGTCGTACATGGGCTTGTCCCGGGCTACCACCCACTCAGCGTCGTCGATGCCCTCACCAGCCCCCTCTCCATAGCCATGTCCAAAAGGACCGTGCAAGGTACCCTCGAATGCCCCACCCTTCACCATCTGGACTGGCCGCTGGGTCTCCTCCTGGCGTACCAGCACCATGAGCTGGGCAATGTCGTGTGCCAGCATGTCATCTACCACCTCTAGTAGTTTGCTCTTCAGTGGCTGGAATTTACTGAAGTCCTGGGCTTGCAGCTGGTCCTGGAAAGAGAGACAAGAGGAAGAGAATACAGTGGAAGGAGAGCTTCCATTGGTTGAGAGGGTGTCTCCTGTTAATGCTGGATCCTAGGAATGTTCACTGATCAGCTCCTTTCCAGTGAACTGAGTCTGACCTACAGGCTTCAAAACTATGAGAGGACAGAGTTTCTCAGACAAGAATTTTTTGAACAGGTACTATTGGTTTCACCTATTTATTTAGATTCCTTTTAATGTTATTCTGGAGAGCACATCCTTAAATTCCTGAGTTAGTTCTGGCTATTGAATGGAGCCTAATTAATTAGGCTGGGCCTCTCTGAGGCTGAGCCTTGTAGGTCTCTGCAGACTTGAAAAATATAGAAAGTTCTTTTGCTTCCTGCTTTCCTTGTTTACTTCCTTATTTCCTTATTCCCAGACCCTTTGAGGAAGGGGAAGTTCTGTTCTACTCACAGTTTGTGAAGAAAAAAAATCATGGCAACTAAAACTAAATCCTAATAAAAGTTGAAGGCTGATGCTGTGGTGCATCAGCAATGTTTGTTTATTGGCACTACTTAGAGAGAGCGTTCCAAAGATGGACCCCTCTGCCCCCACCCCTGGGATGGGCTGTCATACCAGGCATAGGCAGGTTTGTAGATTTTGTAGAAGCTGCGTACCCTGCCTTCAAGTGGCCACTCAATACGCCTGCCTGTCCTTGAGATTTTAGAACTAAATATTAAATTTTTCCTTAGGCTCTAAAGAGTGACAGGGAAGAGCTGTCACTTCTGCCCTGGTCTGGCCATAGCAGTCTCAGCATGCTAGGAAAAGGCCAGGGCACAAGGAGAAGCACAAGGAGGGCATCAAGTACACTGCAGACAAATTCAGAAGGCATTTACAGCTACATTTCAAGGGCAAGTGTTAGCTGGATACTTCTCACCTCCCTTCTAGGGCTGGGCCAGGAAGTGATAGGGGCTGTGGATACAGCTAACAGTGGAGTTCCTTCAGGATCCCTCCCACCTGTAATTCCTCCCGTCTCCCAGCCTGTCCCTCTCTAATGGGCTCCCACATAGGGGTCTCAGTGTCTTCTTGTGGGAGGGGTATGGGGGGACAATGGGCAATGCTCCATTCCTACAGAACCACTATTTACAGCTATACTTAACTATGGAACAGATGAGAAGACTAGTAAATAAAGAAGGTAAAATTATGTAAGTGAAAAAAAAGATTGTTTTCAACTAAAATAGGGGTATTGGGTCGCTTTCAACTGCTACCTTCCCAAATGACTGCTTACAGACGAATGAATTCCCAACAGAATAAGTACAGGAGCTGAGCCACAATGGTCGACAAACTTATATTATGTTAAAGCAATCTGAAAAGCATGCCAGGTTCACTAATGCATGGATCTGTGGAAAAAAAATGCATGCTTGGATTGTCTTTTTCTTTTTCACCAGATAGAACACTAGACTCCAGGGATGCTCTAAAGTCTTAAGCCAAGAACTTGTTCTCAACCTAAAGATCAAAATAAGAGCAACAATATCATTGATTGCTAAGATTTCCACAGCTCTTCTTTTACTTTCTAAAATGCTTAAAAAACGTTTTACTTTCAAAAAAGTATAGAATTTCAAGAAGTTTCCAGAATCATTCAGTCCTTTGTGCTCGCCAGGCAGTGGCTGCCATTGTGTAATAGCTCTGAACTGCACATCTTCTAGACTGAACACCAAGCTCCCAGTATTTGTGTACAAGGCCAAGGCCCTATTGTTGTTGTTGTTTCCCCACTATGGGCCTGGGCCCTGACCCTGAGCTTCTTTCACTCAAAGCTACCACTTGAGCCACATTACCACTTCTGGCTTTTTTGAATCGTTTATTTGAGATAAGACCCTCACGATTTCCAACCTGCCCTGGCTTTGAACCATGATCCTTAGATCTCAGCCTCCTGAGTAGCTAGGAATACAGGTGTGAGCCACTAGTGAGTACCTACACTGCTGTAGTCCCCACTTACAGATGGAGAAATGGATGCTCAGAGAGGATCCAGTTTTGTGTGGTGTAGTAGCTTCTTGCTCGGCTCTTCGCGACAGCTCCTGGCTTCTCTACTTATAATGTATACAAATGTGATAGCTGGGAAGACACTGAACTCTTTTTGGTTTACTCTTTTATTGGAGGCAGATAAAAATGCCTTCCTGGGAGGACTGCCTTGGGGAAAAACATGATAGATAGCAAGTAATGGCTCCTGGCCCTACAGCAAGTCTCCAGGATACAAGTTCCCTGCCCGTCCACTATGTATGTCCTTGTATGCCCCTAAGGGAGAGCTCAGAGATAAACTTAGGCTCTCAAGGACCTAGGGAAGCTTGGTCAGGGGACTTGTCCCATGACACAAGTGATGGCGAGATGTCAAATCTGTGGGGAGGGGCTGGGAGTTTGGTCTAGTGGTAGAGTGCTTGACTAGCATATACAAAGACCTGGGTTCGATTCCTCAGTACCATATACATAGAAAAGCCAGAAGTGGTGCTGTGGCTCAAGTGGTAGAGCACTAGCCTTGAGGAAAAAAGCCCAAGGACAGTGCTCAGGCCCTGAGTTCAAGGCCCAGGACTGGCAAAAAAAAAAAAATCCGTGGGGAGTTTAACAGTTGGAGGCCTTAAACTTGAAGTGCCAGCCTCCCAAATATTCACTGGCATGCATCCCTTGGGGGTGCTGGCTCTGTATGTCTCTCCAGGCTCAGATATGATTGAACAGTGACAGTCTAGTGGGAAGGATAGGTCTAGTGTCTTCTAGTACTAGGCTGTTCCTTTCCCTTCCCACCCCTACCCACAAGCTCTGAAGGCAGCCTCTGCCACCTCTCTATTGCCAGCGTGGGTGTCACTGTCCCTAATCCTATAGCTTTGACCCTCATCACCTGCATCCGCTTCAGGTTAGGAAAGTCCCCAGGTGAGATCTGGTGCTCCCGCTCGATCCGGCCATAAATATCGGCCAGGTTGTTCACCAGCTCCTTCTTCTTGTTGTCCTTCCCAAACACCGAGGGCATCTCCTTCTTCAGAGAGCTGATGATGTAGGCATGGACCTGACAAATGGGTCGGAGGACAACCTTTGAATCAAGACTCTGCACTCGCCCCTTTTTAAAGACTGCTCTCATCCCACTTCCTCCCAGAACCCCACACTGCCCCTCATTCTCATGCTTCCAAAATCCCATTCTTCTTTCTACCCACTGGCAAGGTGAGAATGTGGGGAAGGAAGGCCAGAGCGTGGGCGATACGAAATGATGATATGGCCACTATGAGGGACAGCAGTGGCATCTGCTGAGTACTCAAGGCGCCACATCATCTTCCAACAGTCATTTCATTATACAGATGTGGACAAAGGCACTGGGAGACCATAGGCATGGCAGGGGATGGGATCACTCCATCAGTAAACTGTTCACTTAGGCCATCTGACCCAGAGCCTGCAACCACAGCTACCATATTCTCTTGCTTTCAGGGGCTGAGTTGGCAAGGCTGATTGATGCTTATGATACAGTGGCTACAGGACATTCGTATAAGCAGGCACCAGCCTGTTGTTGAAAGTAAATAACCTTTGAGCTCTAGCAGGTGACCCCAAAACTTGTAGCCCAGCCCTGTCTGCCAGGCTTACCTTGGCCAGCCTGGCTCTCTTGATGAGGTCGTTGAGCTTGCGCAGGGCAGCATTTCGTGGCAGACTCTGGATGTCTCTGAACAGATCCTGTTCCTCCGCCTCAAAGAGCTTCCGGTTGTCGGGGATGAGGAGGGGGTGGGACCAGAAGGAGCCAATGTAGACCCGGATCACTTCTGGGGTGTTCACTATCTTGCCCAGGGACCACATGAGGGCCCCATACACTCTCATCAGCTGCTGTGTTTCAATCTGGTCGGCCTTGTTCAGCACCACCCGCATCTTATCCTCGTGGTTCTTGAGGGCCTTGATGACCTCCGAAAACTCATCAGAGATGTCCAACTTGTGGGCGTCGAAAAGGAGGATAATACGGTCCACCCGCTCAGCAAACCACTCTAGGACAGCTGCGAAGTCATACCCTGCAGGCAGAAGGCCAATCAGTGGGAGTGGTCTTTGGGGGAGGGTGGGAGGGTTGGGAGAAAAGGAGCCAAGTGCAGTAGAAAAAGACTTTTTTTTTTTTTTTTTTTTTTTTTTTTTGCCAGTCCTGGGCCTTGAACTCAGGGCCTGGGCATTGTCCTTGGGAATTTTTGCTCAAGGCTAATGCTCTGCCACTTGAGCCACAGCACCACTTGTGG